>NW_023458557.1:28204508-28206625 GCF_013731165.1 Rhagoletis pomonella | reverse complement strand
ATTGAGGGGATATACGAGGTTAAGTTAAATTTTTCGATATTTTGAAATATCAATATTTTATGAACTACATAGCCGATTAGACCACTAATCATGTCAAAATAAAGATGATTAGTTTATCTTTCAGCTGATGTACATAATTTTCCGGATTTTTTATATACTCAAGTCAGAAATACAAAGAAAGAAAAAAAATAAATTTTTTTTAATAAATTACCTTTTTGAAGAAAATTGCATAATTAATGCTACAGAAATTTATATTATTTAGAAAGCACAAGTTATTACCTTATATAGAAAGGTTTGTTATAGTGCAAAATTTAACGAAAGTAGTGGTAAAAATCGACATTGTAGAGCTCCTGTTTTTTATCTTAAGTTACTTTTAGTTATTTGCCTTCTTTTCAAAATTTTAGAACTCACCCACCTCGCTGCAGCAGGCCTTGGTGGGGCACTGCTGTTTTTGTTGTAGCCGGTGTGTATTAGGTCGCTGCTATGCGACGTTGTTGGTGACGAGTTGTTGGCGACTTCTGATAGGCGCAGTTATTGGCGGACACTGGTAGGTGGTCGGGGTTGCGCTGAGTGGCGAGTTGTTGTCGAGCGCTTATGTGCGCTGCTGTTGCGCACGGTCGCGCGTTGTAATGACCGCTACCGCGATGTCGAAGTGGTGGCAGTAACCGTTGGTGAAGATACAACTGGGCGTGCGGTGCTACAGTGCAAATTCGTGGGGCGATGTGCGCGATGAAACTAATCCAAAGCTCAACGATTTGACACTTGGAAAGCTGGGCGGTGCCGTGCGGCGACGCTGGTATTGGTATTAATTAACCAGCGGTTGTGACTGCTCGCGGGACGATGTGTTGCCGCTTAGCATGAAGGAGCGCGCTTAGCTAGTGCCGCGCTTCATGCGAGGTGTTGTGGCGTGGCATAACGTACCAACCGGACGGTGTGCTAGGTGCGGGATGTACGGAGACACGGTGCTCTCCACATGTGGAGGCGACGCCGCACTAGCGCTTAGCTGCTGCAGCGGCTGTGGCAGCCTTTATTGGGCCAGTGGCACGTATGGCCGCGTCTGGTGGCTCTGCTATCTTACTGCAGCGGTGGTGATGAGAGCGCTGCTGTGGTGTCGAAGCGGTGGCAGTAACCGCTGATGAAGATACAAGTGGGCGCGCGGTGGTACCGTGGCAAGTGCGGGAGCAATATGAGCGACGCAGCTAGTCCAAGGCTCAGCGCTCTAGCACTAGGAACGCTATGCGGCGCTAGGTGATGACGCTGCTTTGTTACTACCACCGCGGCGGGATGGTCGTAATCATATGCGTGGCGGTGCGGTGTCACTCCGAACGAAGGAGCGCACTTAGAAAGTGGTGCGTTTTTCGCCACGACCGTGTGCTGCGTGAGGCTTATAAGGAGACCGATGGTCTCCACATGCGCAGGCAATGCTGCGCTAGCACTTAGCTGCCGCGGGGTGGCCTTGTTTGCACGATATTGCCCTAAATTTCAATGCCGTGACACTATTAATAAAAATTCCAGGATTATATTACCGATAATATTACTGCTTACCTCGTATGTTCTGCTAATGGGTGCTTACCCTAAGGCTCAAACAGCCGCCACTGTTGGGATTGTGTCTTGCTGCCTCTGCTGATGTACTGATGTGCTAGGGTTACTCCGTTACTCCTTGATGGAGGAGCTAACACTTTAAACTGCTACGCAGTACAATTTAACTTCTGGGTTTATTCGTTTTTTTTTCTTTTTTATGAGACTTACGTTTGGTCTCTAAGTTTTCTTATTTTCATTTAAAAACACTAATCGTTTGCCTAAATTCTTTATTTAGGGGGTTTCACTTTCAATTAACACCACTTAAAGTCTTTTAGCAAGATCCACTTGTCACCCGTTCCGCTTAATTGTGAAAAACAATATCATAAATGGCCGACTGTGGAGTTGCCAGCAGGTTTTTATAGCCTTGCACTGCGGGAATATTCCATTTGGAAGAATAACGGGCACTGCGTCATTTGGACTAGTTCCGTTACTCTTCCAAATGGAATTTGCCGCAGTGTAAGGACCAATATCAAAAAAAAACCGGGGTTTCCGTGCCCAAATTATCTGGGCAAGCAAAAACCCAAGAAAATATAACC
>NW_023458557.1:28191802-28204408 GCF_013731165.1 Rhagoletis pomonella | reverse complement strand
ACGCTCGTACGAAAGCTCTATTTTGCGTGTTGCTGGAATTGTCAAAACTTACATCTTTTTATAAATCGCAAGTAATGTACGTTTTCTGTGGTTTTTTATCAGCTTGCGTTTTGATTTTCACTCTTTATTACCGCCCACAATATTAGGTGTATACACAATCAAAAGCTGTAAAATTTTACCTGGACCCATGAGCTAGGCGAAGTTCTGATGAGAAATGTCAAATTTTTATTCTGATCCGTCAAAATTTCCTCTTCTGCCAATTAGCAAGCGCCATAAGATGAGCGTTTTCTATTAAAAATGCTTGGTATTAGGTTCCTAGATGTAAACTAGCCCGTTTCAGATTTTTTTTTGCGGTTAAGTGGCAAAAAAATAGGTTGACTTCCAAAACGTATCAACACAATGTTTGGATACTGCGGTATTCAAACTGTTTGTATATGCAGAGTTGCGACACATTGCAACCATATACATTGCATATTTTCAATATTCCATTTAGCAATGGAAAATTTTTCTGAATTTTCCATTTTTAAAACACCAATGGTAACCAATAACAAACGAAGCATCAACTTTGTTTCTGATGCGCGGATTGCTCTAGCGATGCGTATCGATCATTTTTCGGATGGGTTTTGGAACAGTATACGTTGTCAATATTTTGTAGTTCGTCGTTATTGAACATTATACTTTGTACGTATGCAAAGCAATTGACGTTTTGGAAGTCAGCCATACTTTCAAAGGAGTCACGTCAACCCCGGATTTTTTTTTTGTATTCCTCCTTGCACTGCATCAAAATCCATTTGGAAGAGTAACGGAACTAGTCCAAATGACGCAGTGCCCGTTATTCTTCCAAATGGAATATTCGCGCAGTGCAAGGCTATAAAAACCTGCTTGCAACCCCACAGCCAGCCATTTTGAACATCGCTTTGACCACTCGTTTATAACGTCGTGGGCTCGCGTGGTGATCAGTAAATTTTTCATTAATAAGTGTGTTTAAGTGCAGCACCTATAATTTAACTACGTAATAGTATATATTTATTTCAAAACGGTGACGAATTATAAAGTGTTTTGCATCGATCGGTGTAGTGGCTAAGGAATTGTGTTTCCTCAAACACCAAGTGCGTAGCGGAATTGGGTTATCCATCAGGATCGCGGAAATTAATGGTCACTGGATAAAACCCAGTACGGCAACTGCTGGAGTAGCGCACTTGGAGCGCACTCCATATTGTCTCATCCACTTCAACGCTAAAGCCAGGTGAGTAGGGGTACGGTGTCAGTTGCAACTGCAGCTGGGCCCAAATTTTGAATGGGTGGTTAGCCAGAAATGTCGCAACTAAGCAACTTGGAATAACCTGGGCGGCCACCTAGAATTTGGCTTCAGCTCCAGCGTGAACTGAATAGAACTATGAATTATACTGTTGTTTATATGTGCGCCAGTCAGGGAATTATATGTGCGATACCTCAACAGGTTTTACTCATTTTATAGAGCGAAAATGAGGGAAGACGTGTTGTACGTATAATTCCTGGACTAAGGTATAACAACCATGTGTTAAATGTTTTCCCACACTCTAGGGGCTGCCTCAGGCGCACATGTTCAATAACGCCCAACGCCAGCTATATCGACCAACACCAGCAATATCGATTAACACCAGCTATAACGATCAACACCAGCTGTAACGACCAACACCACCTATAACGCCCAACACCAGCTATAACGACCAACACCAGCTATATCGATTAACACCAGCTATAACGATCAACACCAGCTACAACGACCAACACCAGCTATATCGACCAACACCAGCTATAACGACCGACACCAGCTATAACAATCACAAGTTACAACAACAGCAGTGCCACCCCACTAAGGCCTGCTGCATCGGAGGGTGAGTCTTTTCGGGCCATAAAATAAACCTACACATACAGTTGAATAGATAGGAAATATATGCATAGGTATATGTCTGGGTATATTTGTATGTATACCTGAAATACATACATACTTACTTGTACGATTATTGAACAGCAAGTTTGAAGAGAAAATAGAACATACATATTTACAATACTAACAACGTAATGAGTAAGGGAAATTTTCAAAGTGAAATTTAAATCAACCGTAAATAAGGATAGCTACACCATTTAACAAAAACAAATAAGATTATAAGATTTGCATCGGATAGACATAAAATAAACATGAAAAAAAATTAGGTGCATAAGAAACTCAAAACACAAGTGATGTATGGAGTAAACAAAATTATATGAACTCAAACTAAAGTAGAGGAAGTAAATTTATTGGAAAGAAAAAAAACCCTGTTTGTAAATATACCCATATATATATACATATATGCATATACATGCACGTGCACATATGTACATATATGGATATACAAGTAAATTGGGAATAAAAGAGTTAAGGTTTTGAAAAGCCATAGAAAAGGACATAGAGCAAAATTACCTTGAACCAACCTAATTCTAAATTAAGAAAAAGGAAGAAACATCAAAATCTTTAAAAATATAAATCTGAAAAAATAAGAAATTAAAAGTAAGCTTAAAATTATAGAGAAAAAAAGGAAGTTAATAATCGAACAAAACGATTTTTTTTTCTTATCCTTATCTGTATATGTATACATGTGGGAGAATACGTGTAAGCATACGTGTAAGTATACACGGAAATAAGAGGTAGGATTGATTAACTTAGAGTAAATAGGAAAAAAAACTAATAATAAAATCTTAAATAAAATTAGATTAAATTAAATTAAAGTGAAATTAAATTAAACTAATTAACATTAAATTAAATAAAAATCAGTAAAATCCAATGACCTAAAATATAAATTAAATAAATCAATTAAATAAAATAAGATACATTTTGAATGACATAATCCTCAATAAATATCAATCTCAAATAAATAAAACGGAAAATAATGTATAAATAAAATAACATAAGGTAACACCTTAATAAAAGGTCAGCTAAGATAATTTTAAATAAATAATAAATTATAATAAAGAAATGACAATGGGGATGCAGTTACAGTTGCATGGCTATACTCAATCCCGACTCTTGCGTCCTCGTTCGCGCACTCTATGCAACGTGAGCAACCCATGTGCGAGATGCGGTAACCAATCCGAGTGGAGCCTTGGGTCACGGCAGAAAGAGAGGGAGCTTCGGTGGGGCCACTCTGACTTATTCGGTTTAAGGGCTCACTGAAGTCTGCAGCGTCTGTTCACCAGTAGGTGCGGCTGCAAGCGGGTGTCTGCTTGGAGCAAGCGGCTCGCTATATAAACGTGTATTTGGTTGCGAAACCACCCCCGTCCCAGTAATGGGTTGTGCGCTGGGCTTGGGACCCCCCACGTAAAAACCACTTCCAGAGAAGAAGCAAGGCAAAGCCTCGGATGAGACCCCCCCTTATGATGACGAACACGGCAAACGTTTAAAGGACTACGATTTGAGGGCATGCACCTGGAATGTCCGGACCCTTAATGGGGAAGGTGCCTCTGCCCGGCTGGTTGATGTCCTCGTAAGGACAAAAGCTAACATCACCGCCATCCAAGAAATGCGTTGGACGGGGCAAGGCAAACAGTGTCTGGGGCCTTGCGACGTCTACTACAGCTGCCATGTAAAGGAGCGCAAATTCGGAGTTGGATTTGTGGTGGGAGAGGGACTCCGTCGCCGAGTGCTGTCGTTCACCCCGCTGGACGAGCGTCTAGCCTCAATCCGCATCAAAGCGAGATTCTTCAACGTCCCGCTCATCTGCACCCATGCCCCGACGGAAGAGAAGGATGAGGCATCCAAGGGTCTCTTCTATGAGTGCTTGGAGCGCACGTACGAGCGCTGCCCCCGTCATGATATCAAAATCGTGCTTGGCGACTTCAATGCCAGGGTGGGCAAAGAAGGGAACCACCGTCGGAAAATTCAGCCTCCACGACGAAACGTCCGACAACGGGTTGACGCTGATCGACTTCGCCGGGGCCCGAAACATGGTAGTATGCAGTACTAGGTTCAAGCATAAAAAGATCCATCAAGCTACCTGGCTGTCTCCGGATCGAAAAACGAGATACCAAATCGATCATGTTTTGATAGACGGAAGGCACGCTTCCAGTGTTTTAGACGTACGCACACTCCGAGGCCCAAACATCGACTCGGACCACTATCTTGTTGCAGCCAAGATACGCACCCGCCTCTGTGCAGCAAAAAATGTGCGCCCAAATATGCAAGGAACGCTTAACGTCGAAAAGCTGCAATCACAACAGACAGGCAGCACTTTCGCTACTCGGCTCTCACACCTGCTCTCGGAGAGCACTCTTCAACAAACCGACATATGCGAGCGGTGGAACCACATTTCCCGCTCATTAAGTACCGCCGCCGAAGAAGTAGTCGGATTTCAGCCAGCCCGAAAGAACAACTGGTACGATGAGGAGTGTCAGGAAGCTGCAGAGAAAAAAGATGCCGCCTACAGGGCCACGCTGCGATCGGGCGCTACGCGCGCTATGTGGGACCGCTATAGGGATCTGAAGAGGGAAGCGAGACATATTTGCCGCAACAAGAAGAGAGAGGCAGAAATACGTGAGTGCGAAGAGGTTGAAATGCTGGCCGACAGGAGGAATGCCCGAAAATTTTACCAG
Source organism: Rhagoletis pomonella (assembly GCF_013731165.1). Taxonomy (NCBI): domain Eukaryota; kingdom Metazoa; phylum Arthropoda; class Insecta; order Diptera; family Tephritidae; genus Rhagoletis; species Rhagoletis pomonella. The sequence continues at coordinate 28,199,800 of NW_023458557.1, read as the reverse complement.
AGAGTTAGGCGACTTACGGAAGGTTTAAAGACCGGGGCGCACTCCTGTAAGAACAATAATGGCGACCTAGTAACTGATGTCCAGAGCGTACTTAAATTATGGAGGGAACACTATTCCGCCCTACTAAATGGTAGCAGCACGGAAAGTTGTGGAGAAGAAGAACCCGAGCCCGCAGTCGATGATGACGGAGTCGACGTTCCACCGCCTGACTATGACGAGGTACGTATAGCAATAACGCGGCTGAAAAACAACAAAGCCGCTGGAGCTGACAGCCTGCCAGCTGAGCTATTCAAGTACGGCGGCGAGGAGTTGATAAGGTGCATGCATCAACTCTTGTGCAGAATATGGTCAGATGAACGCATGCCCGACGACTGGAATTTAAGTATGCTCTGCCCAATCCACAAGAAAGGTGACCCCGCCATTCGCGCCAACTACCGCGGGATCAGCCTTCTAAGCATAGGTTACAAGTTCTTATCGAGCGTATTGTGTGAAAGACTGAAGCCCACCGTCAATGAACTGATTGGGCCTTATAAGTGTGGCTTTAGACCTGGCAAATCCACCATAGACCAGGTATTCACAATACGTCAAATCTTGGAAAAGGCCCGCGAGAAAAGGATCGACCCTCACCACCTATTTGTTGACTTTAAAGCCGCCTTTGACGGCACTAAAAGGAGTTGCTTATACGCCGCTATGTCTGAATTTGGCATCTCCTCAAAACTCATACGGCTGTGTAAAATGACGCTGGGCAATACCACCAAACGGGGTTTCAGACAGGGCGACTCCCTTTCATGTGACTTCTTTAATCTGATGTTGGAGAAGATAATAAGAGCCGCAGAACTGAACCGCTCAGGAACAATTTACTACAAGAGCGTGCAATTGCTGGCTTATGCCGATGACATCGACATCATCGGTAACAAAAACCGCGAAGTCTGTTCTGCCTTTTCTAAGTTGGATAGGGAAGCAAACCGCATGGGTCTGGTGGTAAACGAGGACAAGACGAAGTATCTCCTGTCATCAAACAAACAGTCAGCACATTCGCGCCTTGGCACTCACGTCACTGTTGACAGTTACAATTTCGAGAAAGTAGAGAATTTCGTTTACTTGGGAACCAGCATTAACACCGATAATAATGTCAGCATTGAAATCCAACGTAGAATCACTCTTGCCAACAAGTGCTACTTTGGGCTGGGTAGGCAATTCAGGAGTAAAGTCCTCTCTCGACGTACGAAAACCGCGCTCTATAAGTCACTCATCATGCCCGTGCTGGTATATGGCGCAGAAGCATGGACAATGACTACATCCGATGAGGCGGCTCTTGGAGTGTTTGAGAGAAAGATTTTGCGGAAGATTTACGGGCCTTTACGCGTTGGCGTCGGCGAGTACCGCAGACGATGGAAGGATAAGCTGTATGAGCTTTACAACGATATGGACATAGTGCAGCGAATTAAAATACAGCGGCTCCGCTGGCTTGGTCATGTCGTTCGAATGGAATGGTTCGGAACCCGCTGGTGGTAGCACTGCGATGGAAAGATCAGGTGGAGAAGGACTTGGCTTCACTAGGCGTTTCCAATTGGCGTCAGTTGGCACAGAGGAGAATCGACTGGCGTGCTTTGCTGAACTCGGCCAAAATCGCTTAGGCGGTTACAGGGCCAAAAAAGAAGAGAGAAGAAAGAAATGGCCACAATCATAATACAATAAAATTATGAATAATTAAATAAAAGTGAGATTATATAAGATGAAAACGAAACGCTGTATGAACAAAAAGAAAAGAGAAATACCAAATACCTAATTAAAACCTTAACTTAGAAACTAACTATGCTAACTTAGCTTACCTACCTGGCTGAGTTTACTTACCCATACTTACCTTGTTTACCTTACTTACCTTAAATTTATCTATCAGACCTATTTACCCGAATTTCTTTCCTGACTTACATAGCAGACATACTTACCGGATTTACTCACCTTGAATTAGAGACTTACCTGACTGACTTACCTTAATTATAAAACTGAACACTTATCTACACGTATTTACTTATATATACCATAGACTTAAGAAGTACACCTACTAGCTAGTAAGCATACTACTCACTTTTTAGATGATAGGAATTAGCTTTAGGAATTCGTTTTTTTTAAGAAATAATAGGATTAAGATTAGTTAATTTTAAGAATTAGGCTTAAGAAAATGAAGTGTGAATAAAATTTGTAGTCATAAAATGGGAATGCTGACTCTCTTTATTTAGGAAGCATGTAGGGATTTGATAATGGGGCTACCGACATTAGGGTGCGACGGTAGCCATGGATGAGGGTGGGCCAGCACCGGGCGTCACAACTCCACCAGTGGCGCCGGGTGGGCTTTAGTAGTCAGCCGCACCTTGTGTTTTAAGAAAACCAGGTGGAATTAACAATTGAAACTTAGTCAGGATGTTAAGGGAGGTATCCTCGAAAACATGTATAACTAAAAAATATAAACAATATAATTGTATATAAGTTATTTGTTGTTAAAATTTCTTAAGACGTTCCACTTGATTTCCTTATCAAAGAGTGCATTTGTCACATACTTTCATATATATAAATGCACATAGCACTACCTAATAGCTTACACACTTTTATTTTATTTTATCTTGTATATAAATCACTTTAATCCAACTTTTATTAACTTGTAATTACATTACATTGCACCCATATTTACAATCATAATACAATAACACATGGTTGCAAACTGACACAAAAGATGTGTTGCCATACCGTACAAAACAATACAATAGAAAGAACTCTACGTAGTGAGGGTTATAATCCCTAAGTGCGGCCACAGGCCGCCTACGCAGAAAAGTGTTCTCTGCAAAAGGTGTTCCGCCACCTTTTTTCGGCAACACAGAAAGGAGAATTCTACGTAGTGAAGGTTATAATCCCTAAGTGCGGCCGAAGGCCGCCTACGCAGATAGGTGTTCTCTGCAAAAGGTGTTCAGCCCCTCTTCTTTGGCAACACAGAAATGAGAATTCTACGTAGTGAGGGTTATAATCCCTAAAAGCGGCCGAAGGCCGCCTACGCAGAAAAGTGTTCTCTGCAAAAGGTGTTCAGCCCCTCTTCTTTGGCAACACAGAAAGGAGAATTCTACGTAGTGAGAGTTATAATCCCTAAGTGCGGCCGAAGGCCGCCTACGCAGAAAGGTGTTATCTGCAAAATGTGTTCAGTCCCCCTTTCTTCGGCAACACAGAAAGGAGAATTCTAATAAGTGAAAATTCCGTATTAAAAATCCGCTATCATTCAAAATTTCAGTCTGGCAGCACCAAGTTTTATGTTATTTTGCTATCTTATTATTCGTTTATATGAAAACTTTAACAATAAATTATATAAGAACTATAGGGTTGCTAGAAAAAAGGGGGGGTACTAAGGGGGTCCTATTCTACCCCCCCTCATCACCCCTTTTTCTAGAATTTGCCGTCCGTCTACTAAAATTTTCCCGTGGCGGCCTTATATTCGGCCTTAGGTTCTGTTGTTTTGTTCATTTTCTTTCATTTTAGAGTTTTAGTTGGATTTTTTTTGGGGTTCTTTCGCTTTTCAGTTTTATTTTAAATTTTTGATTTTAACGTTCTTTTTCAGCTTTTTTTTGCGGTTGTGTTAACGGATTTTTTTTTTAATTTTTGAATTTTTGAATATTTTGTTGGGTGTCCGTCCGTTAACGACGTTTGACAGGATTGACTTTTCTCTGATATGGCGCAGGGAACAGTAGTGTATGCAAGAACCCAGCCCAGCAGACATGACTAGCAATAGTGCACCCTATTGTGTCATGCCGCCTGCACTCACTGCTGCTACCAATGAATGCGTACCATAACAACTTAAAGACCCAAAATTAAGAGAAGAACTCGACGCAAAATCACAATCTGGTTGGTAAGCGCCGTCCTAAGAACTAAAGTTACAGCTGAAGAACAAACAGACATGCCACATCAACTGGACATCGAGAAAATTTGTCATGAAAGAAGCTGAGGGTATGCCGGAACTAGATTTCTTGGACTTAATAAACTGCCAAAAAGTCTTCGGATTAGATTTTATATTTGATTTAACATTAAGTATGTAATTTCTATAAAGGAATTTATCTAAACAAATTTCTTTAGATGTTTTTGATAATGAGAAAAGAAGATCTGCTTTCCCGTTTTCTTGAACTTTTTTAAGAATTTATTCTTTAGATTCTTTAACCTTTTTAATTCGTTATTATACCAAGGTAGCTTATAACTACTTTTTTTAATAACTGGTATATTACTTACACAAAACTAATGCAAGATAGTTTTAAAAGTAGTAAAACAATTAGACACATCGGAGCTAGCCAAAACACTTTTCCAATCAATAACAGATAGTAAGCTATTTAAATTTAAAAAATTACAAGCAGAATAGTTAAAGCTGAGTTATTCAGCAGAAGATAAAGTAAAAAACTTATAAATACTCAAAATTTAGAACTAAAGGCACATAATGCTTTTCCCAACGAGAGATAGGAAAGTAACATTCCTCGATTTTACAGTTAATATTATCGTTGATAAAGGTAAGATCAAGAAAACGATCTAGTTTATTAACGAAATTATTAATTTGCACTAAATTGAAACTTAATAAACTATCAAGCAAATATGATTCATAATATGCTGTAACATTAGTTGGCGTGAGGCCAAAATTAGAAAATGAAGCGGACCATGAAATATTGGATAAATTAAAGTCACCTAAAATGCATAAATGATTATTATGTTATCAGCATGAGCACGATAAAGATAAGCATTACTATTTGGAGGAATATAAGAAACCAAAAAAGAAAAGAGAGTCCTTGGAGGAGGACTCACTGACACATATGCAATTTTGAGCAATTAGTGAGTCATTATTATCAAGAGCAACATAATGAGAAAGCAGTTTTCGTTGAACTGCAACAAGAACTCCTCCCACCTCTTACACAGCCAGTTTTTACCGGGTCTCTATCTTTTCGGTAAATAAATATTGAACAGTTTCGAATCAAAAAATTCGTTATCAAGAAAATTCGGATGTAGCCACGTCTCAACAATGACGAAGATATCATAATCCAATTGAGAGCTAAGTCTACGAACATCTTCTGACTTAGTTCGAAGGCCAGATATATTCTGAAAATACACCTTCAAAATTTAAACTTCCACTAATAGCCTTATTTTTATTTATATCAGGGTTGTTGCGAATATTTTTCCGAAATAAAAATTCTTTCCGCCTAATAAACAAACCGCTTACGCAAATTAAACAAGTTTGGTATCAAATGAAAGAGGACTTAAATAGCTTTAAAACGAAATGCCTAAACGAGGAAAACCACATATTGAAAAGGATTTCAATAAAAAATGTTAATTAATTTCCATAGAACAAACTTTGTGTCAGGTATATTCATTTCTTAAGTATTAAATTATAAAAAAATATAAATACAGGTCGGTCGTTATTTCTGTTTAAAGGCTATTTCAGCCCTTTCATTTGATACCAAATTTGTTTTATTTGGACAGGCGGTTTGTTTATTATCCGGAATGGACTTTTTTTTTGGAATAATATTCGAAACAACCCTGATTTATATTACTCTCTGCTGATTCTCTTCTTTTCGAAAAAAAACTTTTTTTTTGGAATAATATTCGAAACAACCCTGATTTATATTACTCTCTGCTGATTCTCTTCTTTTCGAAAAAAAAAAAACGAAAAGGGCGCAGACTAACCTTGGCAGGCCAGATATCAGGTGATAGCACCTTATTGTAAAGCCGGAGTTTGTTTTTTAACAAATGAATAACATGAAATATATTTCTTATCTATACCAGCAGCAGCAGTTAGGCATCAACATAGTTAATTATATTATCCGCGGTTACGGTGGGAAGGAACGACGATAAGTGAAACCATTTCTTTACCTCAACCACTTCCACATCAGAATTAGAGCTGTTACCAATAATACTCAAATGTTTGCGTTTTTTGTTGTTTGTTCTCTACAATTTTCCAGTCAGCTGCAGAAGTATGTATGCCAGCAGAAACTGCGGACGAAGATGACGTAGACGAAAGTGCAGAAGTAGCATAAGTCGAAGAGGTAGTGGTATTATCACCAAAACAGCTTGAGAATTGCATTGCTTTGGAAGAGTAATCTCCGTCTGAGAACTGACTTTAGCAGGTAGCTGAGTTTTATCAGCATTAGAATCATCATCAGTTGGTAGGGACACGATATCGAACGGAAAGTATCGATATGGTACTCATTTAAAGTATCGCTGTAAACATATCGGATACCCATTAATATCGGAATAAAAAGACTCGATATCCCAAATATCGATGCCAAAATCCAAACAAAATTCTCAACATTGCACAATGGTTGCAGTTATATGGGGAGAGCGACCACAAATACTTTTAATGGACATATCGGGATAAAATGTTTACCCTAAGGTCTGTTAAGAGTAAAAACTGTAATATGTAAAAGTGGGCGGGGTTGGACACGCCCAAATACCGTCATGTGAAAAATAACAGGGGGACGACATTGTGAGCAATTTTGGCTATTTTTGTTTTTTTTTTTTTGTTTAATTTTTTTTCTTATAAAAACACAACTCACTATCTAAAAAAACCCACATAAGTCCAAGTTTCAAACTTTATAAAACAGTAGAAACATTCCACAAAATTTTATAACAACACTAACCTTTTTAATAAGAACTTTTAGAAAAAATCTAGGTGTGCAGTTTTAAAGCCCATTAAATTCTAGCTTAAGAAATTGCAAGTTAAAAGTGGCTAAAAATTTGCGTTGATTGTTGATAATTTTTTTTTTTTGTGGATGCTGTTACTATTTTCTTTCATAAAAAAAACAATGTCAAACATACTTTGAATGGAAGAAAATGCGTGACACCGTCAGAAAAAAAATTATCAAAAATCAAAGCGATTTCTTAGACACTTAAAACTTCCACTATCTTGTGCTAGAATTCAGTGGGCTATAAAACTGCGTACATAACTTTTTTCTAAAAGTACATATTTAAAAAGTTTGGTGTTGTTTTAAAATTTTGTTGAATTTATCTATTTTTTACAAAGTTTGAAATTAGTTTTTTGTTAGATAGTGAGTTGTATTTTTATAAAAAAATAAACATTAAACAAACAAAAAAATATAGCCGAAACTGATCACAATGTCGTGTCCCTATTATTTTTCACATGACTGTATGTGGGCGTGTCCAACCCCGCCCACTTTTACATATTACAGTTTTTATTTTAACAGACCTTAGGATATGTTCGCCGACGCTTAGTCTTTTTGAAGACTCAACAAAATCTATTTTCGGGCACCACGATTTAAATTGGTGGAACTGCTGATTTTTGGCGTTTGGGTCTTTGCCAAAACAATGCAAATTTTTTACAAACGTAATTAATACATTTTTGCAAATCATACCGATCTGGCTCGAAACCCTCATATTCAATATCTTTCGCTATTGTACCCAGCAAATTTTGAACGATTTGCATAGAACACAACACAAATTATCTAAAAGCTTAATTGTAGAAATAAAGTCAAAACCTTTATGTACAATATCCATTGCATACAATTTCAACTCACTCGGCTTTTCACAATATTTTAATTACGTTAAATCCAATTCAATATTCAGCGTGCTGACGCTGTACAAATAAAATGAACAATTGATGATAGTTTTGTTGCTTTTTTCAGAAACAACCGTTAGAATTAAAACAAAAAATATATGACAACATGAAGTTTGGACAAATAACTGATTGCAAAGCCTATTTCGGTTAAAAAAATTTTACATAAATTTTTTTAATTTTGGCCTATGACAGCAACCACTGTGCATTGGTGTCGTGGTGTAGTGACTAGAAGTGTGCAAACCTCCGAGTGTATTTCTGCCAAGGAAAACAGCTTCTCATAAAAAAAAATACAATCGCCGCACATAGGGGTATTTGATCAATCTAGGTGGTCATAAGTCTATTTTTTAAACTTATCGTAGGAATAAAAAAAAAATACTACCTGCCACAGTTGAATAGTTGCGGAACAATAG
>NW_023458557.1:28190388-28191702 GCF_013731165.1 Rhagoletis pomonella | reverse complement strand
TACTTTCGAACGAAGAGAGAACGCATGGATAAACAGAATCCAGAGAAACGTCCGACAACGGATTGAGGCTGATCGACTTCACCGGGGCCCGAAACATGGTAGTATGCAGTACTAGGTTCAAGCATAAAAAGATCCATCAAGCTACATGGCTGTCTCCGGATCGAAAAACGCGAAACCAAATCGATCATGTTGTAATGGAGTCACGCTTCCAGTGTTTTAGACGTACGCACGCTCCGAGGCCCAAACATCGACTCGGACCACTATCTTGTTACAGCCAAGATACGCACCGCCTCTGTGCAGCAAAAAATGTGCGCCCAAATATGCAAGGAAAGCTTAACGTCAAAAAGCTGCAATCACAACAGACAGCCAGTGCTCTCGCTACTCGACTCTCACACCTGCTCTCAGAGAGCACTCTTCAACAAACAGACATATGCGAGCAGTGGAACCACATTTCCCGCTCATTAAGTACCGCCGCCGAAGAAGTTGTCGGATTTCAGCGAGCCCGAAAGAACAGCTGGTACGATGAGGAGCACGATTGAGAGAATACAAAGGTTGCGCCGATCTCGGACCGCTATTCCTCTCTTAATGAATTTGACAGAATCGTTGTTTGCATGACGTCACACTTGTGCAACTTGTTTACGTTTCCCTTGCAACATTTTTTCTTCTTCTTCCATTCTTGCTCACGTTTTGGCATTTCTCTCTCGCAATTGCACCAGTGTGACGTCACTCAAAAGTTATTCTCCAAAATCCTCTCTGATCGGCGCAATCTTGTATTCTATCATTCTTGGATGAGGAGTGTCAGAAAGCTGCAGAGAAAAAAGATGCCGCTTACAGGGCGACGCTGCGTTATGTGGGACCGCTATAGGGATCGGAAGAGGGAAGCGAGACGTATTTGCCGCAATAACAAGAGAGAGGACGAAGTACGTGAGTGCGAAGAGCTTGAAATGCCGACAGGAAGAATGCCCGAAAATTTTACCGAAGAGTTAGGTGACTTACGGAAGATGTCAAGACCAGGGCGTACTCCTATAAGAACAACAATGGCGACCTAGTAACCGATGTTCAGAGCGTACTTAAATTATGGATGGAACACTTCTCCGCACTACTGAATGGTAGCAGCACGGAAAGTTATGGAGAAGAAGAACCCGAGCCCGCAGTCGATGTTGACGGAGTCGACGTTCCACCGCCTGATTATGACGAGGTACGTATATCAATTAGAGCTGTCAAACTATCGCCGATACTATCGATAGTATCGATAGTCTGATCACTTGAAATAACTATCTCTAGTTTTAATAATATCGCCACTATCGTTTCATT
>NW_023458557.1:28187365-28190378 GCF_013731165.1 Rhagoletis pomonella | reverse complement strand
CTAATTTTATGTAAATAAAGTGCAATTTACGAAAAACTTGCATAAATGTACCTTAAAGGGCATATTATCTGAAGCGAACTTTCAGAAGTATAAACCCCTCCCAAAATATTTTCCTGGGTGCGCCCCTGGCCGCAAGTTTCACTTTTTGGCGACCCGCATGGTGCACTGTGAGGTGGGTATCGGAAATTTTGTGAGAGATGACATCTGAGACTGCTGTATGTTTCAACTCACTGTTCAGAATTGATTGTGTCATACGGCAGTCGTACGCTGAAAAAACTGGCTGTTTCCAATAGCCCTTAAGCCCTCGAGCAATAGCTACTTGGGCATAGCTGCTTGGCGTTCGGATGGTACCAGATAGGGAGTCATATTCATAAGCGGACTGAACTTTCATTTCATCGAAAGACAAAATCCAAAGCCTATCGTCCAAAGCTAATTCAGTCGCGGTGCTTCGCATTACACTTATGGATAAGTTCAGAACACCATCCTCGAACTTCAGTTTTTGACACCACTTCGCTATCATGGACTCGCTTCGAAGGGAGAAGCCATTCTTGATGAGACGAGCATAAGCACGCTGCCCAGAGGAATGCAAGGATAAGGCTGGGGACATGTCCTTCCAACTCCAATGAATATTCCTAGTCAGATTTTCCATTTTGCGCATTTGACCTTCTGTAAAAATCTTTTGCAGATTGGATCGCAGGCATTGTAGCTCCCTAACTTGGGTTTTCAACTTTTCAACCTCTGCTTCCAGAATATCTACGCGCTCATCTGCTTCAGATCTAAACAGTATGTGTACATATATTATAAAGTTAAATTTAAAATATTTTTAAAATTTACTAGGTTTGTGTTGAGGCGTCCACGAATTCCACCACGTTCGAGGTATTGCGGCTGTCAACCACCATTGCAAGGGCATCCTTGCTTAATTTCGTCCTTTGCTGGTCAGGACCAGACAAAAAATCTTCAGGGCAAAAGTTGAGCCCACAAATTCTTGCCCCAACTTTTAGCTCCATTCCACACGAGTCCGACCATTTTTTTCTTTTTACTTCGCATTTGGGTATACATATGTATGCCTTCTTATTTCCATGTCTTATGACACAGAAAACAACTTGCTTTTAACATAGTGATAACACTAAAACCAAACATAAAATCAAAAGCTTTAAAAATGCAATAATTTCTATCTACATATATCGAGAGTATTATTGAAAGCATCCAATTACATCTCGTTAAAACAATCATACTTCTAATGTAAAAAAAAATGTTTTATTAAAAGTGTATCTTTCAACAAAATTTTTATTGATATATATGCGCAACTGTGTACAATTCTTTCGTTTATAATTTTTTTTTTATATATGCTACTAAACACAGTATTAATTTAATTATTAATTATTTATTAATTAATATATATTTATTTATTATTAAATTAATTATTAACCGACTTCGCAAAAAGGAGGTTATCAATTCGTCGGATTTTTAATTTTTTTTATGTTTATTACCGTATAACATCATTGGATCATGAGAAATTAACGATAACCTTAAATTTTTATATGAGAATTGAAGTCGGTTTTCTTTTTTGCTTAAAAATTACTTGTTTTTGAATCGAAATTGTTTATGCTATATTTTACTTTAACTTTAAAAAATGTATTCTAACTTTTTCTATGTATTATTATGTATTATTGTTATTATGTATATTATTATTATATGTATTAATATGTATTACTATGTATTTATATATGTTTGTCTTAATAATTTAAGTAGTTATTGATATAAATCCAGATTCTCAGCGCATACGGGCCAGAATACGAAGACCCCCTCTCAGGCAAACAAATTTTAATAGTTTTCTGTAGGATGAGCGTATGAAATCTGTAGAAAAAAAGTGCATTCCTCAAAAAAGTGATCGTTTTTATAGGGTTTTCCTAAATAAACAAAATATAATTTTAAGTCAGTAGTACTTACAAGCAAAACAGCTAAGCACTTGGACAGGAACAATAAAACACACAAATGCAGGGCGAGGTAGCCTTGGGCAGTAGCACAAGAAAAGCTGTGTATGACCTGCAATGCTAAAATTCACTCAATAATTTTTATTGTAATTAAATGTCCAGTGTAAACTTACTTGGAGGTATTTAAAAAGATTCACTCTCACTCGGGCGATGCAGAACTTGGGCAGGATCAAAATGCACTAACGCAGGGCGGGGTAGCACTTGGGCAGTAGCACAAGAAAAGCTGTGTATGACCTGCAATGCTAAAATTCACTCAATAATTTTTATTGTAATTAAATGTCCAGTATAAACTTACTTCGAGGTATTTAAAAAGATTCACTCTCACTCGGGCGATGCAGAACTTGGGCAGGAACAAAATGCACTAACGCAGGGCGAGGTAGCACTTGGGCAGTAGCACAAAAAAAGCTGTGTATGACCTGCAATGCTAAAATTCACTGAATACCTTTTATTCTTATTAAACCTCCAGTATAAACTTACATGGCGGTATTTAAAAAAATTCACTCGCACTCGGGCGATGCAGCACTTGGGAAGGAACAAAACGCACTAACGCAGGGCGGTGCTGCACTGGGCAGGAACATAATATAAACAGCGTTGCCGTTTTGCTTAAATTTAAGCAAAATTGCTTAAGTTTTTTCTGACTGTTAAAATGTTAAACTTTTCTTCGTTTTGCTAAATATTTTTATTAAAATGGTCAAAAAGGATAATTTTCCTCAAAAATTCATAGCCAGAAGAGTTACTACTTCAATAAATTTTTCAAATTTGTTTTAGGAAGACTGTCATCCAGATCCCACATACAGTTCCAGCAAATGTTGCTCTACGCAATTCCCGATCTGCGGTCGTCGCATTTTCAAATCTCCGAGTGTACTTCTGCCATGAAATCGCTTCTCATAAAAACCATTTGCCGTTCGGAGGCGACCTAGAACTTTAGGGCCCTTCATTTGCGTGACTAGTTCAACACGCACATTTTGGATAACATGATGCCTAACTCGTTTTTTGCATGCATTCAAAAAACTGGCGAA
>NW_023458557.1:28158881-28172365 GCF_013731165.1 Rhagoletis pomonella | reverse complement strand
CTTTACTTACTCTTCACTTACGTGATATAAGCACCTGACGTACCTACCGGACATACTTACCTGATATACCCCTAAACCTCAACTTAGTCTGAATTTAAATTGATTTGGTCTTTTTTTTCCTAAATATACTTACCTGACTGACTTACCTTAATTATAAAACTGAACACTTATCTACACGTATTTATTTATATATACCATAGACCTAAGAAGTACACCTACTATCTAGTAAGCATGCTACTCACCTTTTACGAGTAGATGATAGGAATTAGCTTTAGGAATTAGTTTTTTTTTAAGAAATGATAGGATTAAGATTAGTTATTTTTAAGAATTAGATTTAAGAAATGAAGTGTCAACAAAATAATAATCTAAAATGGGAATGTTGACCCTTTTATTCATGTAGGGAGGCACGATAGGAATTTTTTTATGGGGCTATCAATAATAGGGTGCGCTGATAGCCACGGATGAGGGTGGGCCAGCACCGAGCGTCACATCATCACCAGTGGCGCCCCTATATTCGGCTTGTTTTTATTTCGTTTGATCATTTTCTTTTTCTTAGTTTGATTAGATTCTTGGTATCTTTTGATTTTAAATTTTATTTTTGATATTTAATTTAACGTTCTCTTTCAGCTTTTTGTTTGTAACAGATTGTTTTTTAATTTTTGAGTTTTGAATTGTTGTGTGTCCGTCCGTTGGAATGTTTGAAAGGCATGACTTTTCTAGGCTATGGCGCAGGGAACAGGAGTGAATGCAAGAACCCAGCCCAGCCGACATGACTAGTAGTGCTGCAAAAACATCGATGTTTGAAACTGTCGATTTTTCGATGTTTTTGCCCATAAAAAATCGATAGTATCGATACTATCCGGTTTTCTTGGGAATTATAACTTTTTATTTAAAGCTTGTGACGAACTTTTGTAGTGCCGGGGTAAGCTAAGTCCGTCCAGGGTTCCTGAAATTGGAATTCCTACTTCTCTCCTTCAAAATGATAAATCTTCAATTTCAATCCATTTACTCTTTATTATTAAATTGTTAATTAAGAATTCCTATCAAGAACGCTTAAAGGCAGTGGGAGAGAATATCCCTCCACTAACCTTACCCGTCGGCGGGAGTGGTAACCTCCGCCGAATATAAGACTAAACACAAATGAGGTGGAAACTCCCAGGTGCGCTTCGTTTGCCGGTAGTGTGTGCCCACCGACTAGTATACCTGTCTACTAGCGACTGCCTCCCTTTACAAAATATCTCCTCGCTTTTATACTCTTCTGCGCGCAGGCAGACTGTTATTCTAAACTAAAAATGCTTAACTGCAAATGTTAAGAAATTAACAAACTTCAAATAGCAACAATTGAATACTGAATATAGTGTTGTACAATTCAACAAGTATATAAGTATATGTAAGTTCAATACAATTCAATTTATATAAGTAAATGTGATACAATTCAATTTAAATAATTCAATTTATTTATTTATTATAATTAACTCAATATAATACTTCATAAAAATAAATAATGTTAAGGGGACTCCAAAGCCCCTCACACTCTCCCCTCACTTGCCGCAATGAGACTTACTGTCACCGTGCCTGTGCGCGAAATTCTTACCCTGTAGCTGTTGCCATCGATGTCGCGCCGAAAAGACCGCCGTCCTCGCCGCTGCTGTGGCTGCTGCAAATGCGCCTCAATATCGTCGACTAAGGCCGCTGGCAAAGGGTCAACTCCGGATTGGTTCTCCCATGCACCCGGCGTAGTGGTTGTTGCGCCCTGCAGCCAGCGCTCTATTTCCTCCACTATCCCTGCATACTCGTTGCTGCCTTCAGCCTCCACCAGGCCGTCACTGGCCGTCAAGCTTAGCGCGTCGCTGCGGTCACAAGGCGCGCATTCAATTTCTGCCCCGTCGCAAATGTGGAGCTTCGTGGGTGGCTGCCGGAGTTCCTCTGCCGTCGACACGTTGTCATTAAAAATACGCATCCGCATTTCGATGCGCCGCGTATAATCGGTGAACCCTTGGCAACGCACCTCAACGTCTTCTTGGCTTATCGATAATTCGCCGCGCCTGGACACTCTTCCTCCTCGGACTCGCTCTCTGAGGATACGGTCATGGGCGTCGAGGCCCTTACCACTGCCGCCTCGTCCTCGTCGTAGTTTCTGAAGTCGTTCTCGCTGTCACTGTTGTTGGGCTCGAATAGTTCGGTGCTGGTGCTGGCACCCTCGCTAGGCCACTCTTCCTCCTCCGCCGCTGTCCGCGTACCCATCGTATGCCGCTGGATCCCTTCCTGCGTTAATCGTTTTAGCCGTACTCGCAGGGAACCGTCTGTACTACTCTCCGCGATGTTGTTTTCGCGGACAAAATCTTCGCGTGCGCCCATTTTCGTTAGGAACCGTATTTTGGTATCCTGCGAGCCGCGGACCGGTATTTATATTAGTTCCCATTGCGCGGTGAACTGTGCTTTTCCCGAAAAAACGTTATCCCGCAGTTTTCTTTTAATTTTCGACGAAAATTGCAGGACATTTCCACTTTTAATGTAATTATGTGTGTGTTTCTTTGTTTAATGCAGCTGTCTTGATCGGGCAGTGCTGCCAACGCATACAGGGAAAATTGCCTTATGTGGCCTTCCCACTGGCAATTTTTCATTGCTTCGGCCATGTACTTAGCAATTTCTTAGTAAATTTCTCTATCGCTTCACGTGTTTATTTCTTTGTTGTTATTTGCTTTCATATTTTTTTTGTAGATTAATTCCTTCATTTGTATGTATATATATGGGCAAATCTAAAAAACAGGTAACCTTGGTGTTTTTTAGCTTTATTTTCACTGTTGGAAACTATATCAAGCTGGTTGCTTTTGGATATAATTCATTGACGTATACTTGAAGCCTCAAAAAAAATTTGGATCAATTTGCAGCATTTGAATTATAGGTGTTTAAATAAAAAATAATAATGAAAACAAGTGAATTTTTTATGTAATTTTTAAGAGCTGAAAAATTAATTATGCCATAACTTTTGAAAAACACCATATACTGATTTGAAATTGTATGTACAATTAGTACTTATGTGTACACTTCAAACGTAGTAGGTAAGAAAAGTGTGCATTAAAAAATAACGAAATGGCAAGTAACTCAAAGTCTGTAATTCCACATTTCCCAATTTTCAAAATTTTCGGTTTATCGCGTATAGTTTTTGAAGCATTTAAGTTTAAGAACATTTTAGGTATGTATTGTATACTACAAACAATTACGAATAATTTCATACCTGAGCAAGAGCTGTGCTTTCAGAATAAACCAACTTTTAAAGATAAAATATTCTGCGATCTTGAGCGTAATTTTTATTCCAAAAACACTTTAATTAAAGCCACATTTGGAAAACACGTCGAAACGATCTAAATCTTTCTATAACTGCTAGTCCTTATAAAATTACATATACCTGTAAAATGCTTCAAAAAATTTATCTCAGAAGTGTGTAAAAACCCTGATTTACTACTCTTAATTATGCTACTTCTTTTAGTCAGAATATTTCGAGAGTGGTATTAAAGCAACTTTTTTTCGACAAATGTTCTGATATCTTCTGAATTCAATGGCGTCCTAAGTTTTACCCTATTGGCTCCACTTTTCGAGATAGCGGTACTTGAAACTTTCCTTAAATTTTAACTATTTTATAAAAAAAGTCCCTGGGTTTTGAAGATATTTTACTAAAATTTTGCACATAACCGTTTTTTAATATTACCTTAACTATTCCATAAAATCATCGAAATCGGTTCACTAAAACATATAGCCCCCATACAACTGATTGATCTGAGACGTTGTTTTGCGTTATAACTCCTTCAATTAAACAGGTTAAAATTTAGTATAGGTTCAATTTATATGTTAACGCATACAATTTATTATTCAGATATGAAGTTAGAGTTATTGCGCAAAAACACATATCTGAGTAATCAGTTGTATTGGAGCTATATGTTAATGTTAACCTATTTCGATAATTTTAAGGAATAATTAAGGTAATATTAAAAAACTGTTATGTGCAAAATTTTAGTAAAATAACTTCAAAATTGAGGGAGTTATTTATAAAATAGTAAAAATTTAATCAATTTTTGAAGTACCGTTATCTCGAAAACCGGAGCCAATCTGGTAAAACAGGGCATGCCATTGAATTTAGAACATCCCAATTAAGTGAGTTCAACTTTCAAAATCTTTCCTGAAAGTTTACAACTTGAACAGCGTAATTTCAACCCAGCTTATTCTTTTGTTTTCTATTTCATGCTTATTCCTCGTCTAACTTTTGAAGTACTTGATGAATATGAATTACACTTATATTAATAGATTTATTAAGAGATTACGAATAAAATGATATATAAAACATAGGTGTGCTCACAAATTTAAAAATTAAAATTTTTTGTTTGAAAGTGTACCTATTTTTTAGATTTGCCCATATATATATATATATATTTTTTTTTTTTTTAGGCGGATTATTCATTTCGCCGTTTTTACCTTTTTGGTATTGTCCCGCCTCTAATTCTTTCGTAGGGCGTTGAATTGTATTCAGAAGTGGTGTTGTTGTTTGTGGTTCTGGCTCCATGGTAAATCTTTAGCTCACTTACATGCGCTCTCCTCGCCTTTCCGTTGTGCGTTTTGTCCAACTCGACAATCACTGGTGACACGAAGTTAATTACCCGATGAGGCCCACTATATCTGGGGGCTAGCTTGGCCGCAAAATTGTCCACTGCTTTGGATAGCTGATGTTCCTTTACCAGAACTAGGTCGCCTACAGCTGGGCGCCATTGTCTTCTTCGTAGGTTGTAGTGCCGAGCCTGTGTGGTGGCTGCTCGTTGCTGATTATTTTGTCGAATTTTCCTTTGGATTCACCACCTTCTGGCCGGTACCGAATGTTTGTTCATCAAAGAGAGCGTTTGGTAATCTCGGCTCTCTGCCTTGGACCCCGTATGCCGGGCTGAAACCCGTAGATTCACACACACTTGTATTTAATGCCAGTGTAAATTCTGGCAGCAAATCGGACCAATCACGTTGCTCCTTACCGGTGAATTGTGCTATCATTCTTTTAACGTTTCGGTTTGCCCTCTCCGTCGGATTCTCTTGCGGTGTGTACGGTGTCGTTAGCTGGTGCCTTACGCCGAGCTCCTGTAGGAATTTTTTAAACCGTCCACTGTCAGTTATTAATACCTTTGGGACGCCAAACCGGGCCAAGATTCGATCCCTAAACGCTCGGATGAGGTTTTCAGTCGTCGATTTTCGGATTGCCCAAATCTCCACCCACTTCGAGAATCGGTCGAGGAAAACTATGACCATCGTGTTGCCGTGTCTTGAACGCGGGAGGGGTCCCACAAAATCGGCACATACCGTCGCCCAAGGTTCTACCGCAATTTGGGTGAGCATCTTACCGGCAGCTTGCTGTTGACTAGGCTTGTATATCTGACATGTATGGCATTCCCGCACATACTCTCTTATGTCTCTGAACATGCCGGGCCAGTAGTAACGCGTCATCGCCCGCGCAATTGACTTCCGGATACCCATATGCCCCGCACTTGGTATATCGTGGATTTCTCTAAGAACTCTGCTTCTTTGCGATGTCGGCACGCACAGCTTCCAGGGGGTCGAATCTTCATCGTCCATCTGTGTCGATATTCGCCTGTAAAGCCTACCTTCTTCCACCACGTATTCTGGAAACTTCTCAGGGTCTTTTCTCACCTCCGCCATTTTAGCCGTGAGCCATTTACAGTCGCTATTATCTTGTTGCAATATCATTGTGCCGAGCTGCTCGTCTTGTGGTTGTCGCGAGAGCGCGTCCGCCACCACGTTTAGTTTCCCTTTTCAGTACTGCACATCAAAAGTATACTGTTGGAGCTCCAGTGCCCACCTCGCAATTCGGCCTGATGGACTCTCTATCGCGTTCAGCCATTTCAACGCAAGATGGTCGGTGACTACCGTAAAGGTGTACCCTTCTAGGTAAGGCCTCATCTTTCTTATTGCCCAAACTATAGCCAGGCATTTCTTCTCAGTCGGAGAGTAGTTCATCTCCGCCTTATTCAGCCGTCGGCTCACGTACGCTATCACTCGTTCCCCGTCTTCTAATTCCTGAGTAAGGACTGCGCCGAGACCGAAATCACTTGCATCTGTTTGTAGCGTAAATTTTCTTGTGAAATCCGGGCAAGCTAACACCGGAGCTTATGTGAGCGCGTTCTTTAGAGCCTCGAATGCCTCCTGCTGTTCCTCGGACCACTTCCACTTGCTGCCCTTCTTCAACATCGACTTTAGCGGATGTGAAATGCGCGAGAAATCGGGAACGAACCTCCTGTACCATGAGACTACCCCCAGGAAACGCCGTAGTTCTCATAGGTTGTTAGGCGGTGTCAGCTCTTTGATGGCCGCGATCTTGTCTGGGTCCGTGTGAATACCCTTCTCGCTGACGACGTGCCCTAGATACTTAAGACTTTTCTTAAAGAACTCGCACTTTTCTGGGTTTATCTTGAGGTTGGCTCGCCTTAGACGCTGGAACACTTCCGCGAGATGCCGTACATGCTCTTCCAGTGTGGTGCTCGTAACGATTATATCGCCTAAATACGCGAACGCGTACGGCTCTAGCTCTGGTCCGATGACGCGATCGAGTGCTCTCTGGAAGGTCGCTGGGGCCGAGTGCAGACCAAACGGCATTACCTTCCACTGGAATAATCCGCGTCCGGGTACGGTGAATGCGGTATATTGTTTGCTGTTCTCCTCCATGGGGACTTGCCAATATCCATTCTTTAGGTTTAGGCTGCTGATGAAGCGGGCGCTTCTTAATCGATCCAAGATATGTTGGATGCGCGGCAACGGATAGGCATCAGGCACGGACCGAGCACTGAGCCATGTAGTCCGTTCCTATCACTGCTCTGTCGGCGAGCCCTGGTAAGACTAGCAGCTCACTCTGGTGCACTTGGTCACCTAACTTTACCTCTGCATATACCGCATCGACTATTATTCTCGCTCTGCCATCGCCCATCACCACTCGTTTTCTTACGTGTCTAAACCTGTCCTCCATCAGCCTTCTCGCCATTGTCTCGCTTACGAAGCTCCTTGTAGCCCCTGTGTCGATTGCAGCCGTTGCCTCTTCCCCATCCACGGTCACCGCGGCCAAGATTCGGCCATGCGTCTGTTTAAATACGTTTACTGGGCTCGAGGTTGTGTTGTTGGAGACCCCACCCCTCGATACCGATAGGGCCTCATGCCGTTTCCCTGTGGATCACGGCAACAATCACGAGTGCGTATGCCGCATCGACCACATCTCCAGCAAAATACGATCTGCGCACTACGGCACCCATGAGCGAAGTGCCCACTCACACCGCACCGTCTACATGCTGTCCGGGGGTCCACGTATCCTTGTAATGGTTTCGGTGAGGCACCTAACATCCCTGATTGCTGTGGGGCTTCTCTCCTCGCTGATTCTTCATCTCTCTCCTCAGCGTGCAAGTATTGGTAGCGTTCCTCATGATGCTGGGGTATGAATGATCTCGCTGTTGGTCTCAGTTATTCTCTCCCGGGGGCGATGTTCTCGAAGTCTTCAGCCAGACTTACCAACCCTTCGAGACTATCGAACTCGCTTCGCTTAAGGTACCACTGATACTCTCTGCGGGAATTTCGGTATATGCGGCTCAACTTTTGTTCGGCGGTGTAGTCAGCATGTCGCATGAGCCCTTGTAGCGCCAGCACGTAGTCTTTAAATCTCTCGCCGGGTCGTTGGACGCGCTGCCTAATCTCATCGTCCAAGTGCTCGAAATACCGAGAGCTTAGGAAAAACATTAGAAAGTCCTTCTTGAAGGAGTCCCATTCCTGCCAGTGCCGGTTATTGTTCCGGAACCACACCAAGACCTTGTCTTTCAGCAACTCAGGTAGCGCTCGTGGGATCGAGTTGCGATCGATTTCGTAGCCGTCCGCTAGTTCTTCGACTCGCTCAATAAAACTCAGGGGATCCTTACCGCCGTTGTACTGGAAACCCCATTTCCTTACTCGGTCCATAGTGGTAGCACATGATAGTGGCGGAGGTACTACGTACACCGGTGGCGGTCTATCTTCACGGAGCCTGGTCGCTCCATGTGTGTTTTCGTCCTCACTTGCAATACCTGGAGGTGGCAGTACAACGTTACCTGGTAGTTGTAGTTCGCTGTTCCCCTTGGGTGTTTCCGGGTTCATCAAAGTGGTCGGCCGTGCATGCCGAAGGGCCAATTCCGTGAAGCGATCCTTGAGTCCTGCGTTGTCACTCTCCGTCTGGATAAAGGTCGAGAGACGCTTACGAAGCTCGTCCACTGTTCCAGAACTCTCGAGGCCGAACTCAGTGGCGTAGGCTAGTAGTTCCTCTCGGTTGAGGTAGTACACCCACGTTACTTTCACCATTGCTGCAAATTTTATCCGTCGTTCTCTCGTTCTCTTCTTGCTGATATTCTCCTTGCTCCCTTGTTGTTTTACTCGTTGAATTCTCTCTTATTCATCGCTAATTTCTCGTTGACTTCTCAAAGTCCCTGCTCGGGCGCCATTTGTGACGAACTTTTGTAGTGCCGGGGTAAGCTAAGTCCGTCCAGGGTTCCTGAAATTGGAATTCCTACTTCTCTCCTTCAAAATTATAAATCTTCAATTTCAACCCATTTACTCTTTATTATTAAAATGTTTATTAAGAATTCCTATCAAGAACGCTTAAAGGCAGTGGGAGTGAATATCCCTCCACTAACCTTACCCGTCGGCGGGAGTGGTAACGTCCGCCGAATATAAGACTAAACGCAAATGAGGTGGAAACTCCCAGGTGCGCTTCGTTTGCCGGTAGTGTGTGCTCACCGACTAGTATACCTGCCTACTAGCGACTGCCCCCCTTTACAAGATATCTCCTCGCTTTTATACTCTTCTGCGCGCAGGCAGACTGTTATTCTACAATAACAATGCTTAACTACAAATGTTAAGAAATTAACAAACTTCAAATAGCAACAATTGAATACTGAATATAGTGTTGTACAATTCAACAAGTATATAAGTATATGTAAGTTCAATACAATTCAATTTATATAAGTAAATGTGATACAATTCAATTTAAACAATTCAATTTATTTATTTATTATAATTAACCCAATATAATACTTCATAAAATAAATAATGTTGTGGGGACTCCAAAGCCCCTGGATTTGGGTCCTCACAAGCTGCAATTAAGAACAATTAAAAGACATTATAATTTTTTACAAATAAGATGTATTATTATAAAGTTATTCATTAATTGAATATGAAAATTATTCATTAATAAAATGAGAAATAAACATCACAATCCATTTGGTTATATTTAATGTCTTATTAAATAAATAAAAAATTTGCTCTTTAAGGCAAAAATGCAAGGTACACTTTAGTATTTTTAGTCTTAAATTTTCCCTATCAGAGATCGAATGGCACTGACAGGACCATTTTTGTGAGTAATCACTTCCTTAAACACTTACAGTAGCAGTTACTTGTTTATTAACCAATTGTTTTTACTCATAAAAATTATTTTTTCTACATTTGACGATTTTAGTGAAGCCCTCTTATCACTAACAACAATTCCAGCTTTGCTAAAAATTCTTTCACTCTCAACTGAAGTCGCTGGAATGCATAAGATTCGTTTGCAACAAGATTTCAGTGATTCGTTATCACTTAGGCCCTAAAAAATAAGATAATTATATTTTTTTTACAATAAAAATTATAACTTAATATGCTTACATGCCAGTACTCAAGAGGATTACAATCTTCGTGAAGATTTGGACTATCGTAATAGTTGCGAAGGCTTAAAATGGAGTCCACTCTATCGGTCCTAATTTTTTTGGCAATATTCCTCTTGAGAAACTGAAACAATGGCTGGTTATGGCCTGGACTTTCAGTTGGAGTTGGCGGCTCGGTGTTCTCATTAGCTGGATGGACATTTTTGTTTAGAAGAGTTATATCGTTTTCCAGCAACTTCGGGGCTTCTGACACATTTTGAGGTGAAAGAAAGCCCCCCTCCTTGAATCGAGGGTCAAGTAAAGTCCCAAATCTGGTGACTGTACGTCTTTCATACTCCAGCTGTCTTCGTTTTATGCAGTCAATTAGAATAGCCAACATATTGAAGACTTCTTTGGTTTCCAATTTGAGCTTTAAACCGTCCATGGAATCCAAGAGTCCACACACAATTGGAATTATGAGCGAAACTGTGACCGAGGTTGATGAAGATGTTTTCACCGTGGCATTATCAAACGGTGACAGCAATTTAACAATGTCGTTCAAAATGGCAACTTCATCCGCTGTCAGGGGTGCAGGTGCTTTTGGAGTGCCCAGTAAAACTTTTGCAATTGAGTCATTGGTCAAAATAATTCTTTGAATCATGCTAATGGCGCTGTTCCACCTGGTGGGGACCTCTTGTTTTAGGCTATATACCTTGCCTGGCTGCTGTGCATTTCTAAACTTCGCGTATGCTATGTTGCTATATTTGAAAAACGTAACGATGCGTTTACATTTTACAACGACCGGTTGAATGCAATCCAACTTAAGAGCTTCTTGAACTATTAAGTTTAGAGTATGCGTGAAGCAATGAAGATGCCGTTTTTGTATAATTCGGCACATTTTAATCATTGTTTTGTCATTGTCGGTGACAACAGCGGAAATTTTGTGGTAAATGTTCCATTTATCCAGAACCAAGCGCACTGTGTCAGCAATATTTTGTGCTGAATGGTTGCTTTCATCTAGCAAAATATTTGTTGAAAGCACTGCTGATCGTAAGATAAAAGCTTCGTCTACAAAATGACACGTGATGGTGATAAAGGACTTGTTCGCCATGTCCATAGATCTGTTGTAATGGCAAGATGCTCAATTTTATCCAGAGTGGAAGACAACTTTGCTTTCATTTGATCAAATAGGTTCTCCATCTGCACGTGCTTCAACGTCATCCTAGACGGCACCTCATAGCGAGGGTCCAGCACATTTATTAATTTTCGGAAGCTTTTCTCATCGACAAGGCTGAAGGGTTGAATGCTACAGGCAACAAACTCAAAAATTGCGTTATCAATAGCCTTTTTGCGAGCAGAAAACTCATCATATTTGTTTTCAATGAATGGCAAAATGCTACCAGATGACCTGGGCAAATCACATAATTTTATAGAAGGATGCAATCGCCTGAGGTGATCTCTGAGGTTCGATGTGTTGCCGCTAGTTTTATAAATTTTTCCACAAGCTTTGCACCTAGCGCTCGTTCCATTTTTAATCTTTTCAAAAAATTTCCAAACTTCTGATTTGCCAATTCTGCTAGTGTTATTGCTGCATTCATCGTCAGAGTCGCTGACACTTCGAACGGTTGACATGTTTCTCTCTATACGAACTCACACATAAAAATAAATACGCACTATCAAATTTGCATGAAAAACTATAATTACCTTTTGGTGCTTTTTCCACGAATTTATCCATCCTTGCTAACCACCAACGCCAATTAAAATTCGGCTAAACTATAAAAAATTATGAGTTTATAACCTTCGCTTTAGTTTTTATATTTCTTGCTTACCACAAATCAGCAACGGATACATTTTCTTATGATGGCATATCTTCTAAAAACATCGATAGTAAAGAAAACATCGATGTTTTCAAAAAAAAAATTAAAACATCGATACTATCGATAGTGCTCCGATGTTTTTGCAGCTCTAATGACTAGCCACAGAACACCCCTTTGTGTCATGCCGCCTGCATTCACTGCTGCTCCCATCGTATGCGTACCATAACAATTTATATGTTTTCCTAAAAATAAATGCAAATTTACCTATTTTTTCCACCGGCAGGCACGAATATGGTATTCAAAACAGAAACAATGACAACGAATTTTACACACATTGTTGTATTTTAGCGCAAAACGATAAGTTTCACAAATATTTTGAATTATTGAAACATACACATTTATCGTTATTATTGGAAATGCATGTTAATTTCTTATTTAATCAATTCAAAAGAATAAAAACACATTTTTCTAAAATATTTCTCAATTTACATTTTAAAGTTTTTTCTGAAACTTGAATGTAACTCTGTGCGGAGAATGAGAGAATTGAAAATCAGGTGATCTCAGCTGTAAACAAACAAAATGGCGCTTTCCATACCTTGTAAGCAAGAATGATAGAATACAAGATTGCGCCAATCGAGCTGAGAGCAACTGGCCGTGACGTCAAAATATACCAGAATGAGAGAGCAAGACGAACTCGACAAGAAAAAGAGGAAGCATCGAACAAAAGGCAGTGTTGCCAAGTTTTGAATTTTAAAAAGCACCAAATTTTTATTGGTGTATTTTATGGACTTTATAAGAATACATAATTTTATTGTAAGGATGCCGATTCAAATTAATAAAAATCAATGTTTCTTGCACAACGGTCGATTTCTTCTGGCATGATTGAAGGTGCCGCATATATTTCGTTGTCGCTTATGATTGTCACTGTGTCATGATTTTGTTAAAATTTTTGTAAAATTGCTTACCACTAGGGCAGTGCGATTATTCGATTACTCGAGCAAGTTGGTTAACCAATTATTCGGTTAATCAATTACTCGAGTAATCAAGATTTTGATTACTCAAAACGATGATTAATCGAGTTACTTGAAATGTGATTACTCAAAAAAATAATTTTGCTCGTTAAAAGAGTTTACTTTGGAAAATGCTTATTTTCTTTTTTATATTCTGGGCGTGTGTGAATCAGTAACAAAGTTCTATGGGGAAAGCTGTTGAATAATATTTTTACTATGGTGAGAGAGTTTTGCCAATCTGTTGTGTGAAATGAAATATTTTTTGACAACAGTAAATTTTTGATAACCGCAAATTCATGCGGAATAACATATTACAATTTGAAGTGAAATTAATATTTTAAGAAAACATCTGCCATCATTGATTGCAATTCGTCAATTTAAGCTTTTATTTATCGAAAAATTACACACATCAACAATCTTTGCGATTGTCAGAATTTTCTATAGATTTGTCTAAAGTTTCACTAGCCTCATGAGCTACTGAAATTTTATTCACCTCATAGTTGTCAAAAATTTACTCGTGACGAACTTTGTTACCGATTCACACACGCTCTCTGTATATGAAAAAATTTTTCGTTTTAATTTTTGAAAACAGAAACGTTGTTTTCAAAGTATCAAGGAACTTTAACTACTTTATACATATGTAAAGAGTTGAAATGTTGATTACTCATTTTACTCGAAATGTTGATTAATCATAAAGCAAATTACTCAAATATTTTTGTTTTTGGTTAATCAAAAATCTTGATTACTCGAGTAACTGAACTTTTGAGTAATCATAATTTCCAATTAATCGAATAACTGAGTTATTTACTTTATGATTTATTAAAATTTTGAGTAATCAATTAATCGCACAGCCCTACTTACCACACTTACGATTGCTATAAATTTTGCTTCCATTTTTTTAAGATTTTCTAATTTGATGTCTTCAAACTAAAATCAAAAGCACCAAAAACGCACCAAGCACAAAACTCAAAAATTTT
>NW_023458557.1:28156891-28158781 GCF_013731165.1 Rhagoletis pomonella | reverse complement strand
GTAGGTACGTCAGGTGCTTATATCACGTAAGTGAAGAGTAAGTAAAGCAAAGTGTAGTTAGAGTAAGTCTGGCAGGTATATTTAAGGTAAGTTAAGTAAATCGGGTAAGTATGGCAAACCAAAAATTTAACTAAGTTAAGCCTCTATCTCTAAAGTCTACGTAGTCTTAAGTTCTATTTCCCCTATATTACTACAATTATTTCAGGAAATCTTTCAGGAAAGATTTTGAAAGTTGAACTCACTTAATTGGGATGTTCTAAATTCAATGGCATGCCCTGTTTTACCAGATTGGCTCCGGTTTTCGAGATAACGGTACTTCAAAAATTGATTAGATTTTTACAATTTTATAAATAACTCCCTCAATTTTGAAGTTATTTTACTAAAATTTTGCACATAACAGTTTTTTATATTACCTTAATTATTCCTTAAAATTATCGAAATAGGTTAACATTAACATATAGCTCCAATACAACTGATTACTCAGATATGTGTTTTTGCGCAATAACTCTAACTTCATATCTGAATAATAAATTGTATGCGTTAACATATAAATTGAACCTATACTAAATTTTAACCTGTTTAATTGAAGGAGTTATAACGCAAAACAACGTCTCAGATCAATCAGTTGTATGGGGGCTATATGTTTTAGTGAACCGATTTCGATGATTTTATGGAATAGTTAAGGTAATATTAAAAAACGGTTATGTGCAAAATTTTAGTAAAATATCTTCAAAACCCAGGGACTTTTTTTATAAAATAGTTAAAATTTAAGGAAAGTTTCAAGTACCGCTATCTCGAAAAGTGGAGCCAATAGGGTAAAACTTAGGACGCCATTGAATTCAGAAGATATCAGAACATTTGTCGAAAAAAAAGTTGCTTTAATACCACTCTCGAAATATTCTGACTAAAAGAAGTAGCATAATTAAGAGTAGTAAATCAGGGTTTTTACACACTTCTGAGATAAATTTTTTGAAGCATTTTACAGGTATATGTAATTTTATAAGGACTAGCAGTTATAGAAAGATTTAGATCGTTTCGACGTGTTTTCCAAATGTGGCTTTAATTAAAGTGTTTTTTGGAATAAAAATTACGCTCAAGATCGCAGAATATTTTATCTTTAAAAGTTGGTTTATTCTGAAGGCACAGCTCTTGCTCAGCTATGAAATTATTCGTAATTGTTTGTAGTATACAATACATACTTAAAAAGTTCTTAAACTTAAATGCTTCAAAAACTATACGCGATAAACCGAAAATTTTGAAAATTGTGAAATGTGGTTTTGGGACTTTGAGTTACTTGCCATTTCGTTATTTTTTAATGCACACTTTTCTTACCTACTACATTTGAAGTGTACACATAAGTACTAATTGCACATATAATTTCAAATCAGTATATGGTGTGCTTCAAAAGTTATGGCATAATTAATTTTTCACCTCTTAAAAATTACATAAAAAATTCACTTGTTTTCTGATCCAAATTGAACTTGTTTTCTGATGAAAATTGATCCAAATTTTTTTTGAGGCTTCAAGTATACGCCAATGAATTATATCCAAAAGCAACCAACTTGATATAGTTTCCAACAGTGAAAATAAAGCTAAAAAACACCAAGGTTACCTGTTTTTTAGATTTGCCCATATACTTGTGCTCCCTTACCGAAGGAGTATGCATTTGTCTATAACTTTCCAGTTTGTCTATAACACCCGTTATGTGAACAAAGTTATAGTATATACCCTTGTGCACATGGGCGCTCATGTATAAAAATTTATATTTTTCTTAAAAAAAAAAAATAAAAGTCAAAAGAAAATTAAATAAAAAGATATTTTTAAAAATTAAATGAGACGAAAAAAATGTTTTTCTGTTTAAAAATTAACTTAAAAGAAAAAAGAGAATAA
>NW_023458557.1:28149860-28156791 GCF_013731165.1 Rhagoletis pomonella | reverse complement strand
GCGTTTTGAATACCCACTAAATTTGGTGCGAAAAGCATCAAGTTGGCAACAGTGAATGTAAACAAAAGTATTTTATGACGTCAGCGATTGGGTGGATGCTGTCAAATCGACGAAGAGAGGGTTAGCGGTCCGCGAATGGCGTGACCTTTATTTTCTGGATCGTGACTTGTAAGCCTATACAATGCTTACAACTTACTTGCACGTGTTAATAGATACTCTGGAGTAAGAAAATAGCACATAAATAGTGAGAAACGAAGCAAATATTCCTGCCACAATAAAACAATTACACAAATTCACGAAATCATAAAAAGAAATGGCAGCGAATATGAGCAAAGCAAACTTCGAATAAAGAAGCAGTGTTGCCTACTCGGTATTTCGTCAACTTTTTACTACTATTCTCAAAATGAGAAAAGAGATCACACGGTTCACACGGTTTTTCTAGGGCAGGCAATGTGACGGATTTAGAGCGAGAAGTTGTCTATGTACAACACCTTCTATTATTGCACCATGTAACTAAAAGACTCACGTACATTTCGCTTGGAGTTTACGAAATCATAAAATGATTTGGGGTTATATATTATACGCAGTTTGATGTTATACATGTGTATACATGTTTGGTTTCGGTAGTGGTTTGCGAAGATATAACGCAGCGCCCAGCAAAAATTTTCCACCGGCTAGACAGAGACGAACACATGGTGTTTGTCTCAGTGGGTGAATTTGGTGGAGTGACTTGGGAACCACTTGGGGTACAGGGAGCCCAGTTGATAAACAGTACCGAACCAGTTGGAAACCAGCCTGAGCCCAATCAAGGACCAGTTGAGAAGAGACTAGTCCGCAACTAGAAAGCGTGGTATATTAAAAAGTTTTATTTTATTAATTTTTTTATTTAAAAATGGGCAAAGTATCTAATATTGATAAGACAAAACTTGTTACATATAATAAGTGCATTCGCGTATTGCTGTTCGCGTACACAAAAATCCAGCAAAGTAGGGGAAATTGAGAGACAAAACTGATATTTAATTTTGATGAGAAGCTGCTAGTTTCTGCTGCAACAATTTTTCCCAGCAGCAATTTGCTAGGAAGAAAAATCGCTGATCAAAATCATCAGTTTGCATGATATGAAAATAAAGAAACTTGTTTTGATGGTTTTCAAGTTTAAAATAACTTCCCTGCAAACAATTTTTTCAGAGTATTCTGAACTGTAGAAAAATTTTTAAAGAATTCGTAAAGATCTCATCCGTTTTTTTGCCGAATTTTCTAAAGTGAAATAAACTGTGCACACTTCGATTGCTTTATGAAATTTCGGAAGAAGATTGGTAAAACAATGAAAATAATGCTGCAATCTGAAGAATTTCTTGCAGAATATTTTCAGAATTTTATTTATTTTTCGTACAGAAATATCTTAACGAGTTCGTGTCAACCACTTCATTCAATTTTACTTGAAGAATCGTAAAAAATCGTTACAGAAATGAGAAACTCCTAAACATTTCGTTAAGATTTCAGGAACTTTTATTTGCAGGGTTATTAGAACTGAAAATGTATCGGAAGAATGCTAACACTCATTCACTTATGTTTGGTTAGCAAATTGCTTTAGTCAAAGTTTTAATTTATATTCTTTTCATATTTTCTGTTTTATGCTTTTTATGTAAACAAAATTTCGATCAGCTGTACTAAAAACTTGCATGTTTTTGCTAGTTTTGCGTTTACGTACTTTTGCAAACATTTCTCTCTTTGAGAAAGAGTTGACAAAAATTCAATAGAATTTTGCTGTTGAGAGTTTTCTGCTGGAAGAATACGCGAATACACCTAATAAAGACACAAATTTTTCAAGGTGCCTTTTGTGCGAAGACAACTTAAAGGGCATGATTCAATAATAAAAGGTTTGATCAGAAAACAGTTTCGTCGCTCCCTCTTGACAAAATCGGCGCCCTTAGCGAAACCCTGTGTGTAGGTGCGTGTGTGTGTGCAACCTTATGTAAGGGAGTGTTAAAACTTTAATGCCACTAGTGAGCAAACCTTTTATTATTGAATTATGCTTAAAGGGTACATATAAGGAAACATTAGGGATGGGTAGTGGGGGATTGAAATTCGATTTTTTCCGAATTTCGAACACTGTCCAACCATTCGATTATTCGATTCCAAATTTGATGGTACAAACTCGATTTAACTCGAACTTTCAACAATTTTTTTCCGAAAATTTAAAAGTTTGTTTGTAATGATAGCTCAAATCGAAAAAGAGACTCAAATGAACTTACATTAAATAGTAGGAGATCCGATAAGGGCACGTCCTTCACCCATCTGTTTAATAGATGAAATCTACTTTGTATGAAATTTAACGTGTTAGGAAATATTTCGCGAGTGGGTTGGCTAAAAAATCCTGGCCAGGATATTTTTAATTAGAAATTCAAAAATTATTATTTTTTAATATTCCACTCATTTGTTTAATGGACAAACTACATTTATACCAATCGAAACCATAACGCCTATAGAATGTGTTAAACAAATTAGTGAAAATTACTAGTATTGCCTATCTGCTCATACCTGCCAACCCGATAGATAGGCCAGGAAAAAAATTGACAACCCAACGTTTTCACTTTCTGTAGGCTTAAAACTTTCGATTGGTATATAATTTCATACAAAATAGATTTCATCCATTAAACAGATGGGTGAAGGACGTGCCCTTATCGGATCTTAGACTAAAAGTGATTAATTATCCAAAAATAAACACAATTTTTTTTTCAAAAAATTTATATCATATATTTTTTTAGCATCAATTAAAAAAATTAACAAAATGTATGAGCTAATTTTTTGAGACGTATAATGTACTTTTATTTATTTTTCTTGCTTTACAAGAACAAAATAAATCTGTATATACCTCTCGATACATACTTATACATTTATACGTACATATGTTTATACTTTTACAACGAATAAAAAGTCTTACATTTAATGACAACGTATGATTAAAAGCAAAATTTAAAAGCGAGATATTTAAGTAAACAAGGAACAAAATAATAGAACGTGAAGAGTTCTATCGAACCACATTTTTGCAATTGTGGTACCACACATATTGGTTTCAAGTTTAGTCACAAAGAAGAAAGTTGCAGAGTTTTTGAAAATAAAGAGGAAATTCGATTTTTTTAGAAAAATTCGATTTTATCCGAATTTCAGCACCACAAAGTTCGAATTCATAAATTCGCCATTTCGGAGCTAAAATTCGATTTAAATTCAAATCTCGAAGCTTCGAATATCGAATTTACCCATCTAAAAGCGACAATAACGTTTCCAAACGCCGAAATTCTAACCAATTTGGTATAAAATTAAATAAAAAAGATTTTTAAAGTGTTGTGTTGGAATGGTAGCTGTGAAGAACATTCCGTTTCGACTTTTCGATGAAGAGCTTTATTTAAGCAAATAAATGGACCCTATAAAAATCAAATTAATTTCGCAAATAACATGAAAAATCTTTTAAAAAAAATTTTGTCTAGGAAAATGTTAAGCTTTAAAGTCAATGTAGCTACCAGAATGGGGAAGAGTATATGAGCTGTTTATTTTGAAAGTGGCATAAGTCCCTTTGTTTTTGAATCGAGATGTGTGAGGGTTTGCACTTTTTCACTTTTAAAAATATGCTAACTTTCGAGAAGATTTACTTGTATTTGTTATCTTAGGATATGTATATTTTTCTCAGTATAAATAATTTCGTATATTCAGGGAAAAAACACCACTTTTTATTAAGGGTAAAGGGACTTATGTAAGTATGTTATGTCTCGATAACTTTTCGGATTCGTTTTGGAAAAATATATATTGTCAACATTTTGTAGTTCGACGTTATGAAACATTATACTTTGTACGTATGCAATGCAATGGTCGTTTTGGAAGTCAGCCTATCTATTGCAAAATTTTGTACAGAAAAGACTAAAAAGTATAAAATAAATTTAAAAAATGCTTTTTAATGTACCACGCTTTTATAAATGGACTACAATTAGAAAATAATATTTCTCGGTCCCATAGAACTTGTTTTGATAACTTTTGATTTTGAAATTTTAGCAAAAGTCATTATAAACAATTTATGAGATTGATTGATTGGCGCAAGTAATGGGCCTGATTTGAAATTGAAAAGTAATATATGTATGTATGTGGGTATATTAATAACGACCGCTTAAAATCGATCTCAAATTTGTACTTTCGCTGTAGAAATTTTAGGTCTATGTTATGTATGTAGTTTGAATATTGTCAATTAAATCTAATGCTTTGCATTGCATGCGCTCCACGTTTTTCGTTTTTAGTCTCATAAATTATTTATAATGAGTTTTGCTAAAATTTCAAAATCAAAAGTTATCAAAACAAATTCTATGGGACTGAGATATGTT
Organism: Rhagoletis pomonella; assembly: GCF_013731165.1. NCBI lineage: Eukaryota > Metazoa > Arthropoda > Insecta > Diptera > Tephritidae > Rhagoletis > Rhagoletis pomonella. The sequence goes on along the minus strand of NW_023458557.1, from coordinate 28,152,421 downwards.
ATTATTTTACAACGCTTTTATAAACTTGCAATGTTGTATGTCCAGACCGCTTTGAATGTTGTATGTCCAGACCACCATTTATACTAGCTGCATTTTTTTGTAAGCGAGCGACAAAAGAACGCTCAACTCGGGTAAAATTTCCTTTTAGCTACTTAAGCAACCCTTTTGGTAGCTGGCAAGAAAATGTGATTAGTTTAACGGGATTTAGATACGAAAACCAATTTAAATGAGTAATTATGCGAGGTATTTGCGTAATATATATACTCTTTTAAAATATGTCACGTATAAAAGGAAGCAAAAATTTCCCTCTCCACTTTCCCATTAACAATTCACAATAGAGCAGTTTTTTCACTTACCAACACTAGCCTTCAGGTCGCGTATTTTTTAACCGACCTGGCTGAGCTCGGATAGCAGCCGAGTTTGTGTTGTTGCTTTGCGTGTATTTCGTCATTTAAGCGAGTGTTCTTTTGTAGCTCGGTTGCAAAAGAATGCACCTACTATAAATGTAGCAAAGCTATTTATGGAAAGTTCTAGATATCAACCTAGTCTAGATATCAACCTCGTTGTAAGCATCATATCAAGGAGATACAATTAGAAGACTATAGATATCGTCCCGCCCGAAGAAGTTAAATATTGCGCCTAAATATATGCACTATTTATATACATCACAGCGGAAATGGACGACACGCCATTTCTTTAAATGAGGTAAACCGCTGCTATATGTATGTATGGACATATGTATGTTTATACTAAATGTGAGCAAACAACATTGTGCTTGCATAGTCTTCTGTTCTCTTTCACTGCAGGTTGAATTATTTTAATATCTATTGCTAAATTTTGTACAGACAAGACTAAAAAGTAGAAAATAAATAAAATTAAAACTTTTTATTATGCAACGCTTTTATAAATGGACTAAAAAGTAGAAAATAATATTTCTCAGCCCCACAGAATTTGTTTTGATAACTTTTGATTTTGAAATTTTAGCAAAAGTCATTATAAACAATTAATGACATTGAAAATGAAAAGCGTGGGGCGCATGTAATACACTTGAATTGATATGGAAAGTAACATATGTATGTATGTGGGCACACGCCACATATGAATAACGACCGCTTAAAATCGATCTCAAATTTGTACTTTCGCTGTAGAATGTTATGTAGTTTGACTATTGTCAATGAAATCGAATGCTTTGTACTGTACTTGCACTTTTTACTTTGTAATGTACTTGTACTTTTTAGTCCATTTATAAAAGCGTTGTATATTAAAAAGTTTTATTTTTATTTTATTTATTATATACATATAAAGATATGTATAAACCAGAATGTACATATGTATGTATGTGTGTATGAATGTATCTATGCAGCCTATACACCCCGAAACCACTAAGCCGATTTGGTTAAAATTTCCAAGATAGCTTCATAGAAACCCGGAGTGTTCCTGTGAAGTTTGAATTTGTCTTCGTTGACCGCCAGATCCATTCGCTTTCCTTCCTTATCCAACTTGGAAAAGATAGAACAGGCTTCTCGGATCTTGTTACAGATGTCATCGGCGTACGCCAGCAATTGCAATTGTTCCTGAGCGGTTCAGTTCTGCAACTCTTATTATCTTCTCCAACATCAAATTAAAGAAGTCAGATGAAAAGGAGTCGCCCTGTCTGAAACCCCGTCTGGTAGCAAACGGCTTGGAGAGGTTTTTCCCATTTCCAACGGAGCTGGTGGTTTTGCTCAACGTCATTTTACACAGCTGTATCAGCTCCGCTGGGATGCCAAATTCAGACATCGCGGCGTATAGGCAACTCCCTTAGTGCTATCGAAAGCGACTTTGACGTTGACAAACAGGTGGTGAGTATCGATCCTTTTCTCGCGGGTCATTTCAAAGTTTTGGCGTATTGTGAATACCTGATCTATGGTGGATTTGCCAGGCCTAAAGCTACACTGATAAGGCCCATCCAGTTCGTTGACGGTGGGCTCGATGTTAAAAGACATCGGTTATAAAAACGATACATCGATGTTTACCGATGTTTTAATTTCTTATCTACTACACGAAATAAAATGTAGCCTGAAGTATTTTTTACATTCTAAATAACTAGACTCACATATCCGCTACAAACCATAACTTTATACAAAACTTTGAAAAATTCAATATATTTTTATCTTAATTTTGAACTTTTTTATCTGAATTTTTATATAACAATTATATTCAACAATTTTTATTGAGCTTGAGGCCGTTTTTAATGAAAAACTTATTGTGGAAAAGCAACAATAATTTGAAAAAATGTTAGAAACGATAGCTATTTCGGAAATCACCGCATTTCCTCATCAGACTTCTTTCAGTAGGACTCAAACCGACGATCCCACTGACTCAGCCAGTTGCCTACGCACTGTGCTGAGTTCGCCTTGTAAATTATCGTTGCTTTTTCTCACTTTTTCATTTGTTAAGCTAACACAATAAAGCGCAGCTATTCCGCTTGATCATGTGGTTGTTGGTTTTGTTGGTTTTTGTTAATAATTCTACTTTTTAGAATGTTTAACTTTTAGGTGTACTCGTCCTTAAGTTATTTA
>NW_023458557.1:28146200-28149760 GCF_013731165.1 Rhagoletis pomonella | reverse complement strand
AGGAACTTCGGTTTATTAGCTGATTTGAAACATAGTCAAATCAGAGACGAATACTCGGGAATCGTTTCTCACGGTCAAATGAGACTATCTTCTCTAACCGTTTCTATTAAAGCAATTAGTGGCGAATCGCCTTACTTGTCACTGTTACAGATATTCCCAAACATCACTAAGCCCGATGGAGCATTTAAATTAGTAAAGCATGCTACGATGCACCAAATCAGAACTACAGACGGCCCACCGGTGTCGAGTAAAGCTCGTCGACTCGCGCCAATTAAACTAAAAATTGCTAAAGTAGAATTCCCGAAAATTGTAAAAATGGGTATCGCTCGCCCTTCCGACAGCCCGTGGTCCCACCACTACACTTAGCTCCTAAGAGGTCGGGCGAATGGCGGCCGTGCGTCGATTATCGCCGTCTCAACGGCCGGACGGTCCCTGATAGATACCCCGTGCGGTACTTTGAAGACTTTGCAGCTAATCTTTGTGGAAAGTCTACATTCTGCACAATAGATTTAGTACGAGAATTCAATCAAATTCCGGTCGCTTGCGACGACATTAAGAAAACCGCTATAATAACTCCGTTTGGGTTGTTTGAGTTTCCTTTCATGCCGTTTGGACTCAGAAACGCTGCTCAAACGTTTCAGCGCTTCATCGGCGAAGTCCCTAGCGATCTATTTTTTGTGTTTCCATATATCGACGATCTCTTCATTGCCTCAGATAACGAGCGCCAGCACTTGGAAATCCTTAAGAAGCTATTTCAGCGGCTTAAAGATTACGGCTTAGTAATAAGCGCAGCTAAGTCAAGCTTTGGTGAGCATGAAGTCAAATTTCGTGGCCATCACATAACAAGCAGTGGAATCAAGCCGTTGCGTGAGAAAGTCAGTGCTATTAGGCAACTTTCGCCACCAGCTGCGATAAAGAAACTTCGAGGATACCTCGGTATGGTCAAATTCTATCGAAAATTTATTAAGAACACAGCGCAGGTCCTAGCTCCTTTAAATAAAATACTTGCCGGTTCCAACATCAGAGGTTTATAGAAAGTTCTATGGACAAAAGAACTACGAGATGCTTTCGAACTTTCCAAAGAAGCCTTAGGGACGTGCACAGAACTGGCTCACCCCAATATTGACGCTGATTTAGCTATCTTTACAGATGTATCTATTATCGCAATCGGCGCAGTTCTGCAGCAGCATGTAAATGGGTTTTGGTAGCCCCTCGAATTCTTCAGCCGAATTCTACCTGAATCTATCAGCAAACTCTAGACGTACGATCGCGAGCTTCACGCAATATATGATGCAGTGAAACATTTCAGATATATGATCGAGGGTCGACACATAACTATCTACACTGACCACAAGCCGTTGCAGCATGTCTTCCAGCAACGACCAGAGCGCGCTTCACCGTGGCAATTCCTTAGAATAGAGTGGATAAGCCAGTTTACAACAGAAATTAAGCACGTTAGTGGACAAGATGCATTATCCCGCGTTGATGCCATTTCAACACCAGTCTCACCATAACAATTAGCAGCAGCTCAACAGTGTGACGCAGTGCTTCAGCAACTCACCACTACGCCGAGCACTACCCCAGCAAAAAACACGATTACCACAGAAGCGAAAGTGGAAACGAGCTAGGCGATGGGAATCGCTTACCCTTTCGCTTCAGGAAGGCCTTATTTTAACATGGGCATGTCATTGGCGGTAAGCCCTTACCCGCAGCATTACCTTCAAACGAAGGGAGAACGCATGAATAAACAGAATCCAGAGAAGCGAACAAAGAATGCCTTACAGAGAAACTAATGTAGAATGACCAGATGAGTACATACTTATTTACATATATTAAATCAGAAAATGTGTTAAAAGATTAAAATTAATTAAGATTTGTATAAATCAGTTTTTATACATACATATGTATGTATTTGGGTATTTAGATTTTACTTAAAAATCGGTATGTATATACATGCATATTTAATTAAGCTTAAAATTGTACTTCCTCACTCATGTACTTCACTTCATTGACTGACTTCATCTTCGCTGCAAATTGAACAAAGCAAAGCATGATTTTTATGCAAGACAAATTTCCACAGAAACTAACGGTAGAAAAAGATTTTTTGGATATTCATTCTATTTTTCAGCTGGCTACGATGCAGCATTCTACTTAGCATTCCCCGAAATGAAGCAAAGAAGCGAAATAAAAAAAAATATTGTAGGACATTCTACTTTGCATGCCCTGAAATGAAGCAAAGAAGCGAAAAAAAATAAAATGTTGTAGGACATTCTACTTTGCATTCCCTGAAATGAAGCAAAGAAGCGAATTAAGAAAGAAATATTATAGGACATTCTACTTTGCATTCCCCAAAATGAAAGAAAGAAGCGAAATAAATAAAATATTGTATGACATTCTACTTTGCATTACCTACAATGCCTAAAAGAAGTGAAAAAAGTCGAAGGCATTACAACGCTATGCCTTCTAGAACACGTTACCACTAAAAGCGATTACCGATTTTTTGCTGGGACGCTTCACCTTCATAACCTTACGTTTCCAGAGCACAAAATTAGCATTTACTGCGACACTTCGTCGGGTACAGTGCGTCCTTTCGTCACCGCTTCGCTAAGGAAAGCTGTATTCGACTCAATACACTCACTTTCTCATCCAGAATTCCGCTGCTCACAAAAATTAGTGGCAAGCAGATACGTGTAGCCTGCTGTTAATAAGGACTGTCGCACGTGGGCGCGAACTTGCATCGAGTGTCAACGAAATAAAGTTCAGCACCATGTCGTAACAGTCGTATCATCTCCTTCGAGATTTCAGTTGCAATCACAGCGCTTCGAGCATATCCACATGTATCTAATTTCTCTACCTCCTGCGAAAGGATTCCGTCAGTGCCTTACAATAATAGATCGTTTTACGCGCTTTCCTGAGGTAATCCCACTTGAAAACGGACATACGGAACCAGCGCACGCGCTATATTCTAGTTTTGCTAATTCAAATATTACACGGGCCAACAAAAATTGGAAAAAATTTTGTTTCCTAAAATGTTAAAGCTGTTTTGCCTTTTTTGTGCTGATTAAGAATCTGTAAGTATAAAGCTCGGAACACTTTGACGACTGCAACTTCACGACGTAACGACAGCGACATCATTTTGTCGACAAATGTCGCCTTGAAGCCAGCTTCTTAAACATTTTGAAGACCTCAGCGACATAGCAACAAGCTGATTTTAAAGTTTGACATTTTGCTATATTTATTTCACAAATTGTGTATTTTTATTTAAGTAAATAAGAAAAACATGAACAATCAAGAATATGTGATTAATTTTGCGACAATTTAATTTTGCAGCACTACATCTACTCATTGTCGCCGGCAAAATTAGAAATAGATTTAATTTGCCGACGTCGACAATTGCAGTCCTGCAGCCAAGATGTCGTGCTGTCGTCAAACTAATTGTGTCCGTAAGAACGTGTGTATTTAAAATTTGACAGATGGTGCTTGTCGCTTGCTGTCGTCAAAGTGTTCCGAGCTTAAAGTTTCCATCAGCATTAGATTTTGAGAAAAACGTGGTCAAATTA
>NW_023458557.1:28142823-28146100 GCF_013731165.1 Rhagoletis pomonella | reverse complement strand
TAAAGTTTCCATCAGCATTAGATTTTGAGAAAAACGTGGTCAAATTATCAAAAAATCGCGGTTTTTGCAATATTTGAGAAGCTCTAGCACAAAAACAAAAGGTGATAGAACCTTCTACTTGGGATTAAGTTAAAGCTAGAACTCTCGACAACTATCGCTGAAAATACCATTTGTGCACTTTGACTTCATAGTCACTTATAGTCATTTATTGAACAATAAACTTTGGAAAATCAGTTTTTGCCATTCAAAAAATGACTATAGGTGACCATCAAGTCAAGGTGAACAAATGGTGTTTTCAGGGATAGTAGTGGAGAGTTCTAGCCTTAATTTAAGACGTTTTTCTCAAAATCTAAAGCTGACGGAAACTTTATACTTACAAAAAAATCACACAAAAAAGTCTATCAAAAACAGCTTTAACATTTAAGGAAACAAAATTTTGTCCAATTTTTGTTGGCCTGTGTAATTTTTATACCCGAGCGCACTTGTGCACAAGGGTATTACAACTTTGTTCACATAACGGTTGCTTGTAACAGGCAAAACGAAACGAGATAGATATAGACAAATGTATACATAAATGATCAGGATGAAAAGAGAAATCGATTAAGCGGTGACTGTCTGTCCGTCCGTCCGAGTTATCACTCGAGTAAAAATTGCGATATCTTAACGAAACTTGGAACGTGTACTTCTTTCGCACGTAGGACGGATGGTATTAAAAATGGGCAAAATCGGATAATAGCCTACCTCCCATATAACGGTAATTTTCAGAAATACGAAAACTGCGATATATTAGTATCTGCTGAAGATTATTCACTCAAAATTGATATTTACAATAATTTTTAGACGAGAAATAATAATATTATAAATTTTTGGGAAATGGGCGTAGCCACGTCCACTTATGGTTTCATGCGTATCTTGGTAACCGCTGCACCGATTTCTTCCAAACTTGGCACAGTTGTTGGCCTTGGTACAGAATACCAAATGGCCTAAAATTTTTAAAATCGGACAATAACCACGCCCACATCCCATATAACGGTAATTTAGAGAAATACGAAATCTTCGATAAATCAGTAAATATTGAAGCTAATTTATTCAAAATTGATGCTTGCAACAATACGTTTATGATAAAATTTTGGAAAACGGGCATGGCACCGCCCACTTATGATCACATATATGTATCTTGGTAACCGTTCTACCAATTTGTACCAAACTCGGTATGGTTATTGTGCTTGCCACATAAAAGCAAAACGTTCAAAATTATTCCAATCGGACTAAAATTACGGCTTTTCATATAACGGTAAATTTCAGAAATGCTTGAAACCTCAATATTTCGAAATTTAAAGACGCTAATTTACTCAAAATTGATACACCCCGGCTTACCATGTAGCGGTAGCTTTCAGAAAGGTGAAAAACATACATTTAATATTTGCGTCGGGTATTTAATGTTCGGCTCCGCCCGAACTTAGACTTTCTTACTTGTTGAATTAGTAAAAGTTACTATAGAAAAAAGCGCCCGACGGATCTTGCTCTTTTTTTTTGTTCAGTGAGGTCCCCCGAAATAGTAGCAACAGGAATCGGCGAAGGGAAGCAACTTGGGGGTTGAAGCTGTTTCCAGGGTACCCTGCTAAGTGAATGGTGATTTTTGCAAATATCTACAATGTTTTTCAAGTTAATTGTTTTGTTGTTTTTTATAAACATACTTTTCATACTTTAAACAGAACCATATGCATACGTACATTAATCCAACTAGCAAACTTAAAACAAATTTTAGAAAAAATGCAACAAATTTCCACAAAAATTTTGAACTTTTTAATCTGAATTCTTGATATGGGAGGTCCCATGGGAAAGTGGACATCAGTGCAAAAATTATTTTCTTTATAAAACTAACAAACGTGTGGATAAGACATTTGCAAAAATCTTGAATCAACCAAAAAATAACAAATTGAAGCTTTAAATGCATATTTATTACCTTTTTTACGTTTTGAAATCAAGTTCTAAGTAAATTTTTTGATGGAGTTTAAAGTAGGTTGTGTTGAATGGACTATGAAATAATTTGCGATTCATAATTCAAGTGTTTGGTAAGAAAAATATATAGTGGAACTCATCTGCTTTTGATAAAATTGTGTTATATATTAAATTGTGTGGTTGCTTTATCTATATTATGACTTATTATTAAGCAGTATTGGTCTTGTCCCATGCGTGACAAAAAAAGCTAAAAGTTGTTATATTAGTTGTTGTTAATTCCAGAAGTTGATGTTGTGTTTCGTGTTTATTACATAATGTTAGAAATTAATTGCAAATATTTACCACAATTGCATTGTCGTTTCCACGTAGTTAGGTAAGAATAATTCAACGGAGAAGCATGTCCCACCCGTGACAGCTATGTGTGGGACAGTTGTCAGAGGTAGGTTTACAGGGCAGATAAGTTTTATTTGTTTGTTGAGGTGGACGCAGGGGGGGGGGGGATGCGGATCTATATACCCTTGTGGTCAGCTGGTTCAGTTAAGTTACATTTTGACCAGTTTTGGTTTTGTATTTTGTTAATCTAATGTTTATAGTTCTTTTTTTTTTATAAAAGGCTAGCACATTAAATAACCAGAACCACATAAATCCACTTTTAAAACTTCGTACAAAAATTATACAAATTCAACAAACCTTAACAATTACACCCAAAAATTTTAGACCCAATTTTTAGAAAAATTCTAGGTATGTAGTTTTGTAGTCCATTAAATTTAAGAAGGTAAAAGTGAAAATATGAAGACGCTAGGAGATCCCGTTGATTTTTAATAATTTTTTTGGCTGACGGCAATTTCTTCTATATAAAAGCCAGAATCCTAAGATAAAACGTGAGTGAATTTAACCCCTACTTGGCTTCTTATATTTTTTAATAACTAATATTTATATATGGACCACACTAAAAGCTACAGCACCATGTCGTAACATCTCCTTCGAGATTTCAGTTGCAATCATAGCGCTTCGAGCATATCCACATGGATCTAATTTCTCTACCTCCTGCGAAAGGATTCCGTCAGTGCCTTACAATAATAGATCGTTTTACGCGCTTTCCTGAGGTAATCCCACTTGAAAACGGACATACGGAACCAGCGCACGCGCTATATTCTAGTTTTGCTAATTCAAATATTACACAGGCCAACAAAAATTGGAAAAAATTTTGTTTCCTAAAATGTTAAAGCTGTTTTGACTTTTTTGTGCTGATTAAGAATCTGTAAGTATAAAGTTTCCATCAGCATTAGATTTTGAGAAAAACGTGGTCAAATTA
>NW_023458557.1:28139927-28142723 GCF_013731165.1 Rhagoletis pomonella | reverse complement strand
TTTTTTTTGTTTATAAACAATAATTAATTATTAATAAACAATTACTGAAGTTTAGTTCACTAGATCGATTCAGTAGATCAATATCTGCAATTAAAAAAAAAATCGTTAGAATCCTTGCTTTTTTGCGGCAGTTATAAACGATTTCATCAAAAGTTGCTATTAAGAGAGGAAAAAAGAAGCGTTCGTACTCAAAAAGAAAAAAATTCATTATTCGAAAAATTCGCATTTCTGAGCAAAAAGAAAAAATACGTGTCTCCTTAAATTGTTCAAGGAACAATCCCTGTGAGTTTTATCGCTATCTTAAATTCACTTTCCGCCGGCCTGGGTGATTTGAGATGGAATGAGCCGTATACATTTGTCTAAATCTATTTCTATTTGTTTTGGATGTTACAAACAACCGTTATGTGAACAAAGTTATAATACCCTTGTGCACAAATGCGCTCGGGTATAAAAAACAAATTTTCCTTCTTATGGGAAATCGAAAAGTGCGATGCGGACATTATTAATATTGATATTAAGGCCTAATATTTTCTGAGACTTTGGCGTCTAAACGAAGCTTTTGAGCATGGTTCCGCGGAAAAAAGTTTGAAATTTTTTTCTGAATAACCCTAGTATATATGTATGTATATTATAAAATGCACATAGAAAAATAAAATGTTTCATTTCAATATGGTTATTGAGCGAATTTAGAAAAAAAAAAATGTGCCCAAACTTTCCAAAAAGGACTATATGCATTTTTGTTCACCATTTTGTATTCACCGTCGAGAATCTCTTTAATCTGACTATGGATTTGTAATTAACGTCGTTGAAAACACCTAAAAGCCGATTCTTGTCAAATAGTTTGGAAGCGGTGCTAGGTAATCTTTATATAGATTGCATAAAGTTTTTGAGGGGATAAGGACATTTAAGGTCCTGAAGCAGTCAAATGGACATCTTGAGGCAGCTGATTTCACTTTTATCAAGTTGTAAAGAGTGTATACAATACTGAGATATTCTTCTCCGTTTGGAGAAATTTGGAGCATATTTTGTAGGCTTCTTAACCCCTTGCTGTCCCTTAAATTTTTCTTTGTTTAACGTTCTTAAGCGTCATAAAGAATGTGGTAACCGGAGGAACAATTTTTATACCCGAGCGCACTTGTGCACAAGGGTATTATAACTTTGTTCACATAACGGTTGTTTGTAACAGGCAAAACGAAGCGAGATAGATATAGACAAATGTATACATAAATGATCAGAATGAAAAGAGAAATCGATTAAGCGGTGACTGTCTGTCCGTCCGTCCGTCCGTCCGTCCGTCCGTCCGTCCGTCCGTCTGTGCACACGATAACTCGAGTAAAAAAGCCGAGCAAACGTCAAGCTGTGAAGTTCTACTTATATTGTGCTCTGATTTGTCTTTGTATTTTGCAAAGTTGATTGTGCTAACTTTGAGTAAAAGTTGCTATAAAAAGTGCCTACGAGCATCTTAGTGTGATAATAATCGAAGCTAAGTGAAAGTTTTGTGATTTTTGTGGTTTATATTAAATTTAATTAAATTTCACTAGCAATCTTGCCGAGTCATTTGTTGTTATCATTGTTGTTGTAATTCCTTTGTAGTTAACTGAGATCGTTGTATTTTTGCACATTTATTTTTGCTCTTTTTGTTTACTTCTTTTAGTATTTCTTGTCACAGCTGTTTGCGTTGCGTTTATTAAGTGTCACAATACAGTGATACTCAAACTGTTCGCTACATATATTTTTAAGCTAAATACATCAGCTCCTAAATTGTTGTGTGTGTTGTGTTAAACTTATTTTGCTTGTCTTTTTATTAACATAAGTGTTATTAAATCTTTCAATATGAAGTGTGATCTTGATAACTGCCAAATTAAAAGCGAATCTGAACGCTACTTATCGTGCTGGCTCTGTGATGGTATTTGCCATCTTAAATGTGCTGGTTTGACAGGAAGAATTCTGGACGCTATTAATGATGGCAAAGGTCTTCGCTGGTCTTGCTTAAAGTGCAGGTCAACCGAAGTTGATCTCTTTAAGTTGTTTAGGCAAACCAGAAATGGGTTTTCTGAGGTAGGGAGAGAGTTGTCGGTACTGACCAAAAATTTAAACATTATGAAAATGTATTTAAATCTTTAAATGCTTAGATACTGTACAATGTATGAAGGACATTCGTGTGTCAAAACGTAAGCGTCTTCATAGTCCGCCTAACGAAAGGACCGTTCCACGTCAGAACAATCTTCCGAATGACTTAATTAATCTTTCTTCTCCATGTCCACAGACAACGGAGTTATCTTCCTCAAAAGAACATATATCAAAGTCTGCTTCTAATAATAACGACCCTGCAGTATCTTCCCCTTCCCCCGTTGAAGTTGTGGCACCGCCATCTAATCTTCCAACGCTTACTCTACCCTCAATTAGTAACTCAGTTACTCAACCCCGTCCGCCGGTAATCGAGTCTAATACTAGGAGACTGGTTGTGGTTCCCCCAAAGAAGTCTATATTTGTATCTAGATTTTCGAGGGATACTTCCGAGGACGATATAAAGTTTTACATCTCGTCCAAAGTTAAAACTGTCAACTTAAGTATCAGAAAATTTAATTTTAAATATGAAAGAAATATTTCTTCATTTAAAATAGACGTAAATTTCAAAATTTTGACATGCTGCTTAGTAGTTCTTTTTGGCCCTCCGGAGCTTTCGTTCGTGAATTTGAGTATAGGCCCAACAAAAATAATAATATATAATATAATATAACCCCAAATCATTTCGTAAACTCCAAGCGAAATGTACGTGGGTTTCCTTCCGCCATG
>NW_023458557.1:28135253-28139827 GCF_013731165.1 Rhagoletis pomonella | reverse complement strand
TTTTGTTATTTTATGGCCTTATAAAAATTATTGCGGCCTTATAATATTTGCGGAATGGATAGTAAACGGAACAGATTTGTGTTTTGCGCTCGCGCTAGATATTTTCATTTTAAATAGTTAAAAGAATTTTATTTTATACTTTTATGGGCAACAGTGCCACTTAAGTGCGGGCTGAGTCATCTGAAGTGAGTGGCGCATAAATGAATAAACATACAAACAGAACAAATAAGAAAACAAACAAATTGCATAAATAAAGTAGTTTGTTTTGCTGTTGTTGTTTTTGCTGCGGCTGTAGCTGGGTTAATAAAAACCAGTCAAGCTGCAATTGTTGGTATTGGGAAGGCACAGAAAACAATCTGCAGCAGATCTGCTTTGAACACCTCCGCAATAGAGCATTGGAGCCAATAAATGCAAGACAATTTGGATTAACATCCATCCACTACTGGTTTCCCATTGCGTGCCCGAGGGCGCTCCTCTGTTCCGATTTTCTCTTTTGTTATTCTGACCTTTGCCATTATATTCGCAATTGATGCCCTTTGCTCATCAATCCATATCAACAAACGTCAACTACTTCTTGGAATCGAAACAGCTGATCAGCTGGAAACGGAGTGCTGCCAAGTTAGTTTTACGCTTAGGTTATAGTAGCGATTGCTCATATCATAAAATTATTGGCATTGCCATAAACTTGTGTATTGTGGTTAGTATATATTATTGCCATACGTTAACTTAGGGTATATTGCCACAGTAAAAAGTGGCAAAAAGCCAACAGTAGAATGTAAAGAATGTACTGCCAAATGGTTTCAATTAGATGAAATGATAACATGCTCTGGTGGGTGTGGTTATAATTTCTGTCTAAAATGTAGCAATATTAAAAGGAATGAAATTAAAATAATCACGGAAAATATTAATTTGAAACGGTTTTGTGATCAGTGCACTTTATCTGATACGAATACGAAATTTATCGAAATCAAAAATGAGCAATCTGAGTTGAAGGCGGCTGATGTAAAAAAAGTTTTGGAGCAACTGATTAACAACAAATGTACGCAAATACAAACGAGTATTGTTTCAGACTTTAATAAATTTCTGGAAGATAAAATTGGAGTGAGAATTAATGCTATGAAAAATGAAATCATTAAGTAAATTTCTAGTGAACTGCAAAAATATAATGAATAGGTAAAAAACATTCAGCCAGTAATTAGTAAGGAAAATGCCCCAATAGCATATGCTCAAGTTGCCAAAATAAATGAAAATAAAATTGTTATAAAGCCCTTAAATAAAAACAAAACCATTAAGGAAACAAAAGAGGCGCCGAAAAAGGTAATCGAACCTACCGACGGTCTTGTTAAGACTGTGAAAGAAATTAATAGAGGGGCATAGTTTTAGAATGTAAAAATGAGGATACTTGCGAAAAAGTGCATCAAAAAATAAGAGATAGTATTGGAACGGAGTTCTAGGCAGCCCAGAAAGCTAAAGGAAAAGATGAAATAAAAAAGATACTGAAAATAGTTTGGTTAACCGAAAAAATAAATAATGATCGCATAATAGAATGTCTAACTAAGCAAAATGACGAGTTCTTGGGAAAGGAGTGGAAAGTATTGAAAGTATACGAAAATAGAACGCGAAGAGAAGAAGGCTTCAACATTCTAGTTGAAACAGATGCTTTAACCTATGAAAGTGTCTTGAAACGTAAAAAAGTAAATATCCAATGGGGCACTTGCATGGATTTGAGCATCTAAATATTATGAGATGCTTTAAATGTTTGGGTTATAAGCACAAGTCAAGTAATTGTATAAGTCCCCTTTCAGACACGTCAAGTCTTGAAAGCAATTTTTTTCGCATTCTCTTTTGTGTTTTCTATTTGCTTCCACACGCGTTAACTTTAATTGAATTCAAGTCCTTCGTTCTTTAAATGGGTAGCAACGAAAAGATAAAAAGAGACAAGAAAACTTGAAACGAATTGACAGTACGGAGGTATCTGTACTCTTCCCCTCTCTTCTCACCTCCTTCGCCTACGAACGAGCAGACTTGAGAGCAAGACTTGACGTGTCTGAAAGGGGACTAAATAACAAGTAAGAAAGTCTAAGTTCGGGCGGAGCCGAACGTTAAATACCCGGCGTAGGTACCGCTACATGGTAAGCCGGTGTGTATCAGTTTTGAGTAAATTAGCGTCCTTAAATTTCGAAATATTGAAGTTTCAAGCATTTCTGAAATTTGCCGTTATATAAAAAGTGGTCGTAATTTTAATCTGATTCCAATAATTTTCAACGTTTTGCTTCTATGTGGCAAGCACAATAATGATACCAAGTTTGGTACAAATTGGTAGAACGGTTACCGAGATACGTATATGTGATCATAAGTGGGCGGTGCTACGCACATTTTCCAAAATTTTGTCATAAACGTATTTTTTGGTAAAGAATTGTTGCAAATATAAATTTTGAGCAAATTAGCTTTAATATTTGTTGATTTATCGTAGAATTCGTATTTCTCCAAATTACCGTTATATGGGAGGTAGGCGTGGTTATGCTGTAGCAAGACTAACAACTGTGCCAAGTTTGGAAGAAATTGGTGCAGCGGTTACCAAGATATACACATGTATCCATAAGTAGGCGTGGCTACGCCCATTTTGCAAAAATTTGCAATATTCTTATTTTTCGTCTGAAGGTTATTGTAAATATAAATTTTGAGTGAATAATCATCGGTAGTTACTAAAATATCGCAGTTTTCGTATTTCGGAAAATTACCGTTATATGGGAGGTAGGAGTGGTTATTGCCCGATTTTGCCCATTTTCAATAACATACGTCCTACGCCCGAAGGAAGTGCACATACCAAGTTTCGTTAAGATATCTCAATTTTTGCTCGAGTTATCGTGTGCACAGACGGGCGGACGGACGGACGGACAGACAGTCACCGCTTAATCGATTTCTCCTTTCATTCTGATCATTTATGTATACATTTGTCTATATCTATCTCGATTCGTTTTGCCTGTTACAAACAACCGTTATGTGAACAAAGTTATAATACCCTTGTGCACAAGTGCGCTCGGGTATAAAAAGGCATGTAGTAGATGTGCTGGAAATCACGATGTTAAGGATTGCAGCTCTGATATAATAAGGTGTGCAAATTGTTGTGAGCTTGTTCAGAAAAAAGTAATAGATGTTAATGTAAATCATTCAGCATTCAGTTTGGATTGCCCTGCATACCAAAAATACGTTCAAACAAAGTGCAAAACTAAAGTTTAGCAACGAAGTATTCATGAACTGAATATCATTTATTTAAACATAAACAGTATTACAGCTAATAAGTGTGAACTTGAGAAATTAGTAGAAATTTGCTGTTCAGAAACCTGTTTGACCGAAGACATTACAAACCACGAAGTACCGGTAGAAACCTACACCCTAATTAAATGCAACTCGAATAGTAAACACACAGGCGGTGTTTTAATTTACGTTCATCACTCAATTAAATACGAAACTCTCGTTAATTACTCGTGTGATAAAAATATTTGGTGTCTTCTTTTAAAAATTGGAAATGTTACCCCGAAATACCAAATAGGGGTAATATATCACTCGCCAAATTCTATCGATGCTGACTTTATCAGCTACCTCAGTGAAATTTTAAACAATACTTGCCTGGATGATAATACTGTATTTATTGGAGACTTCAATATAAATCTATATAAAGCTATAACCACAGAATAAACAGTATACAGAAGACGCACCACATACAAATTTCTTTTTCTTCGGAGGACGTAATATTACAAGCCGGACCAGAGCAGAGAAGTTAACATCATGACCACTATGAATAACATGGCGACCCGGAACAGAGCTGAGGAGTTAACATCACATCTACTATGAATAACCTAAAGTTAACATCTCGCCACAAACACATATCGTGATCAGCGTTGCCGCGAGCTTGAAAAAAAATGTATCAGTTGCCAAGCAGAAAAAGTATCAAAAGGGCGATTCCACCGTCACGGGTTGGACATTTGTACAGAAAAAATTTTCTTTCTTGTTTAAACTTAAGTATAAAGTACCCAACAATTCTACATTTTGAAAAGGCTACACCTAATTGACTATTATATGAGTTACTAGCAGACCCGGCGAACTTCGTCCCGCCCAAAATTTTTATATATTTTATTGAAACTTTTTGGTCCAAGATTTTTACCAACAATTCACGTTTACAATTTTCATAGGCATATTCGTCTGCTAAGATTATGGTTTGGTGGTCATTTGCCGCTTTAAATAACCTAAGGAAAGTGTTATATCCGTGAAGAAGTTCTTGAAATTCTCCATTTGTGCGGCATTTTATAGCACGGTTATTCGCAAAGCGAAATAAATTTTTTCCTCTTCACTCCCTGGCGGCAACAACCCGGTTCTATAGTGAATGTCCTAGAAGCTTAACAGTATAGTTGGTGGCAGTTTCAAAATGGGTGCGAATCATTGTTCTACAGAAATGCAATATACACATGGGCGTAGCCAGGTAGGGGCCGGGGGGTGCTCGAGCCCCCTCCCCCCCTAACTTTCAAGTTTTCCTTATATACATATAAAATAGTACCCTGAAATGCCAGCTTAAT
>NW_023458557.1:28133888-28135153 GCF_013731165.1 Rhagoletis pomonella | reverse complement strand
CCCCCCCCCCCCCCCTAAATTTCATTCTGGCTACGCCGATGAATATACATATACTTATTTCAGACGAAATACCTTAAAAGTTTGAACGCCTAATAAAATTGGAAAATCACATCCGTTGGGCCAATCGCAACGCAGGAGCGTTCGATATACCCAATGGTGCAACAGGTCGATTTAATCTGACCTTCACGGCCCCTTTTCTCACTTGGCTATTTTTAGTAATAGCTCGGCACCACTTGGCAGCACGTTTTCGCAATAGTATTGCATACATATTTAAAACATTAGCCAAATCGGATCATAAATAAAATTTTTAGTAATAACTCAAATACAGCGCTAACTGTCGGATTAAATTGTCAAACTAAACCATCCAGAGACCCACTCAAACACACAAAAAGTTTCGTTAAAATCCGTACAACCATTTAGGAGGATTTCACTAACAAACACACCTACAGAAGAATTAAAAAATACATTCAAAGATAGCTAAAGGTCGGTACGTTTGTAGGCCTCACACCCCCTTTTCAAATAGCCCAAATTTTCTCCATGAGTATGGGCTTGATTTCAACTACATACATATCTCCACACGAAGTTCCAGTACTATACCATGCATACTTTCAGAGATATTCAGTATAAAAAGTCGATTTATATGGGAGGTGCCACGCCCCCCTTTCCAACAGCTGCCCTCTTTCTTCATGAGTATGCGATTGATTTCGTATATCTCCATACCAAGTTCCAGAACTCTACCATGAACACTTCCAAAGATAGGCAGTATGAAAAATTCGGTTTGTATGGAAGATGCCACGCCCCCTTTTCCAATAGGCCCAATTTTTCCTCAAGAGTTGATTGCGTATATCTCCGTACCAAGTTCCAGAACTATACCATGAACACTTCCAGAGATATGCAATATGAAAAATTTGGTTTGTATGGAAGATGCCACGCCCCCTTTTCCAATAGTTCCGATTTTTCTCCAAGAGTACGCTATTTATTTCGTACATCTCCATTCAAAGTTCCAGAATTCTACCAAAAAATTTCCAGAGATATGCAATATGAAAAATTCGGTTTGTATGGGAGATGCCACACCCCTTTTTACAATAGCTTAAATTTTTCTCCAAGGGTATGCGATTGATTTCGTATATCTCCATACCAAGTTCCAGAACTCTACCATGCACACTTTCCGAGATATGTAGCATGAGAAATTCGGTTTTTATGGGAAGTGCCACGCCCCCTTTACATATAGATTTTTTTTTAGCCTAAAACCATCCTTGGGACAC
>NW_023458557.1:28073990-28130888 GCF_013731165.1 Rhagoletis pomonella | reverse complement strand
AGAGACGATGGCCGTATGTGTCTATGGTTGAACCTGAAGTTAAATAAAGCTGATAGCCAACTGGCGCTATGTTTGCCTGAATGCGAGAACGTGGATAGATCGAAAGATCTACACCAGTGTCCACAAGGAATTGTGTCCAAGAGGTGCGGGACGTAATAAATAAGCGGCGCGATGTTATGGATGGAGAGTTATTTACCGCCGCTACTGACTCCCCTGTGCGTTTTCTGAAAATTTGCATCCTGGTATGCATCGCTGGGATTCGCTGCCAAACTCTTTGTGGTATTCCGCTATTGTTTTCGTGTGGTCTTCGAGTGTCTAGTGCTTCGAGCTGTTTGCGCATTTCGGCGATTTCAGCGCGCAAAGTTTGCTCCTCGGACACAACGGCAATAGAGTGGCTCGGCACAACCTCATTTATTTTGTCGCCTAGCCGACTGAGATCTTCCAAGGAAGCATTGGGCTGGGCTGCGAGATACGCGCGTCTGAGTTGGAAGCTGTGACTGCCACCTTGCTTTGAGCACATTGTCTGGTACGTGCGGACATAAACTTCGAAGATGACGGAGGAATTGCGACGGAGTACGATCTCCAATTTGCTCCCCATCCAACAGTGGGAGAGCTTAGCGTCTTTGGACTTCGTTAACCATTCGATGAGATTCGGCTTCAACGTTGTGTGAGGTGGGTGTAGATGTTGGTGGATGTACGAGAATGTCTTCAACCTCTGCTGCATATTTCGTATCGATGAGGGATACCGCATGATGAAATTATTCGCTGGTTATGGATCGAATTCGAAATTGTGACTCGAGTTGGGCGAACTACAATGCCGGGTGCTCCGTTGAGAATGGAGGTGCCCGCACAGTCGTGATTCCCGGAATGTTTGCTGGTGTCAATATTTGCGAAGAAGCGGGTGCTTCAGCAACAACGTTGTCTTGGTCCATTTAGCGTCACGGTACGATGTAAAATTTTTGAAAAAAAATTTACCAAGAAAAAAATAACTGGTCTGGCTTGTGGAAAATGTTTTGTATCGCCAAAAATTTGTGGAAGAACTTCTTTTATAGCGCCGATACATTTTTTTATGAAGATAGTTATTTTATTTGCTAATCGCTGAATCGTATGGCTCCTGAAAAAACGTGATCAACTTACTCCGGGGTCACCAATATGGCGAATGAGAGAGAGTCAGAGCTCAGTTTATTAAAGACGTTGTAAGTTTTCCAGCGAAATGGCATTACTTACATTGGGAGGGAGACGCGGTCACGTACAATGTCCTAAGTGACAGGGTTGCCACATATATGTACACATATTTAGCCTTAAATATGGCATGAGCATATTTTCAAATAAAAATTATAATTTTCGTTCAACTTTGATTCAATTAATCGCCTGTGAAAGCTGAACAAGACAAACCGCTTTAAGCAAAAAGTGAACGATTTCGGGCAAAAAATGGGGGACCTACGCAACCTTCCGTAGCAAGGTGGGACAAAAAGTCAAAACGGGGTAACCCTAGTTGGAGTTCAGCCAACTTTTGATTCAACTAATTGCCTCTAAACCGCGAAGTCTGTTCTGCCTTTTCCAAGTTGGATAAGGAAGCAAAGCGAATGGGTCTGGTGGTAAACGAGGACAAGACGAAGTATCTCCTGTCATCAAACAAACAGTCAGCGCATTCGCGCCTTGGCACCCACGTTACTGTTGACAGTTACAATTTCGAGAAAGTAGAGAATTTCGTTTACTTGGGGACCAGCATTAAGACCGAAAATAATGTCAGCATCGAAATCCAACGCAGAATCACTCTTGCCAACAAGTGCTACTTTGGATTGAGTAGGCAATTCAGGAGTAAAGTCATCTCTCGACGTACGAAAACCACGCTCTATAAGTCACTCATCATGCCTGTGCTGATATATGGCGCAGAAGCATGGACAATGACAACATCCGATGAGGTGGCTCTTGGAGTGTTCGAGAGAAAAATTTTGCGGAAGATTTACGGGCTTTTACGCGTTGGCGACGGCGAATACCGCAGACGATGGAACGATGAGCTGTAAGAGCTTTACAACGACATGGACATAGTGCAATGAATTAAAATACAGCGGCTCCGCTGGCTTGGCCATGTCGTTCGAATGGACACCGACGCTCCAGCTCTGAAAGTATTCAACTCGGAACCCGCTGGTGGTAGCAGAGGAAGAGGGAGGCAACCACTGCGATGGAAAGATCGGGTGGAGAAGGACTTGGCTTCACTTGGCGTTTCCAATTGGCGTCAGTTGGCACAGAAGAGAAACGACTGGCGTGCTTTGCTGAACTCGGCCAAAATCGCTTAGGCGGTATATTATTAGTAAGCTTAAAACATTTTCATAAGCACTTTACACATTTTTTGAAATTAAAAATTGTTTTAATGCGATCTTACTAATTTTAATCAGGCACGGTCTTCCATTATTTTATCCAAAATATGTACCCGTGGAAGTGTTTTAAAAAAATTTCCGACTACATGGGAGAGAATAGTAGATACCGTGTGTATTTATTCTTTATTTCAACGCTGATAATTTTTATTCCAGGCGGAAACTATTTATCCATTAAAAATCGGGATTTCTGTAAATATTATTTAAAATCCCTTTTAAATTAATGCAAAGTAATGTGGAAGAATATATTTCAGACCAAACTAGCTGTCCGGCCTTGAAAATAAAGAAGCTGCAACCAGAGACTAGGGCTGGCAAAGTCGACTTCGACTTTCGACCAAAATCGACTTTTTACTCCTGAAAGTCGAATTTTAGTGATCGACTTTTAGATTATGGAAGTCGGCTGAAGTCGACTTTTCACTTTCGACTCTCGACTTTTTTTGATTTATTTGCATATAAAAACTGATCTTCTAACAAGGGCGCGGAGTGCTGTTTGGTCGTATTTAAAAAAAAATTGCAAATAAAACTGAAGTGAAATTTGAAAAGTGTGGTAGAAAAATGAATTTTAATGACAGTACAACAACATTATCAAATCATTTAACAGCAGCGCATAAAATTACTGTACGAAAATAAATTCCTCAAAATTTGTCAATCGTTTGTCTCCACAATCGTCAGTTAATAATGAGGTAAGATAAACATAGGTATTTATTTTAAAAATTTCATGCAAGAAAGTTTTTCTGCATGAGTTTATGTAAGTTTCTACAGACAGTCTTTGGTTCGAATTTGACCAATCCGTAAGGTACAACATTTTAAACACCCACGTTAAACACCGCTAAAAACGTTGCTGGAAGGATTCCAGTTAATACGCGACATTAGTCGTGTGGATAGTCCCAATCCACTAGCTGTCTGGGCTACTCCCATATTTATCCATGCTTATAAAGTGGCACTATATTTCTACCAATACCCGCCAATTCTGCCCCATCGGAAGGCCACATTTTTCAAAAAGTTGCCCGTAATTACCAAATATCGATTCAAAAAATTTTTAGAATTTATTTTGGTGAAAATTTAAAAATTTTTAAATTATTTTTCAAAAATATAACTTTTAAAAACCCTCACAACCAACATTTTCATGCTGTATAACTGGAACAATTTTCAAAATTTTTAAAAACCCTTTAGTATCTGTTTTTTTTACCTAGCATTGAATTTCACTAAATTACAGATTATTCTAAAGACCACTAGTAAATCATGATATTTTTGGCGTATTCTGACTCTTATATTTATAGCTAATATATGAGTTAAATGCAGAGTATAGTTAATACATTTTCTTTTTATTAAAAAAGTCGAACAAAGTCGACTTTTCTTCGTGGATCGGTCGACTTTTAAAGTCGACTGTACAGAGTCGATCGAAAAGTCGAAAGTCGACTTTCTAGTGAAGTCGAACAACCCTACCAGAGACCGGCTTTGAGTACTAATAAAATTAGTATACTTATTCATGATCCATAAAAATTAATGCATGTGAGCACTTACACTAATTCTAAAAATGACTAAGAGTAATTTCCACCAAAACAAGAACACAATCAAAATATACTAACTCTTATGGTCCGATTATGCACACTTCACATAACTTCACACAACTTCGCATAAACTTCAGACTGCAATTTCGTATGTACTTCGCACGTATTTTGTTTGTATTCCATTACCCAGAAGTTAGCAGAACATTCAAAAACTTAGAAGTCTGTTGAGTTTAGATTTTGCTTCACGTTTTCTTAAGTTGCATTTTTATTGCACTGGTACAAAAGGTTGTGCGAAGTTATGCGAAGTATGCATAATCAGACCTTTATTTGTGGCGGCAATTTTTATCTCTATCGAGTATAATCTACCCAGCTGGATTTTACTCATTTGGTCGAGTGAGAAGCTGAAAATAATTTCAATGAGTTTAATATTATTTGTGTTCTGCTTTGTTCTACATCAGTGTTGACGAAAAAAAATATATATAGTTTGTTGATTTTTTTAGTGTTGCACAAAAATTGGCCCTTGGGGTTTTATTAAAGTATAAACTGCATTTTTATAAACAAATAATCTTGTCAATATGTGAGTGTCGTAAAGTTTTGATAAGCACTTGAAATACTAAAAAAAAAATGTCAAACTTTAGCACTGAATTCAAAGAAGATGTCTCCTTTATCCATGCATAATAACTTAAAAAAATTTGTTTGTTAAGAAGTGTACCTTAAAATATGTGCATACACATTTATGTTCAAAGTGTGAAATGTACCTACATAAACTTTCCCATGAATACCATCAAATCATTGATCTTGAAGGGAATCTATGTATGCATGTACTAAGAAAATATATGAGCAAATTAAAAAGTCGATGCAATTTACAGTCGAAAAGTATAGTTTGTGTATAGATTTCGTACTGAAGGAACAATTTCGGTGACAGGTAATAAGGTCAATGGAAATAAGGTCAATTGACTTTATTTCCACCCCTGGTGCGTAGCGTGACGTGGTGTGCGCGCCGGTCGCGCGGGGTACGCGGGGCGCGAGCGCGAGGGCGACGCGCGCGGTGTGGCGCGCTGACGCGGGCCGCCGCGAAGCTAAGCAAATTTAATGTTTGAAAGAGAAATAATGTCAATTGATTTTATTTCGTTTTTAAAAAGGTAATAATGTCAAGTGACTTTATTTCGCACCAGGGTGGGAAATAAAGTCAATTGACCTTATTTCCGTTGATCTTATTACCTGTCACCACAATTTCATCTCCCAACACTGTGCGACATGCGGGCGCCACCATAAACAAGTGTGAGCTAAAAGGGAGAGTGTGTTAGTGTGCCTTCGCATGCTGTCGCTTTCTCGTCGCTTGTACATGTTTTGTTGCTATAAACGACGAAAATTACTAAATTCACTAAAATCACTCAACTGAGCTGTTGGTGCTTCTTAGTGCTCCTACTCATTTCGGTATAACTAATTTGTTTAATGGCTCAATGAGAGAATTGAGCACTACACCAATGCATATCAACAAAGAACTTAGTCATTGTACATGCTCTCGCTTTGTGTGCCGAGCGTAAAATAGTGTTAGTGCATATGTGTGAATATTCTGCGATGAATAATATCCACTAACACTATTTTTTGTGTTATTCAACCAATTACTTAAAAACACGAATAATTGCAGTTCCCTGCCTGCAACACGCTTTGGGCAATTTCAAAAATTGCGTTGCTTTAAACTGGAGTGGATGCCGTAGACACAAACAAGATTTTATGAATCCGAAAAAGTCTGGTTAAAAAAACTTGCAAACAGTATCCAGTGGATTTAATATAGATAATAGTGGTATTCATCTAAACCGATAACTTTATCAAGCAGATAATATTATAAGCTTACGCACTTCGTTACATGAACGACCCACACTCTCTTTTCGTTTACACATGCGACAATAGTCGTATTTTCTTTGGTTATAGAGCTCAGTATCACTAACTTTATACTACTAGCACGAGGATAAAGAAATTATAGAAACTAACTCACTAAATGGGAAAAAATTATATTTACGAGATAATATCTATTTAAATAAATATACATATAAAATAAAGGCTACTTATTTGAAGCAAGTTAAAAGAAACAATGGCCGGATATCTATTTGTGTATGAATTCATTTGCCACGCTACCAAACTTTGCGGCCAAATTATCAGTGAAACAAAATAAAAAGAAAGGATAATAATTGAACCAGTTCTCTATCAGGATCACATCGTTGTTGTTGAATTTGCGTGCAAAATTTTTATGTGTATCCCGATTATTGCCTAAGAAAACATAGCTGGAGTTGCGACAGAGTTGCATTGACTTCAGTTTATCAAGTTTATTCAGTGAAATCGCTGGAGAAATTTATCAGAAATGTGTAAACGAATTTCCATACAAATTTTGACAGTTCATTTATAAGGTTTACACAATTATAAGTTTATACGGTTTACAATGCATTTATAAGGTTTGATGAATACCCTTAATATAAAATAAAACACGCTGTCTTGATACTACGGGATTGTATGCAAGCCTTAATCCTATGACAAGAGCAGTGTACAAAATTTAAATGCATGGTGCCGTTATTCTATTAAATTTCCTTCTACCGATTGAACAACTAAGTGAAAGGCACAGGAATCGCGAAATAAAGCTTTTCGTGAACGATTTAGCCGAAAAACTTCAAGGAAAGCTAAACTTGAGATGTATTTGATTCTTCCGATCGCCTTATTACAAATTTAAGGCCTTTACAAACAGCCAGAAAAAAATCATTTGATCCAGAAGTAAACTGATTCGGATGCTTTTGACGACGATTTAAACTTTTATCATGCATTGTACCGTTTTCTCATTGTTTCTATCTTCAGTAATCTTAATGGCCCGTTACCATCATTATAATTATCAATGTACAATGATTTTATTTATCAGAGTTAAGAACACGAAGTAAGTGGTTCTGTTTTTCACTAAATACATATTTTCCCAAAAAAAATATTTTGTTAAACAGTGTTAGTACACAAAATAATAGAATATTTTTATAAAAATGATATTATATTTCCCTTTTGGATGTGTCTACATAATTTTCAGGTGAAAAAAACGGTTACAGACTTTTGAGCATCAACTAGTATGAAGCGGTATCATTGTGTCGTAATACGAGGTTCGCATGAGGCGATTTTCCAGGCAATTTTAGAGGCAATTAGTTGAATCAAAAGTTCGCTGCACCCCAACTAGGGTTGCCAGATATACCCCGTTTTGACTTTTTGTCTCCCCTTGCTACGGAAGGTTACGTAGGGCCCCCATTTTTGCCCGAAATCGTTCACTTTTTGCTTAAAGCGGTTTGTCTTGTTCAGCTTTCACAGGCGATTAGTTTAATTAAAGTTGAACGAAAAGTATAATTTTTATTTGAAAATCTTCTTATGCCATATTTAAGGCTAAATATGTGTACATATATGTGGCAACCCTGTCACTTATGACATTGTACGTGACCGTTTTGTCTCCTAATGTAAGTAATGTCATTTCGCTGGAAAACTTCAACGTCTTTAATAAACTGAGCTCTGACTCTCTCTCATTCGCTACATTGGTGACCCCGGAGTAAGTTGCTCACGTTTTTTCAGGAGCCATACGATTCAGCGATTAGCAACTAAAATAACTATCTTCATAAAAATTTGTATCTACATACGCCGGCGCGATAAAAGAAGTTCTTCCACAATTTTTTGGCGATAAAAAACCACAAACACCTTATCCACAAGCCCGAACTGTTATTTTTTTTTTAGGTAAATTTTTTTCCAAAAATTATTCATGGTACCGTGACGCTAAATGGACGAAGACAACGTTGTTGCTGAAGCACCCGCTTCTTCGCAAATATTGACACCAGCAAACATTCCGGGAAATACGACTGTGCGGGCACCTCCATTCTCAATGGAGCACCCGGCATTGTGGTTCGCCCAACTCGAGTCACAATTTCGAATTCGATCCATAACCAGCGAAGATGCCCAATTTCATCATGCGGTATCTCTCATCGATAAGCAGTCTGCAGCAGAGGTTGAAGACATTATCGTACGTCCACCAACATCTACACCTTAAACAACGTTGAACCCGAATCTCATCGAACGGTTAACGAAGTCCAAAGACACTAAGCTCCTCCAACTGTTGGATGGGGAGCAAATTGGAGATCCTCCGTCATCTACGAAGTTTATATCCGGACGTACCAGACAATGTGCTCAAAGCAAGCTGGCAGTCACAGCTTCCAACTCAGACGAGCGCGTGTCTCGCAGCCCAGCCCAACGCTTCCTTGGAAGATCTCAGTCGGCTATCCGACAAAATAAATGAGGTTGTGCCGAGCCACTCTATTGCCGTTGTCTCCGAGGAGAAAACATTGAGTGCTGAAATCGCCAAAATCCGCAAACAGCTCAATGCACTAAACACTCGAAGACCACGCAGCAACAATAACGGAATTTGTCGGTACCACAAAAAGTTTGGCAGCGAAGCCCCTCGATGCATACCAGGATGCCAATTTTCGGAAAACGCACAGAGGAGTCAGTAGCGGCGATAAATAACTCTCCATCCATAACATCGCGCCGCTTATTTATTACTGCCCGCACCTCTTGGACACAATTCCTTGTGGACACTGGTGTAGATCTTTCGATCTATCCACGTTCTCGCATTAAGGCAAACATAGCGCCAGTTGGCTATCATTATTTAACTTCAGGTTCAACCATAGACACATACGGCCATCGTCTCTGACCACATACGACCACCACATGCTCACGCTAAATTTCGGTTTGCGTCGTGATTTCATGGGGCGTTTTATTATTACTGATGTTTCTAAGCCCATTAGCGGAGCCGATTTCATCAGGAACTTCGGTTTATTAGCTGATTTGAAACATAGTCAAATCAGAGACGAATACTCGGGAATCGTTTCTCACGGTCAAATGAGACTATCTTCTCTAACCGTTTCTATTAAAGCAATTAGTGGCGAATCGCCTTACTTGTCACTGTTACAGATATTCCCAAACATCACTAAGCCCGATGGAGCATTTAAATTAGTAAAGCATGCTACGATGCACCAAATCAGAACTACAGACGGCCCACCGGTGTCGAGTAAAGCTCGTCGACTCGCGCCAATTAAACTAAAAATTGCTAAAGTAGAATTCCCGAAAATTGTAAAAATGGGTATCGCTCGCCCTTCCGACAGCCCGTGGTCCCACCACTACACTTAGCTCCTAAGAGGTCGGGCGAATGGCGGCCGTGCGGCGATTATCGCCGTCTCAAAGGCCGGACGGTCCCTGATAGATACCCCGTGCGGTACCTCCAAGACGTTGCAGCTAAGCTTTGTGGAAAATCTACATTCTCCACAATAGGTGTAGTACCAGAATTCAATCAAATTCCGGTCGCTTGCGACGACATTAAGAAAACCGCTATAATAACTCCGTTTGGGTTGTTTGAACTCAGAAACGCAGCTCAAACGTTTCAGTGCTTCATCGGCGAAGTCCCTAGCGATCTACCCTTTGTGTTTCCACATATCGACGATCTCTTCATTGCCTCAGATAACGAGCGCCAGCATTTGGAACTCCTTAAGACGCTATTTCAGCGGCTTAAAGATTACGGCTTAGTAATAAACGCAGCTAAGTCAAGCTTTGGTGAGCCTGAAGTCAAATTTCTTGGCTATCACATAACAAGCAGTGGAATCAAGCCATTGCCTGAGAAAGTCAGTGCTATTAGGGACCTTTCGCTATCAGCTACGGTGAAGGAACTTCCAACACAGGGATTAAGAATACAGCGCAGGTCCTAGCTCCTTTAAATAAAATACTTTCCGGTCCCAACATCAGAGGTTTATAGAAAGTTCTATGCACAAAAGAACTAAGAGATGCTTTCGAACTTTCCAACGAAGCCTTAGCGACGTGCACAGAACTGGCTGACCCCAATATTGACGCTGATTTAGCTATCTTTGCGGATGCATCTAATTTCGAAATCGGTGCAGTTCCGCAACAGCATGTAAATGGCCGAATTCTACCTGAATCTATCAGCAAACTCTTGGCGTACGATCGCGAGGTTCACGCGATATATGATGCAGTGAAACATTTCAGATATATGATCGAGGGTCGCCACATAACTATCTACTCTGACCACAAGCCGTTGCAGCTCGTTTTCAAGCAACGAGGAGAGCGCGCTTCACCATGTCAATTCCGTAGAATAGATTGGATAAGCCAGTTTACAACTGAAATTAAGCACGTTAGTGGACAAGACAACGTCGTGGTAGATGCATTATCCAGCGTTGATGCTATTTCAACACCAGTCCTACCACAAAAATTATCAGCTGCTCAAGAGTGTGACGTAGATCTTCAGCAAATCACCACTACGCCGAGCACTACGTTTCACCTTCAGAAACTTACGTTTCCAGAGCACAAAGTTAGCATGTACTGCAACATTTCGTCGGGTACAGTGCGTCCGTTCGTCCCCGCTTCGCTAAGGAAAGCTGTATTCGACTCACTACACTCACTTTCTCATCCAGC
Source organism: Rhagoletis pomonella (assembly GCF_013731165.1). Taxonomy (NCBI): domain Eukaryota; kingdom Metazoa; phylum Arthropoda; class Insecta; order Diptera; family Tephritidae; genus Rhagoletis; species Rhagoletis pomonella. The sequence goes on along the minus strand of NW_023458557.1, from coordinate 28,120,510 downwards.
AATCCGCTGCTCACAAAAATTAGTGGCAAGCAGATACGTGTGGCCTACTGTAAATAAGGTCTGCCGCACATGGTCGCGAACTTGCATCGAGTGTCAACGAAATAAAGTACAGCGCCATGTCGTTACATCTCCTTCGAGTTTTCAGTTGCCATCACAGCGCTTCGAGCATTTCTCTACCTCCTGCGAAAGGATTCCGTCAGTGCCTTACAATAATAGACTTGAAACGGAAATGCGGAACCCATCGCGCGCGCTATATTCTACTTTTACTAATTCAAATATTAAACAGGCCAACAAAAATTGGAAAAAATTTTGTTTCCTAAAATGTTAAAACTGTTTTTGATAGACTTTTTTGTGCTGATTACGAGTTTGTAAGTATAAAGTTTCCATCAGCTTTAGATTTTGAGAAAAACGTGGTTAAATTATCAAAAAAGGAAAATTAATGAGTACACCGTGGCCGTGACGAATGACTTGTGGAACAAATGGGAAGACTGTGAGACCACAAGATTATTATGGCCGCGGCTGAGTAGGAAAAGACAAGGGACATACTGAAACTCGATCGATCTGCAGTAAGAGTACTTACCGGCGTCATCACAGGACACTGTGCTATAGCACCAATGCTCCAACGGTGGCGAATACCAACGAGTACTCTCTGCAGAGGCTGCCATGATGAGGATGAGGAAGAGAAAGTATGGATTTCACACACGCCCTCCTAACCTAACTCACTATTAATAATTAAAAAAAAATTAATAAAAACAACCTTGCGCATTTTGGAGAAAACATTAAATGAAAAATTCATCAGGAAAAAGTAAGTTTATTCCAATTGTTCCTTATATCTCAGAAACAAATGAAATTATGTAATGGCGAAAGGTAAAACAATCAACAAACTTTGCTTTTTCAACAGCATAATACTTACCTTCTAACTTTTTAGTAACCTTAAAGATTATAAAGTACGGCGGCGAGGAGCTAATGAGGTGCATGCATATGCAGCATATGGTCAGATTAGGGATGCAAACGATGCATCGACGTTTTTGAAACATCGATAATATCGGTTCAATTTTCGATGTTTGCGATCGAATTTTACAATTTACTAACATCGCGAAATTGACGATACATCTATGGAAGTTTTACCGATGTGTAAGACATCGACTTTAAGGAGACTGCCCGACATTCTTTCCGTATGTTTGACTGACCTCAAATTTATTATTCTTTTTTGTTGTTATTTATGGCCTTATAACAATTATATTCAACAATTTTATTGAGCTTGAGGCCGTTTCTTAGGAAAAATGTTATTGATAATCAACAATAATTTACAAAAGGCAGAAGTCACCACATCTCCTCAGTGACCGCGTTTGAAGTAGTGTGATTAGTTCTTACCTTTGTAAATTATTGTTGGTTTTCCACAACATTTTTCTTAAAAAACGGCCCCAAGCTCAATAAATCTGTTGGATTCGTTCTGAATGCTAATAACCTAGCCATTAAAACAGAACCAAACACCCCTTAGAATTTCAACAAGATCAGGCCTAGGATATTTAGGCCCGAACGACCATACGATGGTATGCATTTTGATTCTAATAATAGAAAGGGTATAGAAAGGATAATAAAATCCTGGAAAATACATTCGTAATTAATAAAGTATTAAATATTGCTTTAGATTTAACTAGAAATTAACAAATTGTAAAACATCGGAAACCATCGATACATCGATGTTTCTCTGGCGATGTATTTTAGACTCGATGTTCTTCTCTCCGATGCATCGAAATATCGATGTGTCGATGTTACTTCTCAAAATTTGCATCACTAGGTCAGATGAACACATGCCCGACGACTGGAATTTAAGTGAGCTCTGCCGAATCAATGCCGTTTTCTACAACACGAAGAGAAGTTGCCTTTATTCCGCGATGTCTGAATTTGGTATCCCTGCGATACTAATACGGCTGTGTAAAATGACGTTGAGCAATACCACCAGCTCCGTCAGAATATGGAAGGACCTCTAAGAGCCGTTTGATACCAAACGAGGTTTCAGACAAGGTGACTCGTGTGATTTCTTTAATCTGATGTTGGAGAAGATAATAATAGCCGCAGAAATGAACCGCTCAGGCACAATACTTCAAAAGAGCGTTCAATTGCTGGCGTATGCCGATGGCATCGATATTGTTGGTAAAAACGAGGGCTACGTCTGTTCTGCCTTCTCGGGATTGGATAGAGAAGCAAGGCGAATGGGTCTGGTGGTGAACGAGGACAAAACGAAGTATCTCCTGTCATCACACAAACAGTCCGAGCATACGCGTCTTGCCAGCCACGTCACTCTTGACAGTTACAAGTTTGGAAAAGTAGACGACCTCCTTTATTTGGGAACCATTAACACCAATAATAATGCCAACAAGTACTACTTTCAACTGAGTAGGCAATTGAGAAATAAAGTCCTCTCTCGTCGTACAAAAATCACACTTATAGGTCAGTCATCGTGCCTGTGCTGGTGTATGGCGTATGGTAGAGAAAGATTCTGCGAAATATTTACGGACCTTTACGCGTTGGCGATGGCGAATACCGCAGACGATTTAACGATGAGCTGTATGAGCTTTACAACGATATAGACATAGTGCAGCGAATTAAAATTCAGCGGCTCCGCTAGCTTGGCCATGCTGTTCGAATGGACAGAAACGCTCCTGCTCTAAAAGTGTTCAACGCGGGCCGCGATTCTGGTAACAGCGGAAGAGGAAGGCCTCCTCTGCTTTGGAAAGACCAGGTAGGGAAGGACTTGGCTTCACTTGGCATTTCCAATTGGCGTCAGTTAACACAGAAGAGAAATGACTGGCGTGCTGTTTTGGACTCGGCCAAAATCGCTTAGGCGGTTACAGCGCCAATAAAAAAGAAGAAGAAATATTATTAAAAATGCTTTAAAAATACACATGAATTCACTCTCGATATCGGAAATTTTTTTTTTCCTGACGGAAGAGTATCTAAACTTTGATAAGAGCGTTAAGCGTTGCCCTTTCAGCTTAGTTTCTGTTACAGTTTTATTAGCGTAACACTCAATGCGCTAATTAGGGACGGCGAGTTCCACGCCGCGCCTTCGCTTCTCTATATTTAAGTATTTACAATCCAGTAGGCTATGTTCGGTCGAAAAGGACAAGTTTCCGAGCCGCACTGACAGTGGTGTTGGGATATAGCGGATATCCACATATATTATATTGCTCATCATTTGGTAATATCGGAGGAATCCTTTCTTTTTAGTCTTCTTGTACATCTCGGGCTAAGAAGATCTCTCGATAGCTGATTTGGGTGGTTCATTAACCCTAGAACACACACCCAGAAAATACCACGTATACACACACCCGGGATACGTTTGTACCCGGGACCTTATTTTGCGGTTTTTTAATGCTTATTCAACCGATTTCTATGATTTTTTTTTTTTGAAATGTATATTTTAATATATAACAAGTATTTTGTCTTTTGTTTCATTCGAATATTCCTACTGGTTCCAGCGATATGGGCAAATAAAGTCAGGACATGCAACAGTGGATTTTTGTTTTTGTTGTTGTCCTGATAAATGCAAAACAAAATAATACAATTTATAATAATATACTTGTAGAGCAACAACGAATACACATTTTGGGTTTTATTTCATTGAAATATTCTACCTGGTTCAAAAGATATGTGCAAAAAGGTCGCGCAAGGTATGGGTACGTAGGTAGCAAATACACTGGTATAACTGGTTTTTGTATTTTATATGCAGCTGCAAGGGTTGTTTTCACACGAGGTGTTGTTATAAATGCTGCCTGTTGATATTTTCATTATTGTTTTGGTGCTCAAAAGTGTAAGAAGTGAAAATATAAGTGAAAATAAATATAACTGAAACTATAAATAACTGGATACGAAATGACTTCAAGAAGAAACGAATATTTATCAAGTGCAGCATATAGAAGGTAAAAAATGTAAAATAAGCAACAATGTAAACATATACTATTTTTTTTTATTATGCAGGCTAACTGAGGAACAGCGAGAATCATATATACAATCTTTATTTGATGAAATTTGTGACGATGACGCTCCCTATGACTTTGACTCAGAAGATGAAGAAGAAATTCAAATCAATGACATTGAAATTGCTGATGACGATGCTGAAGTTTCGCAAAGTGCCGCAGAAGTATTTCCTGATTATGCGGACTATGAGGATGATGAAGAAGACGATGAAGAAGAAGAAGTAGAAGAAAATAATGAATTACCTGCTAGTGCCGAAAAATTTGTTGCACGTGATGGTACTGAGTGGATGAAAGAACCAAATGTAAGTCGTCAGGTACTCAGACAAAATATTATAAGAGAACGTTCTGGACCAGCTAGATGCACTGAAATGTTGTCAATAGAGCAAACATTCAAATGTTTCATGAACGTTGAAATGGCTGATATAATTATGCGCCACACAAATAAGTTAGCAAAAGAAACTTATAATGCTTACAACAATGCGCATCCAAACACAACTCCTAAGTCATGGACGCCTGTGTCAATAACAGAGCTGTATGCATTTTTTGGCATACTTATTATGACTGGTGCGAACCATAGCAATGGAGAACACGTTCGAGATTTATGGAGCGTCAAAAACTATCCTTTATATCGCGCCACAATGGGAGTCAACCGTTTCTGTTCGATATTGCGGTTCCTAAGATTTGACGATAAAAACACTCGTGCAACACGCTTACTAACTGATAAAGCAGCACCGATCAGTGAGTTGTGGACGATGATGAACAATAATCTTGCTGGACATTACAAGCCCAGCTCATGCTTTACGATTGATGAACAATTATTTCCTTACCGTGGACGCACACGGTTTACGCAGTACATACCGTCAAAACCTGCTAAATATGGTATCAAGGTTTGGTGGATTTGCGATGCCACAAATGCATATCCACTGCATGGACAAATATATACTGGCCAAGCAGAAACTGGTAGGGAAACGAACCAAGGCGAACGAGTGGTGAAGGATTTGTCTGCCAAATACCAAGGAAGTGGCCGAAACATTACAATGGACAATTTGTTTACGACCTTGCCAGTTGCAGAACTGCTTCTCACCTGGAAACTCACGATCGTTGGAACTTTGCGCAAAAACAAATCATATATTCCTCAAGAAATGAAGCAGAACAAAAACAGGACAATTGGTTCAACGACATTTGGCTTCAAAAATAATGTGACAATGTGCTCTTATGTTCCCAAAAAAAATAAAGCAGTAATTTTGCTTTCGACCATGCATAATGATGCTGAAATAGCTGACAGTGGGAAACCTGAAATAATTGAATATTATAATCGTACCAAAGGTGGTGTTGATCGAATGGACCAAATGTTTGCGGAATATCCAACACAAAGACAAACAAAACGATGGCCACTAGCGATGTTCTTCAACATGTTGGACATTACAGCTCTTGCAGCCTACATTGTCTACGATTTGAATAACCCTATGTTGCCTTGGAGAACAAACAACAAGCGTAAGCAGATCCTGCGCAGCTTGGCTGAAGCATTGTGTATGCCCATTATTGAAGCCAGAGCCATAAATCGTCAAGTGACGCGAAATTTTTCGACTAAAATTGCTATTGAAGCATATTTCAACCGACCGGTGGAATCAATGGTGTCAACAGCAGCATCAACATCTGCCGCAGCGCACACGCCAAAACCTGTGTCCGGATCTTGCTATTTATGTTACGCACAAGAGGAAAAACGCCGTAGAAAAACCAGAAAGCTGTGCGACAAATATAAGAAGCCAATGTGTCTTGAACATTCGGTCACATCAACAAATTGCTCTATTTGCCATGATTTTCCTTAGATATAAGATGCATTTTTATAATTTTTATAATAAAAGTCAATAATATAATGTGTGAAATGAATATTTTTAATTTTTCAAATAAAAAAATAATATAAAAAATGTTTTTTTTTTATTATTATGAGGATTTTTACTATTGGGGTACAAACGTATCCCGGGTGTGTGTTTACGTATATAATGTGTTTGGAAGGCTGTAGCTCCTGAACCAATGGTCCGATCTGGTTCAAATTTTGAATTTAGCGGTATAGAGGTATAGCGGTTCAAAAGTTACAACACTTCAAAGTTGAAAGTGGATACATTTGTACCCGGGTGTGTGTTCTAGGGTTAACCGTACTGAGTAACTGGTGCTTAGCCCTCTTATGTGCTCATGCACCGTATTTACATTAAGATCTTTGTGGATATTATTATTTTTTATTTTTTTATTCTCAATGAAATAAATGTTTTATTCCGTCAAACTTAGTGAAATATTTATTGAGTTTTCTTGAGTGCTTTTACTCCTTTGCGGACTTTTGTGCAATATATTGTACAAATTTGAGGTAGCCATAATAGCTACCCAAAACAACTGTGGAATATTTTTTTTCTACTTTGGGTAATTTGAGGCTCTATGAACCTTGTAATTAAGAGGAAAAATTTGTATATCCATCAGGGACGGATTTGACCGGAAAGGGTTAGTCATCATATTAAAAATCAACATCTTGTTTTCTAGGCTTAATTTAGATTTGTGTCATATAACCCATTGAAGGTTTACTTGTTTTAGTTTCGCTTGAAAAATTTTGTTTTCTATATGGGCAAATCTAAAAAACAGATAACCTTTGTGTTGTTTAGCTTTATTTTCACTGTTGTAAATTAAATCAAGCTAGTTGCTTTTGGATATAATTCATTGACGTATTCTTGAAGCCTCAAAAAAAAATTTTATCACTTTGCTGCATAACTTTTGAATTATAGGTGTTTCAATTTAAAAAAATATAACGAAAACAAGTGAATTTTTTATGTAACTTTTAAGAGGGCCACAATTTATTATGTCATAACTTTTGAAGCACACCATATCCTGATTTGAAATTGAATGGGCTCATAGCACTTATGTGTACACTTCATATGTAGTAGGTAAGAAAAGTGTGCATTAAAAAATAACGAAGTGGTAAGTAACTCAAACTCTGTAACTCCACATTTAACAATTTTCAAAATTTTCGGTTTATCGCATATACATAGGTTTTGAAGCGTTTAATTCTAAGAACTTTTTAAGTATGTGTTGTATTCTACAAACAATTACGAATAATTTGATACCTTAGCAAGAGGAGTGCTTTTAGAATAAACTAACTTTTAAAGATCAAATATTTTGCGATCATGAGCGTAATTTTTATTCCAAAAACACCTTAATTGAAGGCACTTTTGGAAAATACGTCGAAACGATCTAAATCTTTCTATAACTACTAGTCCTTATAAAATTACATATACCTGTAAAATGGTTCAAAAACTTTTCTCGAGAAGTGTGCAAAAACCCTGATTTACTACTTTTAATGATGCTCCTTCTTTTAGTCAGAATATTACGGGCGTGGTATCAAAGCAACTCTTTTACGAAAAACGTTTTGATAGTTGCTCTTACTTAATTGGAGCCTTCTAAATTCAATAGCGTCCTCAGTTTTACCCTATTGGCTCCACTTTTCGAGATAGCGGTACTTGAAACTTTGCTTAAATCTTAACTATTTTATAAAAACTCCCTGAACTTTGAAGATATTTTACTAAAATTTGGCACATAACTGTTTTTTAATATTACCTCAACTATTCCATAAAATTCGGCCGCTGTGGTATAGTGGTAAGCAGTGCGCGCTTCCACTCCGCAGCACCTGGGTTCAAACAGTGGTCAAAGCAACATCGCAAAAAAAATATAGAAAAAAGGTTTTTTCTTGACAGCGGTCGTCCCTCGGCAGGCAATGGCAAACCTCCGAGTGTATTTCTGCCATGAAAAACAGCTTCTCATAAAAATACAATCGCCGTTAGGAGTCAGCGTAAAACTGTAGGTCCCTCCGCTTTGTGTGACAACATCAAGGCGCACGCCACAAATCGGGGGAGAAGCTCGGCCAAACACTAACATATGTGTAAGCGCCAATCTATTATTATTATTTATTCCATAAAATCATCGAAATCGGTTCACTAAAATATCTAGCTCTCATACAACTGATTGATCAGAGATGTTGTTTTGTGTTATAACTCCTTCAATTAAACAGGTTAAAATTTAGTATAGGTTCAATTTAACATGTAGAACGCATACAATTTATTATTCAGATATGAAGTTAGATTTATAGCGCATATCTGAGTAATCAGTTGTATTGGAGCTATATGTTAATGTTAACCTATTTCGATAATTTTAAGGAATAATTAAGGTACTATTAAAAAACCGTTAAGTGCAAAATTTTAGTACTTCAAAACTGAGGGAGTTATTTATAAAATAGTTAAAATTTAATCAAATTTTCAAATACCGTCATCTCGAAAACCGGCGCCAGTCTGGTAAAACGGGGTATGCCATTGAATTTAGAACGTCCCAATTAAGTCAGTTCAACTTTCAAAATCTTTGGTCAAAGTTTACAACCTGAACAGCATAATTTGAACCTAGCTTATTTTTTTGTTTTCTATTTCATGTTTATTCCTCGTCGCCTTTGAAACACTTGATGAACAAAGTGGAAAGGAATTAAAAATACACTCATGAAGCGCTTATTTATAGTAAAATTGTTTGATTTTACATATTTTGAAGGAAACGGTGGATTCTATTGCATTTGCAATTATAGCAGCGGAGTAAGAGCGCGCTATGGGAATGATTTCGCAAAGATACGCGGAGCTGTCGGGCATAGTAACCATGTGCGCGTCTATGTCAGCTTCTAGTTGAATTGTTGAACCACAAGCCAGAACTACCCCTGCTTGAAGAACTGGTTCTCAGTCCAGTTAATGCCATAACAGCTTCTTCCAAGCCATTGAAGACATGCACTTTGTTAGGTCCACCACCTGTTGCACTTGCTTCTGCCACCGGCCGCGCTTAGGGATTATAACCCTTACTAAGTAGATTTCTCCTTTCTGTGTTGCCGGAGAAGAAGGGCTTCCGCATGTCAAAGGTATACAACACTTCTTGTGCACATCACTCCGGCTACGCCATCCACAGTATTTTTGCGCAGAACCCACGTCGAAATTCGCAAAAAAGTGCGTAGTGCAAACCGAATTTATTAATATGATAGTGCTCGAAAATTTGAAACATTTATTTTAAATCAAATTTTAATCCTTTGATTACACGTGATGTTAATGTTTTTGGATTTGGATTATGCGTTTGGACACAACAACCGAAAATCATTGTACAAATAACTAAACCGGACCCATGTTTCTCGATAAGGGGCAACAGAGATTCTGTTTTACTCGTTTATATAAAGCAGTGGATAAAAATATACTTATATGCGAAGGATAAATTTATCTGTTTAAATGAACACCACTAATATTTCCTGCAAACACACATCGATTTACGTCTTTTATCTCGCCTCCGACACAGAATTGTTTTCGTACAAAATTACGCAAAAAAGCGTACTCGTTCGTTTTTAGGCATGCCATTGTTACGAATTTCGAAAGTTCGAAAATACGATTCGGATTACAGCATACTATTTCTACGATTCGTAGCAAAATCCGAATACGAAAGAGTTGCAGAATAGGGGTGTACATTTTTTTTAAAGTGAAACTTCTTAGGAGGCGGTATCGCAAAAATGGAGAGTGAAATTTTTAAAACTGAAAACGTTACATGAGTGAGAAGGAAGATATAGGTAGTATAGGGAAGGGGAAAAAAGAAATAAAGCGACGCATGACGGGTACGAGTACCTACATATGTATATATGTATGTTTGAATGCACGTATGTATGTATACATATATATGTATATGCATACATATTTATGTATGTATGAACGAACTTATTGCGCATTTCAGCTCTGCCGTTACCAAGCAATATATGTATAAATGATGCAAGCGTGCTTCGCGTAACTACCCTGCAGGAAATTTCGCTAGTTCAGAACTAGCGCAGAACTAGCTCATTAAGAGGCGGTACTGGTTCTCGATCCATCCCAACGCAATGCTTTCAACTGTCTCTTTTTACATGGCGATGTCCTACGAAGTGGAAATTGTCACATCTGCAGAACTTTGGAACTAGTTCTGAACTGGTTCCATTTTCGACAGTTCTGGGCCAATAAGTTTTTTTATGAGAAAACATTTTTAAACCAAATTACTGGATATTTTTTCTTTTCTGAACTTTTTCCGTTTTAGACAGATCTGCGACAATAGTTTTAATATGAAAAAAATTTTATTATCAGATTTTTTGATATATTTTAATTTTTCCTGTTCTTTTACAGACTGCATTTTATTTATTTATTTTTTTATTTTATTTTATTTATATTAAATTTGACCATTTGATCTGAAAATCACAACTGCCTCCACCGCGATTCGAACTTGCGACCAACGATGTTGGAGTCGGAGGTCTTCCCGCTGAGCTACTTTAGTATTGTACGAAAAGTGAGGTTTTGTGCATTTACTTCTCAACAGAGCCCAACTACCACACCAAAAGTTTCAACAGTCCCTCCCTGCAGCCGTTTTGCACTAGTTCAGAGGTAGTTCTGAAATGTATAGAGCGGAACCAAGAATGATAGAACACAAGATTGCGCCGATCAGAGAGGATTTTTGAGAATAACTTTTGTGTGACGCCACACTGGTGCAATTGCGAGAGAGAAATGCCAAAACGTGAGCAAGAATGGAAGTAGAAGAAAAAATGTTGCAAGGAAAATGTAAACAAGTTGCACCAGTGTGACGTCATGCAAACAACGATTCTGTCAAATTCGTTAAGAGAGGAATAGCGGTCCGAGATCGGTATTCTCTCAATCGTGGAGCGGAACTAGTGCTTCAACAGATACTACGTTTATACGCACAGAATAATCGACTTAATTGAACGCGCATTGACACCGTACACATTTCGCTCTAGTGTTTATACTTACGGCTTTATATCGGCATCAAAGTAACCGTCTTCAAAAGCAAACAAAATAAGCTGTTTTCATTTGACATTTTATAAGTTAACATAATGGAAAGTGATAAAAATCTAGTTTTATTCGGCATTATAAAATCGTGGCAAAGAAAAAGAACGATTATTATTAATCAGCTTTTAAATACTGATGCGATTATTTGGAATTTGAGCGGAACAGCTGATCTCCAATTCGCTTTGAGTGAGAGCGGTGTTTATACACTCTTTCTAACTGTCTGGAGAAATAAACTACCGATTTGAAATGGAGTGTGAGCAGGGTTGCCACTTTGCTAAATTATTACCAAAATTGGTAGAAAAAGTTCGGGTTGGTAAAAAGGTAAATTTTTTCTCACTTTGGTAGATTTTTGTTAAAGCATTTTACTTGAACTTTAAAACTTTTCGTTCTCGCTTTATTTTTTGTAATTATCTTTTTATTTTAAATTTCTTTCTAAATGCATTATTTTTCGAACGCTTTCGATAAAAGGCGAACATATCGTGTTCTATTCAAAACTCATTTTGCTGTAATCCTAAGGATCTTTTGATTGCCTAAATATTTTAAATGATTCTTCAAATAAAAATAAAAAATGAACAGGCACGTAATTACACACTATGATTGTTCGCAAAAAAATTAAAAAAAAAAATCAACGCCGGTTTTATAAATGGCAGTTGTTAAATCAAAAAAGACACAAAAATCCGGTGGTAAAAAATTAAAATTAACGGGAATTTTTAGATGCACATTGTTGGTTAAACTAAAATTCAATGGACTAAAAACTGTAAACCCAAAAATCTTTTAAAAATTCAGAGAAAAAAGTTCGAAATTTTGGCGCTAATTTGTTAAATTCTTCTAAATGTGGTATATGCATAGCTTTAATCCTTAATTTTTATGATTTTCGTTAAAGCGCAAACAATATTCTTTTACAAAATTAATATTACAAAATTTTTAGCTGAAAAACGTTATGAATATTATAAAAAAATCACCAAGCGCTTTTTTGAGTCACTGTATTTGTCTATAATAACTCCAGTTGTAGTTTTTTCAAATGATGGAGTTTGGTTGTTGCCTTTAGTTTCATCATTTTTGCTTTTAGTTGAAGGAAACCGAGAAGATGTCATTAATATGACCTGACCTCAAATACAATATCATTGGTTAAAGAAAAATTACTTACTAAATTTTTTTTTATTGAAATAACTAAACAAAAAACAAATCTATAGTTTTTATTAAAATAACTAAAAAAGTTTTTGGTAGATATTTTCCAGATCTGGAAGATTTTTTTAAAATAGATGGTAAGTATTTATTTTCGTTAGTGGCAACCCTGAGTGTGAGCCAAAACACTTCGCTCTTTCAAAGCGAATTGAAATTCAGTTTATACATATGTTTTGAATCGCGGCGAAATGAATTAAAGCGACTTATGCATGCGTATAAACGTAGTAAGACTGTCTCTAAATTTTACTGCAGGGTACATCCATTCGTACATATGTACATATGTTTGTATGGATATATTTATGATGATGCAAACGGGCTTCGTTAATGTACTGATGGGCATATGTATGTACTTATGGACAGCAATGTTTTCATGTATGTGCATATGTTTGAATGGTTATATTGTATGTATGTACATATGTTTGTGTACATGTATGTATATATGCACATATGCAGTACAAACCAAAACAAATCTAATAAGCTGCTCGTTGATATAAATGCGAACTGTACTGATTGTCAAAAATTATGTGTTTGTTGTACATTTGTTCATGTTTGTCATTGTGCGTGTAATTTTCTATAGTAGTTTTGTGCTCTCGCTATCTCCTTGTATTAACTCGTCCTTCGTTGGTATACTCTGATGAACATACATACGTGAGGATGATAGCAAGGCCAACTTATATAAGGTAGTGTTACAGGAGCAGTTGAAATTTTCGCCCGATGTTTCTTAAAGAAAGCCATAAACGTAGCGACCGTTGCTTCAACTTGGTGTTGTTTTGCTCTAGATTGCACTGTTTGTGGGCCTGTTGAATGAATTTATGTCTTGGTTGTACGAAAGATCAAAAAATTTGGATTTTCTGGCAAGTTGTACAACTTATCGCTACATTAATGGCCACGTTGTACAAAATCATTTAATTTGCGTTTATTTTGTACACTAAATAACCGAAAATGGATAACTCAGCCGAAATAGGTACGTGCTTTCGTTGAATTTTATAAATGTAAGCCGAAACTATGAAATTGTAAAAATGAGATTTTAGATACAATCAGACTGTTCACAAAATGGCAATGTTTGTGGGCAAAACGTCCAACTTGATTGCGGATTGATTTGACCCAACGTTTTCGGCTTACATTATGTCAAAAGGATGTGTTTGTTGTAATTCATTCTGTCATTTACTACTATTATGCGTAGGCCAATTTATGAAATGATTTCATGCGTTTGAGTAGAAACTGAATGAACGAACACCATTTCATGATTTCAATTAACGCGAAATAGTTTTTACTCAGATCGATGAAATGATTTCGTGAATTGGACTACGCATACATGTGATACTTATGCTTTTAATTTATAAGGTAATTTTATGTTTTTATACTCTTGCTAACACATGAATATATGAATTCGTGATAAGAATATATGAATTCGCCTTGGAAGAGGTAATTTCAAGGCTCTTGAAATTTGCACATTATCACACTATAATTGAATCAGCTATAAAGCTTCATACTCAAAAAAATGTTAACACTTCTGAGTAAATAAGTTTGAAATTTGAATGAAGATTAGTTGATTTTTTTTTAGATTTACACAAAGTTTTAAGCGTGGGTTTACATGTTTTTTTTTTTAATGAACTTTATTTTAATTGAAATTGAACATACTGAAAACAAATTTTCAATGGTTAACCATAAAACAAACAAAAAAAAGAAAAATGGATGATCTCCAGCAAATGATCACTAAACGATTTATACCGTCTGAATTTCATGAATTTTATAATACAATTATAGAAATATAAAATAGGCACTTAAAATCCAATATAAATTATGCCTTTATGATTTACTTTAAACCTTAAATGTGCTACTCTTCCACGCAAAAACCTGAAATGTGCTCGTCTTCCACGCGAATAGTGAAATGTGCTAATCTTCCACGCAAAAACCTGAAATGTGCTACTCTTCCACGCAAAAATCTGAAATGTGCTAGTCTTCCACGCGAATAGTGAAATGTGCTACTCTTCCACGCAAAAATCTGAAATGTGCTACTCTTCCACGCAAAAACCTGAAATGTGCTACTCTTCCACGCAAAAATCTGATATGTGCTAGTCTTCCACGCGAATAGTGAAATGTGCTAGTCTTCCACGCAAAAATCTGAAATGTGCTACTTTTCGACGCGAATAATTAAATGTGCTAGTCTTCCACGCTAATAGTGAAATGTGCTAGTCTTCCACGCGAATAGTGAAATGTGCTACTCTTCGTAGGGACCGACGATATAGTTTTCCACTTATGTTTATTTATTTATTTTTAAGAATTTTGATTAAAATAAAGTTCAATATCTGAAAAAATCCATATAAACCCATACTTAAAACTTTGTGGAAAACTAAAAAAAAGTCTAAAAATGTTCATCCAAATTTCAAAATTATTTTCTCAGAATTTGTTGAGTATATAGATTTAAAGCCCTTTCGATTTTATTGCAATAATGTGCAAGTTTCAAGTGGCTTAAAATTTCCGTTGTTGCGGTTTTCTTCCATATAAAAATAAATTGTGTTTATTCGTTATATGGGAGCAAATGCGGCAAAAAGAATCAAAGGTAATTTTAAGGCTCTTGAAACTTGCACATTATCACACTATAATTGAATCAGCTATTAAGCTTCATACTCAAAAAAATTTTAACACTTCTGAGTAAATAAGTTTGAAATTTGAATGAAGATTAGTTGATTTTTTTTTAGATTTATTCAAAGTTTTAAGCGTGGGTTTACATGTTTTTTTTTTAATGAACTTTATTTTAATTGAAATTGAACATACTGAAAACAAATTTTCAATGGTTAACCATAAAACAAACAAAAAAAAAAAGAAAAATGGATGATCTCCAGCAAATGATCACTAAACGATTTATACCGTCTGAATTTCATGAATTTTATAATACAATTATAGAAATATAAAATAGGCACTTAATTTCCAATATAAATTATGCCTTTATGATTTACTTTAAACCTTAAATGTGCTACTCTTCCATGCAAAAACCTGAAATGTGCTACTCTTCCACGCAAAAATCTGAAATGTGCTCGTCTTCTACGCGAATAGTGAAATGTACTAGTCTTCCACGCAAAAACCTGAAATGTGCTACTCTTCCACGCAAAAATCTGAAATGTGCTACTCTTCCAAGCAAAAACATGAAATGTGCTACTCTTCCACGCAAAAATCTGAAATGTGCTAGTCTTCCACGCGAATAGTGAAATGTGCTAGTCTTCCACGCAAAAATCTGAAATGTGCTACTTTTCGACGCGAATAATGAAATGTGCCAGTCTTCCACGCTAATAGTGAAATGTGCTAGTCTTCCACGCGAATAGTGAAATGTGCTACTCTTCGTAGGGACCGACGATATGTGAGGATGATAGCAAGGCCAACTTATATAAGGTAGTGTTACAGGAGCAGTTGAAATTTTCGCCCGATGTTTCTTAAAGAATGCCATAAACGTAGCGACCGGTGCTTCAACTTGGTGTTGTTTTGCTCTAGATTGCACCGTTTGTGGGCCTGTTGAATGAATTTATGTCTTGGTTGTACGAAAGATCAAAAAATTTGGATTTTCTGGCAGGTTGTACAACTTATCGCTACATTAGTGGCCACGTTGTACAAACTCATTTAATTTGCGTTTATTTTGTACACTAAATAACCGAAAATGGATAACTCAGCCGAAATAGGTACGTGCTTTCGTTGAATTTTATAAATGTAAGCCGAAACTATGAAATTGTAAAAATGAGATTTTAGATACAATCAGACTGCTCGCAAAATTACAATGTTTGTGGGCAAAACGTCCAACTTGATTGCGGATTGATCTGACCCAACGTTTTCGGCTTACATTATGTCAAAAGGGTGTGTTTGTTGTAATTCATTCTGTCATTTACTACTATTATGCGTAGGCCAATTTATGAAATGATTTCATGCGTTTGAGTAGAAACTGAATGAATGAACAGCATTTCATGATTTCAATTAACGCGAAATAGAGTTTTTACTCAGATCGATGAAATGATTTCGTGAATTGGACTACGCATACATGTGATACTTATGCTTTTAATTTATAAGGTAATTTTATGTTTTTATACTCTTGCTACCACATGAATATATGAATTCGTGATAAGAATATATGAATTCGCCTTGGAAGATAGAAAGCGGGTAAGAATAAGTAAATGCCGAACAAAGGAATTTGTCTTCTTTCAACTTAAATAAATGCATTTTGCAAACAAAAGTGCGTACGTTACTTAGTGCCTTGGTAATGGCGAATTCGTATGGATCTATTGATTGCATTATAAAAATTTCCATTTATTTGTTAAACATACAATTACTTCCATTACAACCCGGTCCTATGGATGTTAGAAGCGCGAATTCATATAAGTTGGTGTTACCGGAAAATGAATAAATAAATTATATGTATATCAGAAAATTAATAAGATGAAATGAAATTATTGTTTGAGTTCTAATCAAACCTATGTATGTAACTCAATCGCCTAATGGTTTGCCGAACCGTAAACATATGTTTACGCATCCAATTTCGTGAGGTACCTGGTACTCACACCTTTTTTAAGAAGTTTCACTTCTATCATGTGTACGGTGTTACTCACGCATTTTTTATTTTGAAAGTGTACCTATTTTTTAGATTTGCCCATATGCTTTTTCCAGGTAAGTCTTCTATCTAGTGTCATCCTAAGATACTTGACACTATCTTTTTGTGGTATTGCTTTGCTGTTTATTTTTAGTGGTAGACAAGTTTCTTTCTTTAGAGTAAATATTGTCTGAACACACTTGCTCTCGTTAACCTTTATCCTCCAAGAACCTAGCCATAGCTCTAACTTTTTCAAATATTCTTGCAGTTTGTAAGAAGCCTCTTTAGGGTCTGAACTATTGATTAAGATAGCTGTGTCATCAGGAAACGTTGAAATTGTTAGATTTTCATCAGTTGGCAAATCACGAGTGTATGTATATTACGTACAATATGGGTTCTAGAACACTGCCTTGAGGGACACCTGCATATATAGGGTGACTTCCCGTTCTAAAGGAATTCTCCCTGACTCTGAAGTTCCTCGCCAGCAGAAAGCTTTCCAGAATTGCATGCGTATTTGCAGGGAGGGAAACCTTTAGATTGTATATATGCCCATCTTGCCAGACTTTGACAAAAGCTTGACAGATGTGTAAAAATACACCCGTGCAGTATTGCTTCCCTTCGAAGGCTTTCCTAATACAAGAAACAATTCTATGAACTTGTTCTACAGTTCCATATTTTTCACGAAAACCAAACTGTTGTGGTGGTATTATTTGGTTACTTGTTAGAGAAGGTTGTATTTTTTTCAATAGAACTTTTTCAACTATTTTGGAAAATACAGAAATCAAGCTAATGTGCCGATTTTTAAATAAATACCTTAAAAAATATGAACAACTGTTTAAAATAAGACCTTAAGCAAAAAACCACTTATATTCAAAGTAAGGGGGTTTCTCCGATTGACCTGAAATTTTGGATAACGAATTTTTTCATGAATATTCACCAATCTGGGTGACCTTGCCAAAAAAAAATTAAAATTTTGCCATGTGGCTATAGGCCACCCTAATGTGCTTACATACGTAGATATAACTTTCTTCTTCTGGAATATATATATTTTTTTTTGAGACAATCGAAGACTATCAATAGTAGTATTTTTATAAGAAGCTGTTTTTCATGGCTGAAATACACTCGGCGGCTTGCCATTTCCTGCTGAGGAGCGACCGTTATTAGAAAAAACTTTTTCTTTTCTGTTGTTTTTTGGGTGTTACTTGGACTCGATTCCAGGCCTATGGAATGGAAGTGAGCACTTCTAACAACTACACCACAGCGGCCGCAAACATTCTTCAGGATTTTATGAAACATAAAATTTTGAGCGATTCACACATTTTCTGATTTTGGCTGTTTACAAAAATTCATTTTGAGTCGCTTGGAAAAAAAAAATATTACAGCGATGGTGGCAGGTGAACTCAATAAGTAGCTACAGTTTCTGATAAACCACACATTCGTTCAAGTCGTTTATAAGAGAATTTGATTTTAAAGATACAAAAATATA
Organism: Rhagoletis pomonella; assembly: GCF_013731165.1. NCBI lineage: Eukaryota > Metazoa > Arthropoda > Insecta > Diptera > Tephritidae > Rhagoletis > Rhagoletis pomonella. The sequence goes on along the minus strand of NW_023458557.1, from coordinate 28,102,408 downwards.
TTTTTATCATTTTGTGATTAATATTTTAAAAATTTTATAAAATCAGGTGTTTACTCTATAAATAAAACGATTATATAAAAACTATTATCCAATTCCTATAAATTTATGCATATATCACGCATGAATATTGGCTAATAAATAAATTAGTGACAACGCTTCATAGCAAGGAATAAATTTCATAAATAAAATGGCAGCATTTTTATTTAAGTTTGGACTAGCTGTTGCGCTAAACGTGAAACAATTTCAAACGTTTTTTTTTTCTTTTCTTAGGTAGGTACGATCCTGATCTACAGACGTTAAACAAACGCATTTACTAACGCTTTAATTTCTTTTCGATTTTTGATAACGATCACCCACTAGGGTTTGGGTGTCCTTTTCAAATATAAAAACTTCGTAAAGGTGTAACGGGCAAAAGTGCCAATATATGTACGTAAGATCTTAAAACATTCCCAAAAGAAGTTGTATTTACTACTTGTAATGCTTCGAGAGCATTTTAAAAATGTTCGCCTGAAATTCGTTGTTTCCACATTTTTACCTCCACAAGAAAGTTTTGTTTCGAACAGTCGATTACTTTTTCATAGAACGCAAAAAATTCTTCACTTTTTTCGTTAAAATCGTACTTTAGAAACAAAACACAAAAATTCTCTACAACCGATTTATGGTTTAGGAACCGGCTTTTCAAATGAGCAATATATGTATCAAGGAAGGGAATGTAAAAAGCAATGCCATAGTATGCCTCGTTTATCTTTATCTTTTAAAATACGATATGCTGATCAATGAAAGTATGAAAACTAGTTTGTTTAAATCATAAAATTTTATAAAGTAATTAACTATAAAAGTTTTGCTTCTCAAAAAATTGTTTAATTAGTTTTAAAAGTAAATCAAAATATAATTTTTAGAAAAAATTCACTTTTATTAGCTCTAAAAAACACGGGGTTGGCTAAATTTGATGTATAACTACCTTTGCAGAGAATTCCCTACAAAACTGCATTCAGGTTTTTCTTTATTTGTTACATTTATTCTTATTTTTGCGAGCGCTAACTAAATGAAGATAGAGGGCTGAAATTTTGCCGAAAACGAAATTTTGATATGGGACCGAAAGAAAAAAACATTCGTTTTATTTGACACAGTCTAATGTGCATACATATTTTCTGCAATTAAACTACCGTCGACTTAACAAAACCTTTGTTTTGCAAAGAACGCGAAGTTTCAGTTAAAAAACATAAATAGCGTTCGTTATATCTAATAATAAAAAAAATCGTTTGCGTTCGGAATAGGAGGAGAATATGGTAGCTTGAGTAACGCAATTTTATCTTGTATCAGACTTTAGCACTTATCCCAATAGATTTATTCAAAATATTTTGGACTATTCAGCCCTTTCATATCGTCGCTTGGCTCGCAATACCTCGTATCCGCCGAATGCAATACCACGTATAAGATAGTCCAAAAATCTTACAAAAGAGCAATGAAACTTATTTTCTTCCAAATTTTTAAATGCTTTTCTAACCGAATTTACTAAATATGAGCTTCTACTATGATAAATTTTTTAAATAAGCAAGCATTCAGATAGGGTAACCAAATTTTTTTTTCTGTGCCCCTCATACGTGGTATTGTATTTGGCGGATACGAGGTATTGCGTGCCAAGCGACGATATGCATTTCCGCACCCCCTTTTTATACGATTTCGGTACAAGTTCAAATTTTTAAATTCCATACCTGACGAGTACATATACATATACATATGTATGTACCCGGTGGTACAAATAATCAGTAAAACAACCCTTTTCACATTCCAGGTCGATGTCCTAAGAAAAGTGGGGCATTCAATTTTGCATTACCTGGTATTGAGAAATGAATGTGTTTTAGTATGAAATTTTTGGAACCTTTTGAAAACATTACATAGTTAGCAGTAATATTATCGAGAACGCATATGAAATACATTATATTATTTATCACGAATGTAATGCATTATTACTTTTCCGACTGGGTAGTTATATCTATTAAATACTTTCTTAATATTAATTCCTTATCGCCGTGTGTAACTGAAACGAGCAACACCAAAAGGGAATGTGAAAAATTGCGGCAACAAAAGTTTTCGTGTATAAACGCAGTCTAAGGAAGCATTGAGATAGGGTAACCAAAATAATTTTCTTTCTTTGCCTCCTCATCAGTGTTGCCAGAACTCCCTGGACCAACCGGCTAAATTGGCAAAAAAAACGGCTAAAAATGGCTAAACTGTTTCCAATAAATTTCATATGTTTTATTTAAATAAATCATAAGTAGGAAGACTAGTTCTTGGAGAGAAGTTGCCAATTCAAGCTAGAAAAAATTTTGCCAGCAAGAATTTGCAATGAGGAAAACCATATGATTGTGGCACATGGTTGGTATTTTTGTCGACCATAATTTGAATAAACAAGGTCGTTACAAACATGAGCGATTTTAAAATGAAAAACGTAAGCAACTACTTGTTTACTTTAATAATATAGTTATTTCCAATTACTTGAAAGGTACTCGGCTGAGAAAAACTGTATTCGTAATCGGAAAGCAGTTATTCCGACAAAGAAATTGAAACGTATGTTGAAGAAAGTCGAACTAACAAGAAATATACTTGTAGATCCTGTTTTTTGCCCCTCTGAAAGAATATGAAAATGTCTAAAAATTTCTTATGTTTGAAATGCAACCGTGGACACTAGCTGGAAGAAAACCTTGCAAATTCCTGCAAATTTGCGTTCGTGCAGAAATTTGCAAGTTTCTCTACTTCAGAGAGAATTTGGGTGCATTTTTTCCTACTGATATTTTTGGGTGATGATTCTCACTGGATTTTCGACGAACAAACCCATTGTCTTCCCAGAGAGTTTTGCTTTACATAGAAATTTGTGCTCTTTTAGTTTAATTTTGACGCATTTCAGTGTTGGTTCTTTAATTCAAGTTGGCCTTAGGTTTTTGGAATTTTAATAAGTTCTCAGCAAAAAAAGTTTGTTCAAAAAAATCCAGTGAAACAATTTGTTATTTTCTAAGTTTGCGAATAAAACCTCACAGTTAAATTTAAGTCATTCACAACACACATTTTATGAAGAAAATCCCCGCTATGGCCTTCTTTAGAAAAAATATACTCGTATAAAATAAAAATAAGCGAAATCGGCCCAATTTTATATAACCCTGCCTGACATGAATAGTTTCTCCACGATAAGGCTAGTAGCCATTTCTAACAGATTTTGGATCGCTTAGCCAAAAATGGAAACATATGTATATATTTGAGTTTTAAGAAAACAAGGTCAATAGCAAAATCGGCTAAAAACGGCTAATTTTTTTTACAAAACGGCTAACAAATCGGCTTCCGGCTAAACCGATATTTCTCCGGCTGTTTGTTATCACAACCGGCTAAATCTAGCCGGAAAACGACTACAATGGCAACACTGCTCCTCATACGTGGTATTGCATTTGGTGGATACGAGGTATTGCGCGGCAAGCGACACATACATACATAGTAGTATGTTAACTCATTTGTAAAGAGAAGAAGAAAATAGAATTTCTCTTGCTTGTTGGTTTCTCTTTTAATGTTTAACTAAGAGTATGTATACATATACATACTCGTCTTGCGAGTGTACATTACAATCACTTATGTAGGGCCACATGAGCTCTCACTCATTTTGTTTAGGATTTTGGTTGGTTCCGCGGATGAGGTGATTTCAACATCTTATATATTGGCGTGTGTGTGTCAAATAGCAAGATAGCAGTTTTAAGAGCTAAAGGCCTGTATGCAGCTCTCAAGAAAAGCAAAAACTCCATATAAAATGACGTACAAGAAATGGCTAAGGGTCTGATTATGCATACTTCGCATAACTTCGCACAACCATTTGTACCAGTGCACTAAAAGTGTAACTTAAGAAAATGTGAAGCAAAATCTAAACTCAACAGATCGCTAAGTTTTTAAAAGTTCTGCTAATTTCTGGGTAATGGAATACATACAAAATACATACAAAGTACATACGAAATTACAGTTAGAAGTTTATGCGAAGTTGTGCGAAGTTATGCGAAGTATGCATAATCAGGCCATAAGTAATTTCCTTAAGTCAAATTTCTTAAGGCAATACGCAGTTCTTAGGGAATTCACTACGCTTTCTACTACGGTTTTCTAAAGTTTTTGTGAAAAAAAGAGCAGAAGGCAACCCAGGTTTGCAACAGAAATATATGCCCGTTCCATTATTTCTTGAGGAAAGAGTGAGGCAACAGGCTGTGAAGTATCAAAAATGTCAAAATTCCTTGGACACACACAACACGCAATTTTTTCTTGAGAGCTGCATACAGGGCTTAAGGCGGGGATGATAAATGAGTTTTATAATTTTGTACCAAATGGCCAACAAAAATGTACTAAATTAGCAGAAAAAGTACCAGCATTTAAGAGACCATACATACATGTTTTTAAATTAGATAAAATTGTATATATAAAAGTTGTTGGCTGAAATTTAAAACACATAAGCAAAACATGATATAAAACGTGGCGTAACGAAGATGGAATACATATTTTGAAATATGTACATATAAATACCTTTTTGAAAAGTTATCAAAACCCTAAGTTTCCAATACAAATGACAGATGAATATATCAAGTTAATCTAAAAATTTTAGAACAAAAAAAAAACAGTTGCATTTAATATAATCGAAATTTCAACAAAATCTTTTGCAAAAAATTACTTTTATAGAATAAACAAGTTAATAGCAGTGTTCGCTTATTAAAAATCGAAAACAAAAAAGGCCCTTTTCAATTATTTGTTGCGGATTTTACAATTATTGGTAGTATATGGTGAAAAAGAGAGTGAAGTTATTAAGTACAGGTTTGGTTGATTTTATTTTTAGTTAATTTAATATTAACCTCCAGTTTTCTTACTCCAGTTTCTGTATACAATTTTTCAATTTTACTATATTTTTCCCTGAAATGTTTCGGTCGAATTTTTCAGGTGCTAGTTGAAAAGAAAATAGCATAATTTTAAAGGTACATTTGTAGCCATATGTACTTATTTTTTTTTTTAACAAAGACTCTTATTTTTGAATGCGTGGTACCGCAAATAATTTTGAGAAATATAACTTATTCGTTTCGAGATAATTCATTGCTATGTAAAAAAACGTTTTTCCTATAAAAAAGTATTCAATAGTAAAACAAGTAAGAAAGTCTAAGTTCGGGCGGAGCCGAACATTAAATACCCGGCGCAAATATTAAATATATGATGTTCACCTTTCCGAAAGCTACCGCTACATGGTAAGCCGGGGTGTATCAATTCTGAGTAAATTAGCGTCCTTAAATTTCAAAATATTGACGTTTCAAGCATTTCTAAAATTTATCGTTATATGAAAAGCCATAATATTAGTCCGATTTCAATGATTTTCATCGTTTTGCTTTTATGTAGCAAGCACAATAAAAATACCGAGTTTGGTACAAATTGGTAGAACGGTTACCGAGATACATATATGTGATCATAAGTGGGCGGTGATACGCCCATTTTTTTAAATTTTATTATAGACGTATTTCCTGGTAAGGAATTGTTGCAAGCATCAATTTTGAATAAATTGGCTTTAATATTTACTGATTTATCGAAGATTTCGTATTTCTCCAAATTACCGTTATATGAGATGTGGGCGTAGTTATTGTCCGATTTTAAAAATTTTCGGCCATTTGGTATTCTGTACCAATTAAACCATAGAGCGGAACAAATACATAACTCCTTTCCATTGCATAATACTTTAGCAAATATAATTAAGCGGATTTTTGGAATCTTAAAGAGTTTAAGCACAGATATATTTAAAGCCAAATTCATGATACACATACATTTTGAAAAAGGTATTGATTAATATTTATATTTTTTATTAGAATTGAATTGCAAGTTAAGAGTTATGTGAACATTTTACACAAATTTTCTAACCAAATATGTGGTAGATTTTAACCTTTGTGTGGTAAATGTGGTAGAAAAACAAATTTTTAAAAATATGTGGTAGATCTACCACATATGCGGTAGAGGTTTGCACACTGCCCTCACCTTATTTTGTCTCTTTGATAGCGAATGCTCAGAATTTTTGCTGCTGTATAATTTTGTTGGGAGAATACCAAAACACTTCTATTTAGACTAGGGATTCCAAAATGTGCGGAAAATTGTGATCCCGGGATTTCGGGATATTTTTTAAGTAATCCCGGGATCCCGGTATTTATCCCTAGACTCACATTGAGACGTAACTTTTATGAAACTGAGTAAAAATTCAACATCTGAAAGCATTTAAACATGCCAAGAAATAAATCTATTTAAAATTTGGGATAAACTGATTGTAAAATTCACATATTTATTTATTTTAATACAAACAAAAATCTTCACGTATATATTTTTTAAGTTGTATTTAAAAATCCATGTGATTGAGGAAAGCATACATCACCAATAACAATGTAAATACCAGGCACTTTTGAAAGTAATGATTAATAACAACAATGTACAAAAACAAATTATCTAAATATGTTTCTTCCACTCCATAAGAAAAGGCGAATGACGATTTTATTGCCATTTTTTCGCAATTTACTCGAAATTTGTTAGGGTATACGAGTCAAACGGACTTCGGAATCGGATTCAGCGGGTCGAGATACATACATGTTGGTAGGTGGGTCTGGTTAAAAGCACAGATATTTTTTTTTGTGCCGGTGTTGTTATTATTGTACTTAAAATGTGTACGTAAGAGCAGCATAGCATTCAAAGCGGAGTCTTCTAATCTGGACCAGAAGTTGTTATACACGAAACTTGCTGATGAAAAACATATTTCAGCCTCAAAACTTTTAGGCTGAACAGTCAAAAGGTAGTCGTAATCCATTTGAATATAATACCCCTATCTCTTCCATTACCAAAAATTTTAACTTTTTTTACCAGCACGTCGGATGAATTATAAGTTTTTAGATTTGAGGAAGTTTGAGAAGATTGATTTAAAAAATTATGTAACCTTCTGTTTCGTTAACATTAGCGATGCTAATTCATTCATACATTCATTTAAATCTTCTTCAAAACAAAAACGATAGTTCAAAAAACTAAAACCTCGCTATTATAATTTCCATTCGTACTGCCATCACCAGGGAAGAACGGGTTTTATGGAAATTGCCTTTTTTTCTGCTAAAGAGATAGAGTATATTCGATTAAGAATGTCCACGATTTAGCTTTCCCTGATTCCATATATACACATTTGATGTTGCCTTTTTTTGCCTTTTTTAAGATATTTGCCTTTTTTTGCCTTTTTTAATTGATTTGCCTTTTTTTGCCTTTTCTACCTTTAAAAAAGTGATTATAGCATTTACAATTTTTTTTTAAGATCAAAAAATATACACATGCCCATGCGGCTTATAGAAGCGCAGGGACCTCTTGCCAAATTAGTGTTGAAAAAATTCAAAGCCGTTTTCTCAGCTAACGTAGGCTTGAAGACAATAAGGGGTGTGGATAAAATAGTAAAGGGTGAGGAAAACGCCCTTATTCCTGATAATATGAACGTTTCAAACGTTCCATATTTAATTTGGGCTCCCTTGTATCAACTTACGTCGATCGCACATTTAGTACATTCAAGGCTTTTCTTCGCGAAAATCGAATCAAAATGCTGCCAGAAAACTTCAAAATGCATCTTGTGGTTCAATGTTACTACAACTATACAGATTAAAGTTTTATGAGTTAGAAACTCGAAAGGATAAAATAGTCAAAGATTCAAAGTACAAATTTTTCATATAATGAAACTAGTTCATAGTTTTTCTCTTTTTACTTGTAATATAAACATTTCTAAAAAAATATATTTTTTGATTGTTCTTCGTATTTCCTGTCTTTTTTTAGTGCCTTATTTTGTTTTTTTGCAATACCTTTTTTTTGCCTTTTCCTGCCTTTTTCGCTATTTTAGTTTGCCTTTTTTACAATACCTAGTGCCTTTTCCTGCCTTTTTCGCTATTTTATTTTGCCTTTTCCAGCCTATTTCGTTACTTATTTTGCCTTTTTTATAGGTTTTTAGGTCCTAAAAATCCGTTCCCTGGTCATCACTGATGACTCATCAGGTATGTAACTTCAGAATAGAAATCGCAGCATCTTTTAGGCGCATCAATATTTCATAGTTACATCCCGAGCTAATAAAAGGGTGGTAATAAAAAAAGGGAGGTAATAATAAAAAAAGGCTCAAGCTGCAATTTAAAAGTATAGTTTTAATATTCTTGTTAATTGTAGTCAAAACGGCATTTTACAAAATTAATACTTCAAATTCATACACAAGTTCTTACTATCAATTCGATGTTTTACATTTTTCGGGATCCAGGGATTAATGCAAGCAAACCCCGGGATTTTCAGGACCACAAAAACACCGGGATCCCGGGATTAGCATCCCAAATTTAGACCCGTTCAATAGTAAAAACGTAGTAGTTTTTATTGGAAATGCGTTCAATAACCCCAAAAATTTACAAGAAGGCATCAAGTACCATTAATTATTTACATTTTCCACTGACTTATAGGCAATTATGACCACTTTGCGAAAAATTGTATGAAAATGCTGAACTTTAGGGCCTTTCGAGGCACGTCTTTCCGTTGTCCGATTTTTTAAATTTTTTGTGGGCACGTTTTATGACCAAAGGAACATTTCTAGCGGCAGGGCCGGATAAAAATCAAAAATTTTGTACGCCCAAGTATGATAGACATTTTATTTTATTATATTATATTTTGTATATAAATGTATTCTATTTTTACAAATCATATGTTTTGAGTCATATGTTTTTGAGAAAAATACAGCGTAGTAATTTTAAAATTCTCGACAGAAAGATAAGATATTAAAGCTAGCTCAACGGCACACAGTGTGCTTTTTTAACACTTCATGCCAATTAATCGTAGCACTTTCGACAGAAGCAATATTTTCATATGAAGCAAAATGGCTTTGAAAGCTAATTTAATTGCCTTTCAAGGAAAAATATTGAGCCACAATCACCCCTTGACCTTAAAAAAATTGGTCAATAATATTTTTTTTTGAAAAAAAAACTATACTAATACATTTTATAGATTTTGAGACTAAAAACACAATTCCACTGTTTAAAAATCAAAAAAAAATTCAACCCCCTCAATTTGAAAAAATGCTTTATATATTGCATTTTTTATTTGCATACAGTTGTGCATCCTTCACACAATTTTTATCCCTCGAAAAACAAGTGAGTTTTAGTGCTATTGAAGATCTTTAATTTAAGCCAAGGTAGAAGTCTCTAGGCCCTTTGAGAGCTAAATTATTACGATTCTAAAGTTAAACTTCGAAATTTCATTCGACATTTTACGCAATTATTTTTTCTAATTTCGCAGTAAAAACTAGTACAGCAGTTTCGAAGTTTGGTTTAAAATTGTTATAACTTGGCTCTCAGAGGGCCTAGAGGCTTCTACCTTGGCTCGAATTAAAGGTCTTGAATTGCACTTATTGTTCGAGGGATATAAAATTGAGTGAAGGATGCACGGCTGCATGCAAATAGAAAAAAATTCAATAAATAATGCATTTTTTAAATTAAGGAGTTGAAATTTTTCTTCGAATTTTGAACAATGGAATCGTGTTGCTCGTCTCAAAATCTATAACACCAGTATAATAAAAAATACATAAATTTTTTGCATGTTTTTTTTTGAAGAACACTACTTTTGACCAATTAAGGTCAAGGGGTAAATGAGGCTCGGTGGCCACAATTGAAAGGGATTATAATAGCTATCAAAACCATTTTGTTTCGTATCAAAATGCTGCTTCTGTCGAAAGCGCTCCGATTAATTCCTGTGAAGTGTTCAAAAAGCACACTGAAAAAATGTTCTCCATACAACTAAGGCGCAGTCTAATGTGCAGGCGTGGGCAGGGAACGAGCACACAATGGGCTTGCTTTTCTCAATATTCATCGCAATTAGTGTTGACTCAGAATTTAAAGAATTTTTATCCATACCTCGGTGAATTGCATGGAACTTTCCTTTGAGTTTTGCTAAATTATATCCATAATTAAATACAATATGCTGAAAACTCTAAATAAAACAATGATATTTTTCGTTGTTACGACGGACTTTACATAAAAATGGTTTAATGCAAATTTCTAGAGGATTTAATTTGACACATTTTTTTATAGAAGGTAGAGTCCGACCGATTAATCGGCCGATGCCGAGGCTAGTATCGGCCGAAAGAATCGACATTGGCCGTTTTTGGGCTATTCTTGAACGAGGTATTGTTATTTAGCTATTTGATTATGTGTTTCTTTTGTTATTATAAAAATTAAAAAAGCATTTGTTCTTGAAATTAAATATTCAGGATTTAATCGGCAAAGAACCGACCGATGCTTCGGCCGATTAAATCTTGAATATAAATTCATTTCCAAAACAAATGCTTTTATACTATATAACATAACTTCATTCAAGAATCGGCCCAAAACGGCCGATGTCGATTCTTTTGGCCGATACTAGCCTCGGCATCGGCCGATTAATCGGTCGGACCCTAATAGAAGGTTTTTGAAAAAAATAACATTTTTTTATTGTAAATAGCACGGTTCAACAAAATTTGGTCGTTTATCCAAAAAAACGGGGCCGACCTCATCTTATAGACTTTTTAAGCTGATTTCAATTGCGTGGACAGTACTTCCAGTTTTTTAGCACGTCCAGTTTTTGAGAATAAACTGTTGAAGTGACGAAAAAAGGCAAAAATGGCAAATTTCAAATTTCTTTTTTAAATAGAATTTGGTCGTAGTTTTTCCGAAGACAAAAACCACGTATTAATGAAAAGCGAATTATCCTGATGGAGTCTACCTCATGTCGATGAGTTGATTAGAAATGAGTGAAAAACTCACTTCTAATCGATTTATATTTTTTTCGCCATATTGGGTCCACCATTTTGAATTTTTTCAACCTGATCTCAGATTCGTAATAAGCGGCCCCAGAAACCCCAGAGAAAAACATTTCAAACCGACCGAATCAATTTTCATTTATGGCCGCCATACTGGATTCGCCATTATGAATTTTTAAAATCCTGCTCTAGCTTCGTAATCAGCAACCTCCAAAACATAAGAACCTGCTGTTACTCTTTCTTTTTTAGTATGGGATTCTCTGGTGGCACAAAAGTTGTAAAGCAAAATCTAATTTACGGATAGTTTAGACGCCATGTTGAATTTTTCAAAAGGCCACACTGTTTTCAATGACCATTTAAAACCTTAATCTTTGCAATCCGCCCCATAGAACTTTGGCCATCGAACAGTGCGGCCGAAATCCAAAAGTGCGGCCAAAATCCGAAGCCTTAAACAAATGTTTCGAAATTTCGTATCAGGGCATTTTGAGCCGCCCGCCAAACTGTAAAAAAAGTTGAAATAACGACCGGTGTAGTGTAGCTATTGCACACATCCTCAGCCCGCGAGTTTCCTTAATATTAGTTGCGATCCCGTACGAGTCCGGACTAGTCAGAAATAGTCAGAATCAGTCAGATTTTACTGGAAATCGATCTCGTACTCGGTTCCCTGACTATTGAGAGGACAAAAAATAGAGTAAATACGGTTCTCTCTCTGTCAGAAGCTACCAGTTTTAGTCCGAGAATTTTTTGCTGGTAAATTCTGGTAAATGTGTCTAACGATCAGCTGTAGTGTGTTTGGCAACCAAATTGTAAACAAAAGAAAAGTGCAGTCTGCTAATTCTTGTTGAAAAGTATTTAAATACTTGTTTAAGTGGATTCTAATGAATTTGAAAGTATTTTTGGTTATTTACATGTGTGAGCTGAGTGTGTTTACATACAAAATAAGCAAAAATTTACAACCAAAATTTGGAGGTTATGTTGAAGTTGACAGAAGTTACCATTTTTTACTAGAAAGCGATCCCGTACTTTTCAATGTTACTCTCTCGCTCTGAGCGAATTTTTATTTTTTGACAGTTTTACTAGTCCGAGTCCGAGGAATACGGGATCTCGCAACCAGCGTTCTTTTTCTGCATAGTTACGAGCATAAACTGGTTGGCCTAATCGGTATTTGGCCTGTTTGTTATTTGAATGCTGCTATTTAGGCAGCAGTGCTGAGAAGAGAATGCGCGGTTTGCTTCCATGCAATAACTCCGCCGGTGACTTGTCTGCCGTAGGAATAGGTGTTGCCCTGAAAGTCATAAGAAATTTTAAGAGAGCAGATTCGTCGTTTTTGGCTTCTTTAAAAATGTTTGTGAATGACTCCTTAAACGTTCTTACAAATCATTCTGCTAAGCCGTTTAAAGAGGGGTGGAATGGTGCGCTTTATAAATCTTCGATGTGATTCAGCTTACAAAAGTTTGTAAACTGTGAAGACGTTCATTGTGGGGCATTATCCGTGCCTAGTGTTTGGGGGAGTCCTTCAATGCCAAATATTTTCTTAAGGGTGGAAACTGGAACTGTGTCGGCTGCAGTGGCGGGAACTTGGAAAACGCGTCTACCAGGATGATCCACATAGATCCGAAAAACGGACCTGCGAAATCTAAATGCACTCGCTCTCACGGTTTTGTTGCCTAAGGCCCTGTCTCCACAGGAAAACACTGATGTCGTGATAACCATGTCACAAAATATATTTCCAATGGAGACCGCCTATTTCTCATGGGCTGTAATATATGTCAGCGCTTATTGCTTGACATCTATTGCAGGCAATTCGATAGCTTGACAGCCATATTTTCATTTGAAAGAAAGCGTGCTGGTGGTAACATCGATGAAATTTCGATATTAAATCAAAATAAAAATCTGTTTTCTATTGGATTATTTATTATTACGTTTTAGGAAATTATTTAGCAAGTTTTTTAAAGATTTAAATGTTTTTAAACACCGGAATTGAGAGAATGTCTGGTGGCGTCATGCGGCAAATGCTTATTTCAAGACATCAAAGCGCCCACACACAAAGACTTGCAATCATATTTCTCGTCAAAATGACAGTTGGTAGGCCATCGGTGTTTGCCCGTGGAGTTCTGCGGTAAGGCCGCGATGCAAATTCACGTTTCGGTTGATCATTCTCTTAATGATTTTTAGAGTTTCGTCTTTTTCGCTATGTTCAGCTATAGCTATTGCACTTAGTGGAACTGCACTAATAGATATAGTATTTATCTCATGAACATCAAGCATAGCACATTCATTTAAGTCAAAATCGTTGTCATCTCCTACAGGTAGTCTCGAAAGCGCGTCAGCATTGCTATGTTGAGATGTATGCCGATATCTGATGGAGTAATCATATGCTTGAAGAAGAATAGCCCCTCTCTGGAGGTGATGCATGGAAGTTTTTTGTTAGGAATAAAGATCGTTGTCAAGGCTTGGTGATAAGTGATCAACTAAAATGCCGACCATAAAGAAACTGATGAAAGCGGGTCACGCCAAATATTATGGAGAGGGCCTCTTTTTCGATTTGTGAGTAATTGACCATTTGAAAGTGTTTTAGAGGCGAAAGCAATGGGCTTTTCTTGACCCTCAGGGTAGGGATGAGGAGTCACGACGCCGATTCCATTCTTGGATGCATCGGTTGCCAAAATGATGGGGAATTTTCCTTCATAGTGTACTAAGAGTGTGGCTATGATAATTTCATATTTCAGTGCAGTTAAAGCTTCCTCCTGTTTAGCGCCCCATCGAAACTTCACTGTCTGTCTGTGTAAAACGTTGAAGGCGCTAGCTTTTAACGAGAAATTGTGAATAAATTTGTTGTAATAATTAAGTTTACCAATGAAGGTTTCAACTTCCTTAACATTAGTAGCAGTGATCGGACTTGAAAAAAAATTTGTGTGGTAGAATCTGGAAAAAATGTGGTAGATTTCAAAAAAATCTGCAAGGTTTCACCTAAATTGCAAACATTTTAATTACAATCTAAAAAAAATTAATTTTAGTATAATAAAGTGCAAGATTGAAGTTGCTAAAATGCCGTTTAGTTTTGGCAATTTTTTGCCTTGACAGTGTAAAGCAGTTCCTTCCAACAAGATATTTTTCGAACATATTTTGAAAGATTTCTGCAACCTTGCGGAGTGCTGCCAGCTTTTCTTTTTATCACATCACAATGTAGCGGACAAATGTGGCATGTTCCAGAAACCGCTACTTAGGATTTGACGATTTTGACAATTCTCAAGTAAAAGTAAACAACTCTTTAGGAACTTTAGATGCACTGAAATTTTCTAATACAAAAAGGTGGCAGATCTACCACAATGTGGTAGAAGTCCGATGACTGATTAGCAGGTCTCGGCATCATCTTAATCGCTTCCAGTCTTTTTTCGGAAGGTCTAACGCCATTAATACTAATTATGTGCCCCACATATTCAATGTGTTTGCTTGCAAAAATACACTTATCATACCGACAACCCAACGTTTCTGAAAACGCTTAAAAATTCACTGGTACAAAAGTATTGCGCTTGTATTTGGAGCCCTGTCACAACTGGTATAGACCGAAAGGAGTATTGATTACAAGAAATTTCTTTAATTCTTCGCTAAGTGAGAGCTGATGGTATGCTTCACTCAAATCTAATTTTGAAAAGAATTGCCCTCCCTGGAGTTTAACGAACAATTCCTCTACTTTAGAGAATGGGTATCGATCAATTTCTATTTGCGGGTGCATTCCTACCTTAAAATCTGCACATATTCGGATTCGGCCATACGGTTTTGGTACTGTAACAGTTGGGACAGCCCATTCGCTAGCATTAATCGGCTTTCAAATATTTACAGACACTAATCGTCCGATTTTAGAACGAACATCATCATGCAGCGCAAATGGAATGGAATAAGACTTACTAAACTTTGGTTTGGCATTTGCTTTGAGGACTATATTAGCTTCAAACATTTTACATTGACCAGGTTCCGATTTAAATATTTTTGGGAACTCACGTGTGAGATCGGTTATATACGAAACAAGCGATTCCGACGATGTCTTTCCTGTGGAAGAAAGTGAACAATTATTGCACTTGTTAGTTGAAGGTACTGATAATTGAAATTTAAGTTTATGAAACCAGTTTAAACCGAGGATAGATTTTTAAAATGTTTAAGGGTTAATACTGTGAGTATTGTCTTGTATCGAGTTAGAATTGTTTGTTTACATATATTATTGTATTCAAACTACATATATGTGTATGTGAATACATACATGTATGTATGTATGTTCTTGTTTGTGTTTTTTCTGCTTTTAATGTTCCTTTTTATATTTTGTATTTTATTGCTGTAACAGACAAAAATAAAAAACGCGCCCCTGATGATGCTAATAAGTTTAGCGAAACGTTGGGCTAATAGTGGAACAAACTTGTTTTATTTGCACTAGAGATACACAGATCGGACTAGCCTATCAAGGAAATTTATTAAACATTTACAAACCGATCGGAAATAACAACCACTAGTACATCACGGAAGGCCTGCCGGAATAAATTGTTGATATTGGATACCAACAATAACTACAAAATAGCAAAATGAAGGATTTCTACAAGCACATGAAATGCAAACATGGAGAACACACATGCATTACTTTAAAACATTTTAGCAAACAAAAGCAGAAACTAGCAAGACATACGGAACAACTGAAATTCATATTGGAATGCAAAAGATATGACCTGACCCCGTAGAACCTGAAAAATTCGATTAATAACATAACAATTTACACCACATCCGAAAAAATACCACAAAATCTGGAAAGAGTTAAAAGAAATTTCCTCTTAAAGATATTAATTATTGAAATAACCCAGACTAACATTAACATTAAAACAACGAACAATTTTGTATACCATGTGCTACAACAACTAAAGCGCAGAATTAGCGAATCAGAATTCAATGCTTTTATCAGCAAGCAAAACTTATTAGGCCAAAGAACAGCAAAAGCGAAGGACGCAACACTAATGTCGAAAATAGACAGATTAAAATATGAGCATATACCAAAATTAGGCATTCAAGTTGACAACAACTGGTTTGTGAACAAGACCAACATTAATTTTCCGGAAGAAGTTAAGTGGTTACTATCACTCGGCAAAAAATTCGCTTTACCAACAACAAAGAAAAACTTCTCACCCATACATGTAATAGCTGAAATAGAACAAATAATACAGTCGTTAGAAAATGAAAAAGAAAAAGAGATAGCGCGAAATAAACTCAGCAACAGAATACTGCAGTCCAAACGAAGCATTAAACACAATTCCGCCGAAAAATTCATTTGAGCAGCATTCCATGCAACAAAAACGTTTCTCAAACGACACAAAAACATTGTTATAACCGACGTGGACAAGGGAAATAAGACAGTAGCAATGTACCTTTCCGAATACTTGGTGAAAATCAGCAACCTACTAGAAGACAAAAATACGTATAAAACAACAAGAACGGACCCAACAAACACTCTGCAAAGGAAAAACAACAATATAGTGAACGATCTCTACAAAAGCAAATATATGAACATTAAAGAAAAGCAACAGCTTACCAACACCGCGGCTACTGCACCAAGAATGTATGGGTTGCCAAAAACACAAACCAGAAATCTCTCTACGACCAATTGTCTCGTCTGTAAAAGTCCCATGTTATAAGCTGTCCAAATTCGTTGGAGGAATTCTAAAGACTGTGATATCCGAACAGTATAACGTCGAAAATGCCCTTAAACTAAAAGATATGTTAACAAATGTTTGTGTGCGTGAAAAAGAGGTGTTAGTGTCGTTTGATGTTGTGTCCTTGTTTACAAATATACCGGTAAATGTAGCAACCAGGGTTATTATGAATAAATGGGAACAAATTAAAAATATGACGCGGATTCCAAAACATAAATTTCAAACCATTCTAGACTTTTGCCTTAAAGACAACAATTATTTTATGTAAGACAACGAACTCTACACCCAAACTTTCGGAATGCCTATAGGAAACCCTCTTTCTCCAACGATTGGTGATATCATCATGGATGATCTACTAGACAATACCCTTTCGGAGCTCAAAAACAACTACAACATTGAAATTAAATTCATTACCAACGTGAATATCATTCTAAAAACACTAAACAAATATCACAGCAAAATTCAGTTTGCCGTAGAAATGGAAGAAAATGCCAGTATCCCATTTTTAGATGCGCGTATTTTTAGAGAAAATGGCAACCTAAGCCTACATCTTCTGGACGCCTAATTAATTATTACTCTTCGCAACTCACCAAGTATAAAATTAACACCGCCAAAAACTTTATACATAAAATACTGACAATTAGCCACCCCAAATTTCACCCAAAAAACATAGAAAAAATAAGGAAAATTTTAAAAACCAACAACTACCCCGACTACTTAATACGCGAACTATTGAAACAAAAATTTATGCAAATAGATAGCCACCGAAATAAAACAGAAAACTCAAAACCAACGAATACAGCAAAACAATAGCGGTACTCACTTTCCGTAGCATTTTAGGTGTAAACTTGCTATGTAGCAATCTAGCACGCATTTTGTTGTTGGAAGAGCAACAAAACATGTGGTAGATTGCTACGTAGCAACTTTACACCTAAAATGCTACTCAACGTGAGCTCCCCTAATATACCTACATATGTACCTAAGCTAAGCGAAAACTGCAATCACCAAATAGCCAAACCACAAAACATAACTTTTGCATACAAATTAAACTCCAGCTTATCCTCAGTTTATACAAAAACAAAAATCCCAATTGACTTCCAACAGAAAAGCAATGTTGTGTATGAAATTCAATGTAAAGGCAAAGAAAACGAAGCCTCTGACAAGGTGTATATTGGAACAACTAAGCGAGCTCTAGGTACCCGGGTAGCAGAACACGAAGCAGACATAAAAAAACAAAAAACGAACACAGCACTAGCACAACACATAGTAACTAGTGGAAACACAGCTGATTTTAAAAACACTAAAATAATAGACCAAGAGAAAAGGGAAAGAACTAGGTACACGCTGGAAAGTCTAAGAATAATGGAGAAAAGAGAAAAAACAATAAATAAAAAGGGAGATACCGATGACATTGCCGCAGCTTATATTTTATGTTTACAAAATTAATTTAAACAGTTTTCAGTCTTGGCTAAACTACCACACAAGATGGTATTGGATTTTTAGCAATTAAGTTTTTTTTAAATGCTTAAGTGCTAATACTGTGAGTATTGTCTTGTATCAAATTAGAATTGTTTGTTTACATATGTGACCTGGTCTACGAAAAGGGAGCTTACGTGCGAAAACTGTGAAAAAGCTGTTAAAAGTAAGCAATTCGTTTCGTCAGTTTCTCATTATCTCGTTAATTGTTCTCCGCGCCGGACGTCCAGTAAGTGTTGTTGTTGGTCCAGTAAGTGTTGTTGTTGGTCGGAATATTATTATAGTTCATCGTGTAAGTTGCTAGTGTGGAACATTTAAAAAAAGTAACACTGAAGAAGTGACGTTTACTGTTTCTGTTGATTATCGTCTTCGCATTTCGCATGAAATGAAACATGAGTGTTGATGAGGAGTTCAGTGCCGTATACGGACAATATTTCCATGAAAAGGATGATGAAAACGATGATGAAAACTATGAAGAGAGCGATGATGATGAAGACGAAGTATGTGTATCTCAGGCAGAAGATGATCAGGCAGGATCAACACGTAAAAAGATCTCAAGGAAAACGACAACAAAGAAAAATACATAAACTACTCAGCATTATTATTTTTGGCCCATAATACGTTTTTCTAGTGTATAATCATGTCTTTATAGCTTATAATTCAATGTATTTTGTTCATTACCAATAAATTATATTTTGTTGTATTTTTACTCTTCTTTCTCTACAATTTTAGTACACTTCTAAGCAAGTTAGGATTTTCTGCTTTTCACCACATGAAAAAGCATCTCATCTTCCATCCGAATCAACCAAAAAGTGAAAATTGATTTTTTGACACCTAAGCCCCCTTTCCGTAGACTAGGTCACATATATTATTGTCGTCAAACTATATGTATATGTGAATACATACATGTATGTATGTTCTTGTTTGTGGTTTTTCTGCTTTTAATGTTCCTTTTTAACCGACTTCCAAAAAAGGAGGAGGCTATCAGTTCGTCGGATTTTTATTTTTTTTTATATATATGTTACCGCATAATTTTGGACCACATCAACCGATTTCGATAATTCTTTTTGCATCTGAAAGGTAGTATCTCAGAGGTGGTCCCATACTAATCTGATTAAGATCCGATCAGTGGATCATGAGATATATACATATATATTTTTTTTTATATGAGAGTTGAATTCGGTTTTTGTTTGCTAAAAATTACTTGTTATATTTTGTATTTTATTGCTGTAGCAGACAAAAATAAACAACGCGCCCCTGATGATGCTAATACGTTTAGTGAAACGTTGGGCTGTAATAGTGGAATAAACTTGTTTTATTTGCACTAGAGACCAGGGATGTTGCGAATGTGGAATTTTAGACATCCGCGGATGCGAATGCGGATGCGGATGTTTAAACGCTAACATCCGCGGATGCGGATGCGGATGCGGATGTCAAGTATTTTTATACCTAAACGCACTTGTGCACAAGGGTATTATAACTTTGTTCAAATAACGGTTGTTTGTAACAGGCAAAACGAATCGAAATAGATATAGACAAATGCATACATAAATGATAGAATGAAAAGAGAAATCGATTAAGAGGTGACTGTCTGTCCGTCCGTCTGTGCACACGATAACTCGAGTACAAATTGAGATATCTTAACGAAACTTGGTATGTGTACTTCCTTTGAGCGTAGGACGGATGGTATTGAAAATAGGAAAAATCGGACGCCTACCTCCCATGCAACGGTAGTTTTCAGAAATATTAAAACTGCGATATTTTAGTAACTACCGAAACTTATTCACTCAAAATTGATATTTACAATCATTTTTAAGCGAAAAATTAGAATGTTAAAAATTTTTGGAAAATGGGCGTAGCCACGCCCACTTACGATTACACGTGTATACCTTGGGAACCGGTCCGCCGATTTCTCCCAAACACAGGCACAGTTGTTGGCCTTCACAAAACATAACAAACGGCTGAAAATTTAAAAAATCGGATAATAACCATGCCCACATCCCATATAATGGTAATTTAGAAAAATACGAAAGCTTCGATAAATCAGTAAATACTGGAGCTAATTTATTCAAGATTGATGTTTGCAATACTTCTTTAGCGAAAAATACGCTTATAATAATATGTTAGAAAATGGGCGTGACCCCACCGAGTTATGATCACATATGTGTATCTCGGTAACCGTTCTATCAATGTGTACCATCTCAGGACGATTATTGTAGTTGCCACATAAAGGCAAAACGTTGAAAGTTATCGTAATCCGACTAAAATTACGCCCACTTTTTCATAACGGTAAATTTCAGATATGCTTGAAACTTCGATATTTCGAAATTTAAGGACGCTAATTTTACCCAAACAATCTCTTGAAAAGAAGTAACATTATTATTGAATTTCGGAAAATGGGCGTGATGCCGCTCACATATATCTATATAAGTTTATCTCACTATATCCAACTGAACGTTCTATCGAAGATGTTTGAAATAGGGGTAACTCCACCCCTGCTTACCATGTAGCGGTAGTTTTCGGAAAGGTGAAAAACTATATTGAATACTTGCGCTGGGTATTTAATGTTCGGCTCCGCCCGAACTTAGACTTTTTTACTTGTTAATAAATAATTTAGGTGAGTAAATTAGGTGATTTAGTTAAGTAAAAAATGTAAAGGTTAGTAATTTTTAATAATGTTTTTTTTTTGTACTTGAATTTAAAAATTGGAACATTGTATCCAATAGAAAGTTTTTAAAGGGTCGTAAATCAGGGCCACTAAATAACTGCTCGCTCGAGGAGACAAACTTGAAAAACTTGGAACTTGACAAAATTGTAAATTCTTTTCGATTGACGCTGCACGAGTCGAGAGGACTTTCAGTTATATTGTTTTTTTTTTATTGCGGATGCAATAATTCTTCTTTGAGAACTGCATCGGGCTACAAATGTCGGATGTATCCTCCTGACTTTCATCTTCACAATCTAGTATCATGGCAAGATCGTTGTTTAAACACCGTTGTTTTCCAAAGAATTCTTCATTCTCATTCTTTTGGTTGTTTCTGAATTTGGAGAACCTGTAACGTCAACCGCGTTTTTCGATTTTAGTTTTTATAATTCATTTTTAATCCTTTCTTCTGTGACTGGCCAGATATACGTTTTATCAGTGCACTCGCACAATATTCCAGGGACCGAAAATAACCGCTTTTTTTATCAGTTAAACTTGGCTTAATATTTTTTATTCCGAAATAAAAGTTTTTTTCTGGATAATAAACAAACAGCTTATAAAAATTAACCAAATTTAGTATCATGCGAAAGAGGACTGAAATAGCTTTTAAACAGAAATAACGAACAAAGGTTACCACCTCTATTTATATTTTTTTATATCATTTAATACTAAAGAAATTCATATACCTGACCCAAGGTTTGTTCTATGATAATTAATTAACTTTTTTGTATTGAAATATTTTTCAATAGGTGCCTTTGCTCGTTTAGACATTTCAGTTTTAAAGCTATTTAAGTCATCTTTCATTTGATACCAAACTTGTTTAATTTTAGTCGGGAATAAAAAATATTTGGCCAAGTTTAACTCGTAAAAAAATAACTGTAATTTCCTGTCCCTTCAATATTCGTATTCGCAAAAGATCCGCATTGATTTTTGCGAATGCGAAAGCGAATGCGAATGTTAAAATTAATGCGGAAGCTCCGCGGTTGCGAATGCGAAAGCGAATATTCGCAACAACCCTGCTAGAGACAATCAGATCGGACTAGCCTATCAAGGAAATTTATTAAACCGAGGAGGTTTGTTGCTTTTTCGCAATTAGCTACCAAAAGTGGCAAAATCAGTCCCTTCGTAATGAACGTTAACTGTTGTCACTCTAACCGGAATGATATTACCACCATATACTTCTAGTTGTTGTTCTGTGGGTGAGCACTTTGGTTGACCCAGTGTACGATAACTTTGAGACCCAATAACCGAACACGATGCTACTGTATCTACTATCTCTACCATAATTTTCTTCCTTTAGCTTTCGCATGTGAGTACGGTGTCCAATGTACAGATTTCTTCAAAATTCTCTGCTTCACTTGACTTGACAATGTTAACGTTGTTTTGTCGTAGTTGCTTATTTGAGTTAACCGCCGACTTGCATACCGACGCGATGTTCCCAACTTTCGAGCACCGATTTCACCTGGTTTTGTTTTAATAGTGATGACAATCTTAGCGTTTATGAGAAATAGAACATCCAGGGCACAACTGCAACGACTGCTTATTAAACTTGCGATTTGATGGTCTAGGATGATATCCTGGTTACGATTTAGTGACTGCGTTCACGGTAATTGTCTTGGCTTCATGAATTTCGGTGCACGTGCGTGGCTTCATATATTTCCGCAATGTTGAGGACTTCCTCCAAGGCCGGATTAAATTTTTGAAGGGCTGCCGTTGTTCTTACTCATGTGGAGTACGGATAGCAATCATATCGCGAATTTTACTATTAGCATATGACTCATCATCTGCCTCGATCATTTGAATAAGCAGTCTTTTGCGGCGCCTTTCAGTTCAGCAACCCCGTCACTATACGACTGATCGGGTTTCATAAGAGTGCGATAAAATTAGAAGCGAGCACTTAGTACGTGCACCTACTCAACAAAATGATGTGTCAGCGCGGTAGTTATTTGAATGTTTTCTCCTTTAACTTGCCGTCAAATAACTTCTGCTGCAGTTCTACGGTTTCACCTCCAATCCAGGATAGGATACACGCTCGTTTTGCGTTATCATCACTCATGCTATGAGCTTCAAAATGTTGTTCCAACTGCAATACGTACTGCTCCAGCGATCTGAAGTTTTATTGAACTTATAGAAATTTGGGATTGCTGTTCCTTGTCTTTCGCCACTCGTATGTCGCTCTGAAGTCTTGCATCATTTTCGCATCTGCATCTATTAAGCTTTTAATGAATACTTCATTGGATGCTTAGAAGTTATTTACAAGTGCTTGAATTGCCTTTTCATCCATGATACCAAATTGAGGTTATGTTGCTCACATGGGTTTGAAAGTTACTTTCTTTTACAACCTCGTCGCCAAATGAATAAAGTTTCGAAACATGTAGCAATTAAAAGTCAGTGCAGATTAAATACTAAGGTGCTTTATTGAATTCGATGTAGATTCCCTGTAGTCAAATGTACTAGTTGTAAACTACTTCTCAACTAGTATGAACCGCATGCCCAACTAGTCAGCCAACTATCTTTTTTTCATGCAACCAACTGGTATTTTTAACATGGGGATGTCCTACGAGATGGTCAGAAATATACCAGTCTCATACTAGACAGAAAAATACTAGTCAAATTGTGGACCAAAACAACTACTTTGGGAGTCAAAAAAATAAAATGAATTCATGAATATACAATAAAAAACTTTTAAGTACACTTTAATTTATTACACATTTTTATTTAGCAGCCTTAGATTTGCCAATAAATAGTGTTAAATTTTTATTAAATATTCTTAATTTTTGTCTATAGTTTGCCTTGATGATTAATAATAGAAATTAATCAAATAATTATAATCGTGTAATTAAAACAAGTCAAAAATAATTGAAAATGATCAAAAATAACGAAACAATGATGTAATTAAAATTAATTAATTAATTAACATTTTTTAAGTAATTAATTACTTTTTTAAGTAAGAATTTTGTAAGTAATTAATTATATCGGTATTTAATCATTAAACGGTTATCCAAACAAAACCATGCTTTAATTAATAATCATTATGAATACTAATTATTATTTAACAGGTATGGTATAATTGCGAGTACGTACTCGCTTTAACGGTTTAAAATATAGCCAAATAAAAGTTATAATATTTTGTGTACTTTATTGTATTAAACTGTCGAAGTCAAATAAAATAGGACATGAATAAATCATTTTGTACTTGGTACAAGTCTGGTCATTTTCGAACTAGATCGGTTTCTGTCATGAAATTCTAGTTGTAAACTAGTATTTTTCCTGACTAGTTTGGGATTTCACTGCAGGGTTAATACAACACGGGAACCGCTCTGAAATGTGCTAAAGCACGAAGTGAAGTACAACGTTAACATATGTCAAAATGGGGAGTTACCATCTCGTTCATTAAACGATGATTATATAACGCACACTATGGTTCCTGTTCGAAAAATTTTCAAAAAGATAAAAACTGAAAATCTATTTTTTCCATATTTTGTCTAATTAGCTAAATTTGGGGCATGAAAAGCTGAATTTAATTTCATGGTATGCTAGAAACTCTTCAAGAAAAATCGGGGAAATTGGTATATTGTTAGCAATGGATTTTTTAAATTATTTGAATGTGTATATAATTTTGACCATGTTTTAGGATTTTAATATTACATATGGAAATGGCCTTAAACAAGATATAAACAATTAAGAAAGTCTAAGTTCGGGCGGAGCCGAACATTAAATACCCGGCGCAAGTATTAAATATATGTTTTTCACCTTTCGAAAAGCTACCGCTACATGGTAAACCGGGGTGTATCCATTTTGAGTAAATTAACGTCCTTAAATTTCGAAATATTGAAGTTTCAAGCAATTCTGAAATTTACTGTTATATGAAAAGCGGCCGTAATTTTAGTTCGATTTCAATAATTTTCAACGTTTTGCTTCTATGTGGCAAGCACAATAACCACACCGAGTTTGGTACAAATTGATAGAACGGTTACCGAGATACATATATGTGATCATAAGTGGGCGGTGCTACGCCCATTTTTCAAAATTTTATCCTAAACGTATTTCTTGGTAAGGAATTGTTGCTAGCATCAATTTTGAATAAATTAGCTTCAATAATTACTGATTTATCGAAGATTTCGCATTTCTCTAAATTACCGTTATATGGGATGTGGGCGTGGTTTTTGTCCGATTTTAAAAATTTTCGGCCGTTTCGTATGCTATACCAAGGTTAACAACTGTGCCCAGTTTGGAACATCGGTGCAGCGGTAACCAAGATATACACATGTAACCATAAGTGGGCGTGGCTACGCCCATTTTCCAAAAATTTATAATATTCTTATTTTTCGTCTAAAACTTATTGTAAATATCAATTTTGAGTGAATAATCTTCAGCAGTTACTAAAATATCGCAGTTTTCGTATTTCTGAAAACTACCGTTATATGGCAGGTAGGCGTGGTTATTGTCCGATTTGGCCCATTTTCAACACCGTCCGTCCTACGCCGGAAAGAAGTGCACATACCAAGTTTCGTTAAGATATCTCAATTTTATAATAATAATCCCAACGGTTTTTACCCTCCATTCCCGCCCATCCGCACGAGGGGCGCAGTCCGCATGACGTACGGAACCAATATTTTAAATTTTTGTGCCGAGTCACGATAGGCAGGAGTTTGTTAAGTGTCGAGATCTAAAACTGTTCAGCTACAGAACTAAATTCATCAGCTGATTTTAGGTATTTATGTCAATAATTCACTTATTGAGAGAGGAGAGTATCGCTTTCTTAATGTGAAAAGCGGATCTGATATATCAAACGTGCTGGAATGAGAGTTAAAATCCTGGCATAAGCAACGGAGTGGGTCGTGCAATTCAAAATTGGTTTTACAAGCTTTCAGAAATATGGGACAAAAGTGTCTTGATGCGCGTGAGGGAACATTAAAGCTTACATCAGCCAGAAGAGACGGACTTGAAATTGAGCCTGTCAGTAATTTAACCATAAAAATTATACCAAGCATTTCCCTGCAACTGGCAAGTGTAGGAAGGTTAATAAGTTTTAAGCGACTTGTATAGGGTGGAAGACTATATTGAGAATCCCATCGGAAATTTCTTAAAGCAAAAAGTAGGAATTGTTTTTGAATTGATTCTATCTTGTCTGAGTAAATTTGATGCCTTGGATTCCAAACCACCGAGCCGTATTCCAGAATCGGCCTAACTAATGTTGTAAACAGGGTTTTAGTGATATACGGGTCACTAAATTCTTTTGACCATCGTTTCACAAATGCAAGTACACCTTTAGCCTTGTTGACTGTCACATTAATGTGAAGATTAAAATAACAGCCCGATTCCGCATCACTGACAAGTTCACCACATTCACTTTTATGACAGCTAGTCATTGTTCGCTATTCTAGCGCTGTAACAAAAGCTTGTTTTGCTGACAGTCTTGTCAGTTCTAGAAAAGGTGCTGACAGCTGTTTATTGTGTTCACTTTTGAAATTTGTGAATTGTGAAATTATGGAGGAAGAAATTTTAATTTATGCATTGGCTATGAAAGCCCAGGAAAAAAAGAAAAAATTGATAAAATGAAAAAATGGAGTGATACACTAGGGCTGGGCATCTCCAAAATGCAATCTCCGCCAATTTTGTATAAAAAAATGGTTTATTCAAAAACAAATAACATACAAATAAAATTCCTAAACTTTGTGCAAAACTCGCGAAAATTCAGCAAATTTTCATCAAAATTTTCAACTTTTTAATCAGATTTTTTTAAATTTTTTTGATTATGCAATTTTGCAGCCCAATAAATTCTAGTATAGAAAATGCAAGTTCGAAGTTAGTCAAAAATCGTGTTGATTTTTGAGAATTTTTTTTGTTGAAGGTGTTTTGCATTTTTTCCATATAAAGTAAAAAATTTGTATGGAAGAGACTGCGTGAAGACAAATTGCCAAAAATCAATGGTAATTCCTAGCTACTTAAAACTTGCACTTTATTATAATAAAATTGCGCTACAAATATGCATACTCAAAAAAATTTTAAAAAATCTGATTAAAAAGTTGAAAATTTTCATGAAAATTTGCTGCACTTTCGTGAGTTTTGCACAAAGTTTAGGAATTATATTTTGATGTTTTTTGTTGTAGTATGAACTATACTTTTTTACGAAATTAGCAGAAAAATATTAGAACGAAAATTGTTGCATATATTGTGAAAAATTTGCTGTGCCAATAGTTTGTTCCGGCAGTGTGTGTATATATAACCTCTTTCCATTTGATTTCCGTGCGTATTGGATCATTTAAGGAATCCAGCCCTTGTGCTACCTCCTCCCAAAGGAATTGCATATGCCGCGGCTCCTTTGGATTGCTTTTGCCTGCTTGGAACTGCGTTCAAACTTTACGCACCTACATACATTTATATGTAGCACAAATATTATTTCAAAAGAAAAGAAAATAAAGAAGTTTTTATCACACTATCAAAATAATAACACATTTTAAGTATTTTTTTACATAAAATATGTAAATAAACGTACTTCTTCTCAGTTGCCATCTGTTTGACTTAACTCACCAGTCAGCTGTTTTGCCTTTCATTGCGTGGTGAGTTTAAAGAGCTTTCAGCTTTTCAGTCTTCGAACTAGAATAGCAGGGGAGCTTTCAACTGACAACGTCTCTGACATGGCAGCACTGACAAGCAACGCTGTCAGTTTTTACAGAATCGGGCTGTTAAGCTTAGGATCCATTGTGATACCAAGGTCCACAAAATTGTATACCTGTTCCAGGTTATGGTTACCTATTATATAAGAAACTGGCAGAACAGCTCTTCGCGAGAAGCACATTACTTTACATTTCTTAAGATTTAGAGGCATAAGATTTACTTTACACCAGTAAGCCATGCTGTTTAAGTCTGATTGAAGCAAAGACCTTTCTTTAATTGAAACGTACGATTTATAAAGTTTTACATCATCTGTATACATTAAAATTTTGGAGAAGTTTATATCTGTAGAAATATCGTTTATAAAAAGCAAGAACAGAATCGGGCCTAGGTGGCTACCCTGAGGGACTCCTGAAGTAACATCAATGACGTCAGAGATAGTATATTTAAACAATACCCTTTGTGATCTATCATAGAGGTATGAAGAGATCCAACGTAGAAAATTAGGTGGAAGACCAAGAAGATCAAGTTTATAGATGAGCAACGAGTGGCACACTTTTTCAAATGCTTTACTGAAATCAGTATATATAACATCAACAGTTTTGCTCTCACTAAATGCTTTTGAGATATAGGATGTTGATTCAAGTAAATTTGTAGAAGTTGATTTGCCCTTGCAAAATCCATGTTGACTGTATGAAATGCTTGAAGTGATAGAATGCGTCAACCGATTTGTTATAATTGCTTCAAATAATTTAGGAATCGCAGAAAGCTTAGCTATGCCCCGGTAGTTCTCCACTGAAGACCTGCTACCGCTTTTATGTAAGGGGGTTATGAACGATTCCTTCCATACAGTTGGAAAAACGCCCTCTTTAAGAGACAAATTAAATAAGGCTGTTAACGGCTCATAGAGATAATCAGCACAATTTCTAAGAAAACAAGTGGGGATCTGGTCAGGACCATAACTAAAAGACTGCTTTAAGGACTAAAGGAGTAAACTAAAACATCATCGGGAGATATTATAGGGTTATGTATTGAGTTAATTGGACTTAGTTTAAAAGGATAGTCAAAGTATGCTTGGGAGTTAGTGGAATAATTGGATTTA
>NW_023458557.1:28051845-28068990 GCF_013731165.1 Rhagoletis pomonella | reverse complement strand
CCTTCGTTGTAACGAGATGTTTTATGTGGGTTTTGCTAGAACAGTTTGTGCGATGAATGCTCCTATAAGACGGACACTTTCGGAATTAAATGATTTTTCTTTTTCTTTGGGATTTGACTTTTGCTATACCAAAGTTTGCTTTTAAGAGCCTGCTCATAAGACACTTAACATAGCTTTACTTTACTAATTATTGTTTATTGATTATGTTAAGCCTAATATAATTGTGCTACACAGTCTGTGAACTTACTGTTTGTTGAATAAATATGAAATATGAAATATGAAATAAAGTCCACTGAAAAATTAGTTACAGTTATTTTTTACAGGCATCCCAAAGGTAGAGGGCTTCGGGTGTAGGAATTTGTTGTAACATCAGGAGTTGAAGACTTGCTCTAGCTGCTAGTCTCTTAAAATTTCATCCAATCACTTGCAACAAAGTTCACTTCTGCCATTTCCTTGAACGGATTTTCATGATTTCAGGCCTTTAGTAAAGTTAGTATAATTTCTTCATATTATTTTTACTTTTAACACACCTTCCCTCTTTCAAAAATATACAATTTCATAAAATTTCAATGTAGTTGAATTTTAAGGTTTTGAAATATCACAGCTAAACGGCCAAACACGTAAACTTAATTTTGGCCTCTAGATTATGATGGCGTTTTCAGAAAATCCGTATCACGTCAAAAATTTGAGATATTTAGGGGGGAAGTTTTAGAGTTCTGAAAGTGAATTTTTCGTCGTTTAAAACACTGTGCTCAGGTTTTGAATTTTTTTCTGGGCAAAGGTTTTGATAACTGATCTTACTTAACTGGGATCTTTTAAATTAAGATTGGCTATAGTTTTCGAGATAACGGTGCTGGAAAATCTGCTTAAATTTTAGGTTTTTTGTTAATAATTACCTTAGTTTTAAGGTTATTACGTTTCGTGACTGTATTTTGATATTACCTTAGCTATTTCTGAAAATCATGGAAATCGCTTCACTATAACATATAGCTCCCACACAACTGATTGTTCAGATATGTATGTGGTTTTGCGTTACAACTCATATTTTATTTCATAATATTTTTTTATAATATTAGTTTGTATACTATTTTGACCTAAATTTGGGTTCTCTTCAATCCCATTTTGGCATATTTGGCTAGTTTCTATTGCTCGAATGATTTTTTTAATATCCTTTGCCTCCTGCGATCGACCAGAAAAAGTCCGCCAACATTGAATTCAATCGTTTTCCAGCGAATCGGTCCTCAAAACACATAATGGATTGGAGAAATCTCTCTCCTACCTCGTCGGTTTCTGTTGCAAGCTGTTGCATGTGGATTTTAAGCGACATGTGCACATCAAAGGCGTCAAAACATTCCATCAAGTTCGCAATAAAAATGGCATATTCTGGTAACGATCAAGAATTTCCAAGAAGCCTTGATCCTTCATTAATCTTCTGATGTCCGGCCCATTAAGCACACCTGAAATAAAAATTATAGGGTTCTTAAAGCAAGAGAGATATATAATAAAATATATGAGCGAAAATCTCTCAAATGGGCCACCCAAAATTGGACGGTCAAGATATTTTCGCAAAAATCACTTTATTTGGTTTACAACCACTTGAGAGATTTTCACTCATATACAATCAAAAAACTACCTTCACGGATTTTTTCAACGGAAAGTTTTGGAAAGGTATTATTTTTCAAATATAGGAATACAGTTTCGTTGACTCTAACCAACTGTTTGATGTAATTCTTAACAACACCAAGTTGGATATGTAAATCGGGAAGCATGATTTTATTAAGCGCTATCAAGGGCTCGTGAACTATATTGAATCGATTGTTCCTTTCTTTTTGGCGAATCACGTTTGGTATAGCGACTGCATTTGGCTCTACTATCCCAATGACAGAACAAACAACAGTATTTAGTGTAGCCCTTTGCATGCGTGATAGTAGTGAGAGAACTTTAAAATCACAGTTCACGCGCCACCTGTGCTCTTCGTACTTGATGCAATCTAAGATTAATTGCATTGTTTCGTATGATTCCTTTATTCCAACCGCATACAAGATGGGAACGGGTTTCTTGCTACTATCGCGATAGAGCAAAACTGCTTTCACACTTCGCTTTGATGCGTCAATAAAGAGACGCCATTGTTCGGGTTTATAGTCAGTAATTCCCATTTCATTCATCAAACCTGCAACATCAATGCCATAAGCCTTAGTGCCATCTCCCGATAACTTGAAATATGGCATAAACGGATCTTGTCTATGTTTGTATGCCGTTACTTTTACTCCTGGCGCTAAAACATTCACGCTTTTCAGTTCTGATGCCAAAATCATTGCGTTGTTATGGGAGAGATTTAATTTAAGCACCATGCTGTTTAGGTGTTCTTGGGATATGAAAGACGGTGAATTGTTTTCAATCGGAATGTAATCAGATCCATCATGAAGTGGTAACGGCGTTGCCATAGACTGTTTGCAATCATACACAATTTCGAGTTCGGATGGATGATTTGGAACATGTAATGCATCACTATGTGCAACAGGTAAATGAGCGCTCGGTACACATTTGTAGACGACACAAGACCGATCTATTGAATTAAATATTTATGAGTATATGTACGTATATATGTATATATGCATATATCGATGGCTGAGTGGAAGATCGACATATCTCAGCTGCCGATTTAAAAACGCCCTATCTCAGCACATTTTCAATGTATTTTGAGATAGGGCGTTCTTCAACAAAATTCTGAGATAGGATGTTTTTCAATAAAATTCTGAAATAGTGCGTTCTTCAACCAAAGTCTGAAGTAGGGCGTTGTTGAAAAGTTTTCTGAGATAGGGCGTTTTCGAACTGGCTTCCGAGATAGGTAGATCTTCCACTCAACCATCGATATACAAATGTTAAGTTTGTTTGTTCGGCGGACAAAAACTAAAAAAAGTTCTGCACCATTTTCTGCACCTTTTTTTTTTTAATTTGGGCATCTGCTGCAGACTTTCCAAGGTTGGATATACTTAGCGTGGTACCTTCCAAACATACAGAAACTTTTACCTATTTCATACACTCAGCGATTAAGGTGAGGGCAAACTATACATAATTTCATGGTTTTATTTAAATTTACTTACTTTTTCGATTGAAACCAAATGTATTGTTGGTGCATGCACAACAATTTCCAGCTTCGTGTTTTCCGGGATTTGTCCAAATCATTAGTAAACCGAATGGTAACGAAAATCGTTTTTTTGTCCACCAAAAATTCATCGCACTAATGCACGAAACACACGTGAATTCGGGAGTGCATTTATTTTGTGCAGGTTCAGATTGCAAAAGGTACCATTTATAGCATGCTAGTGCATTTATATTTGAGATTAATTTACGCTGGTCTGATTTCAAAACGAATTTACCACAAACGAAACAAAACTTGTTTAATTTATTGCAAAGCTTTTTAATTTTTTTTCATTTTTAGGAGTTTCCGAAGACAATGATATGATGAATAAAAGTTTTTTGCAAAATTTTCGATGTTTTTTTATCAATAAATGTGACAGTAATCGCGCGCGTAGATTTTCGGTTTGTGTTTTTTGGTTCCCAAATTATGTGAAATAGACGCGGTATAGACCGCCGCCTATTTGAAAGCATTACTCAGTCACTTTGACTTTAACGAACAACAGCTTTCACAGTACAAAAAAGGTATTAAAAAGCCATTCGTACAACGGAAACTACAAAAATATGCCAGAGTGGGATTGAAAAGAACCCAAATTCAGGTCCAAGCAGTGTATAAACTACTATTATAAAAAAAAATATTACGAAATAAAATATGAGTTGTAACGCAAAACCACATATCTGAATAATCAGTTGTATGGGAGCTATATATTATAGTGATCCGATTTGCACGATTTTCAGAAATAGCTAAGGTAATATCAAAATACAGTCACGTGCAAAATTTTAGTAAAATAACCTTAAAAATGAGGTAATAATTAAAAAAAAAAACATAAAATTTAAGCAGATTTTCAAGCACCGTTATCTCGAAAACTAGAGCCAATCTTGAAATACGGAGGACGCCATTGAATTTAAAAGATCCCAGTTAAGTACGATCAGTTATCAAAACCTTTGCCCAGGAAAAAATTCAAAACCTGATCACAGTGTTTTAAACGACGAAAAATTCACTTTCAGAACTCCAAAACTTCCCCCCCTAAATATCTCAAAATTTTGACGTGATACGGGTTTTCTGAAAACGCCATCGTAATCTAGAGTCCAAAATTAAGTTTACGTATTTGGCCGTTTAGCTGTGATATTTTTGCCTCCCTACTGTGTTATATTTCCCGAGCGTTAGACAATCTAGGCTCCATATGCATAAGAAGCCGATTACGCCGTTTCGGGTACTTAAAGTTGACATTATAGACAGTGTTTTTTATGTAAAAATACAAATTTTTAAAACTGCTATAATCAAAAAGAAAAATGTTTACTTAATTTATTTTCATTTTTCATACGTTGCACATTAATGTAAAAATGTACAATTAATGCTTATAATAAGACGGAAGAAATACGTTTTTTTCATTAAGTTGCGTTAAAAGGTTTCCAATGGTAATTTTCTTATTTTGGAAATAGGGAGATCTATCAAACGTTAATTTTTGTCTATAATAGACCTACAAACGACCTACAAACGATTGTGCTATTCTAAGTAATATTCTAAGTAAGATAAAGATACATTCGGTACACTTGGCTCTATTTAGGTACAACACATTTCTCCAAAACCGTTTCACGTCAATAATTTATATATTGAGCATTAAAGGAGACCGAATGTCATCTATCAATCATCTAACGATTCTGCATCACTTAGTCGGCAATTCAACATTCTATCGGCAAAATAAAAAAACAGGGGGCTAACTTCCGTAGAAATATTGAACTTTTTTATTTTTCTTATTGTAGAAATAGGAAGATCTATCAAACGTTAATTTTTATCTATCATAGACCTACAAACGACCTACTAACGTTTGCGATATTCTATATAATATTTTTTATTAAACAGTAGATAACTTCCTGGAGCTGGAGAAGCCCGGTCCATCACTTAGCAAAAGTGTCAGCGCCAAATATATTTTTTTAATTCGTGCAAGTAAGCGCGATACATCAGTAGAATGTCTTTTTGGAAACTTTAAAGACAAATATTAGATTTAACAGAGTCATCTATTCGAGTAAAATTTGTTAAATTAAGCACCCGGAATTTCGGAATACACTGTAAAGAAATTTTTGAAAGTCGGTGGAAATGGTGCACGGTTTAATGTATGTGTATATGAACATATAGGATTTAAGAACCTAATTTAATGGGTTCTACATACATATGTACATATGTATGTATGCAGTATATAAGCACAAAAGTATATTTTAATGTACAAACATACATATGTATGTATGTACATCTGTATAAATAAAAGCATTAAAAATAATTCATGCTTTGTACCACTGTAAATGTCACCTCTATTAAAGAGTATGCCTTTCGTGCTCAGTATGTTCGTGGTGTGTCGGTTTTTAATAGGGAAACGTCATCGTCTCACACATTACCAGCAGTATCTCCGCTGCTGTCCACTAACTTTTAAATGCTGGCAAGCTTTCGCATTTAAGAAACAGTCTTCATTGACAATTCATAACGTCAAGACATAAGTTTGAGCTATAGTCGGCTTTGGGACTTGGCGGTTAGAAATATTGCTTATGCATTTTCGTTAGTGGTGGAAGCACTTGAAAGTGGTACGAACGGAATTTTTCTATTTAACGGTGAATAAAAGTGATAAAGTATTTGAATGCTTTCAAGGACTTGTGCTTATTATTTGTTTATCACAATAAATTTTTTAAAACAAAATACATAGATACAAATACCCAGTGGACTGATTATTATTATTTTTGACATTCAAGGTGGTACAGTCCCTTTTGAAATACGATTGTTTAATAAAAAAAGAAAAAGGACTGTACAAAACTGCAAAGCTAGTGCCGTCATAATATTCCAGTGCGAAGTAACGGAATAGGCCAAATCTTAAAAGTTGGGGAATCGTGTGAAAAAAGCAGTCATACAAAGCGGCGAGTGTCAAGAAAAGCAAACGATATTTTACAAGGGTTGCCTGATAATTGGTATGTACCCTAATACGAAGTTGTGTGTGTATGGTTAGTGCGGTACTTGTATGTACATACATATGTATTAACTACCCAGCAAAACACACGATACGTCAGAAATGAATGTGGAATCGAAACAGAAGTTAGTAAGTGTTGCTTTTTTCACTTCTAGAAGGCATTACTTTAGCATGGCGTTGGCGGTAATAACTTGCAGATGACTTTGCGCTCTCTGTAATACCTTCTCCAATACGTTTCCAGCACAAAATCTGGAATCACTTTAAATTTAAATTTAAATTTTTTTTCGCTTCTTTAACCAATTACTGGGAATGCGAAGACTGCAAGCCATAACCACAAATGAGATGCCTATGCTAAAGTAATGCCTCTAGAAGCGAAAGCGCTTTTAAATTTTTTTTTGATTCCGCATTCGTTTCTTATGTAAACACCTTACCACAAGAGGCGAATCCGGGTTTTTTGCTGGGTACAAATCGCCCACATTCTTCAAAAGTATTTTGTTGTAATAGGTTGCCCAAAGCACAGTAAAGAATCCCTTCCTCATATGAATTACATGAGCTCAGAAAGATTTTCTGTGTTTTCTTACAAGGTGGAAAGTTTGAGTTAACAAACTTTTGAATAATATGTGTAATATGTACGAGGGTGCAGTTTTATATGTGTAAATTCATACTTATATATGTTCATATGTACATTGAGGTAACAGTCATTAGCGAATCTAGGTATAAGCCACAATAAAGTGGGAGCGTTAATATTGCCTGAAAATGTTTCAAAATTCGTAAGATTATAAAATAAACTGCGGATCCAAATATTTATAACGATTTTACTCAGAAAAAATCTATGATATAAGATAGTTAAAAAAATTCAGCATTGATAGCGAAATTTGGACTTCAGAACGACCTCTAAGTACAACAATTTAAACACTCAGATAGGCATCGAATTTTTCAAAGTTTCCAGGCATTGTGGCTCTCGGCTTTTACGGCTTAAAAGGTAAAGTAATGGTGATTTCGTTTCTACCGAAAAATGTAACCTTATCGTTGCCCTCTAAGCACAAACTCTAAAATGTGGCCAATAAAAAAGGCAAAAATATAGTGCTACTGGCTGTAATTGGGACTGTTATGAAATCGATAATTCTTACTATATTTTCTGAACACTTTAGTAACGCAAACACTCGTACAAACATACACATTTAGGCATGAAAGTATATAACAGTATTACCACAAAAAAATTATCAAATTCCTCAAAAATAAATGAAAAATCCTCAAAATCCGAACAAATTATTGAAAATTTTCTTATTACAGATATGATTATTGTGTACTACATACTATTTACAGGGACCTAGTATAAAAATTAATTACGTTCTCCAATTCAATTGGTACATTTGTTCTTGTGGCTCAAACAAAGTAGCACCGTTATTTTTTATGCCTTGCTTTGTGTATACTTATGTACTGTTGCTGCAACTATATCACAGCTCAATCTGGTCCTCAAGTCAGTCCTACACATTTTTAAACTACTAAATATACGTTCTACTGAAGCATTAGAAAAGGGCTATCTAGTAATGCAGATATAATTGTTTTTAACTAGGAGACTTATATGAACCTGAAGAATCTTTTAATCCAGCACTTTCTTCCTATAATTTTCTGGATCTACTGAAGAATAAATATGAATATTCTTATGATCGAAAAATGCGTGTTCTCTCCATTCGTTATCGAGATTTTGGAAGTTCAAAATAATTTGAAAATATAACGATGGAATGAAAAAATTATCGATAAAATTTTGAATATTTAGCAGCAAATGCAGATTTAAAGCTATTTATGTTGTGTATGGGGATGTTTGATGGTTTGACAAGCCGCTTGAGGGAAATGTGAACAAAAATCGAGTTTTTTTTTATTCTATGGCCGCCATGTTGAAGTTTGATCAAACCGCTTTCGTTGTGTATAGTAAAATCGCCTCATTCGCAATGAAATTTTCACCGAATGAAAAGAGAAAAATCGAAGAAAACCAAACTCTTTTACATTGGGAACCGGAAGAAAACTAAAGTTCTTTACTTGAACGAGCCATGTTTGCATGGAGTATGGCGAAACGGGAAAAGTAGGTTTGAAGAATGTTTGACAAGCCGCTTGTGTGGTGTATTTCGCCCTTTATAAAACTTCGGAAAGCTTTTTGTTCAAAAATTTGCAGAGGGATTTAACAACTCTGTTCAGTAAAACATTGTTGTATTTGCTATCTGCAAATATCTCGAGAAAAAAATTCCTCAAAATAAAAATCCTCAAAAAATACTCAAGCGCACTCGAAATTCCACACGTTCTGAGGAATTACCTACAAAGTGGTCACACTGGTATACTGATACATATGTATGTATATGGAAAATAGTTACATATAGAAAAAGTTTAAAGTTTTTACGTTTCGGTGAAACATATCCATATGTATGTATGTATCTTCTACAAACCCAAACCCACTAAAGAAAAGCTTTTTCGCTTTTATTGCATATGCCCATAAAAACTGTTTCAAAATGCGGAGTAAAAAATAATACTGTTATTCTTTCTACAGTTAATAATGGTATTAATAAATGACAACCATTTATTCCGTTAAATGTACTTACATACATATGTATGTATGCAAGTTTTGCGGTATGAAAACAAAGTTCATCCTTCCAAAGTTTAGTAGATTATTAAGTGTTTGCGAACATTTGTATGTACATATATTTGTAGTAGTAAACCTTTTTATATCTTGTTCATATTCGTAAGTTACAATATGCATATGCAAATATGTACATATATACGTATGCAGTATATGTATATGCACATACATATATGTATATGCACGTACATATGAAAGTACCCAGTGGGAAAACTAGTAATGCATTACATGCGTGATAAATAATAGGGGTATTCACGATCCGGTGCATACTGTCTAGCATGGTGCCTAGATAGCATAATTAGCATGATTGGCTAATTTTGTTGTTGTTTGAACACATGAAACAACAACAATCATGCTAGTTATGCTATCTATGCACCATGCTAGACAGTATGTAATAAGCATTCCACTTTTCGTAAGACATCGCCGTGGGAAAAATAATGCATTTTCGAATGTGAAAACGGTTATTTTATTGATTTTTTTTTTTCGATTACCATACATTATTTACATTTGTACATTTTGTACATTTGCCCACTGGGTATGAGTGCACGCAAACTTAAGTACATACTTCGCATTTAAAAGTACGGCTTCTAGGTTTATATAAAATATAACTGCGGTTGTTTCAATTACAGTAAGTCTTCATTTTTCTAAATTTAAGTAAATCTGGTACAAACATAGCTATGTGTTAAGGCTGCAACTATCCGTATAATCGGATATCCAGATATCCGTTCGGCTATACGTGTATACAGATAAAATCCGGATATCCGGTTAATATTCATTCATTTTGCTATCCGGATATCCGGTAAATATCTGTTCATTTGATTTTCCAAATATTCTTAACAGAGTATAAATAACACTTCATTAATACATACACAGTTTTTGTTTTATTGTTATTTTCATAGTTGGGGGTAGTGCACTAAATTTTGAGTATATTAGGCATAACTAAATATATTGCAAGATATTAAATTTTAAACTTTTTATAACCAGTTTAGTGGCAGTGGAAACTTTCTTCACTACCACTAAAAATTTTAGTGATAGTGCTATTTTATTTCACTATACATAGTATACATAACTATATTTATTGATAGTGAATAAATACTCAAATAGTGCAGTCACTACATATCAAATGCAATGACATATAAAAAAATTCCCTCGGAATCAAATTTTATTGACAATTTTTTATGTAATCCTTATTAATACATGCAGTGGCCAAACACATTATAACCGCACCACATTTTGACAAGTTTCAACATATTATTTGTTTTTGTTATTTAAATTTGGTTATTATGTATTTGGGTATCTATGTATGTACATTAGACTGCGCCTTATTTTGCAACTTTGTCCTACAAAGAAAGACTTCTTCTAGAAGTGTTCCTTTGGTCATTAAAACGTGCCCTGCGAAACATTTTTAAAATCGGACAACGGAAATACATGCCTCAAAGGCCCTACAGTTCATGGAATTTTTGTCAAAGTGGTCAAAATCGCCTATAAGTCAGTGGGAAATTTAATATATTTTAATGACACAACATTTTTTTAAATCTCCCCATATTTTAAAGTTAATGAGGTTTTTCCACGTAAAATTACAATTTTCTAGGTTTTGAGAAGTCAATTTTTAGCCTAGTAAATTTAGACAAAATTTGTACGAAGAAAACAATTTTAGTAGCGAACTTTTGATGCATTTTTTTTTATTTGATACGTATACCATTGATCTACAGTCTTGCCCCTAAATTTCTTATGGGAACATTCCGCCATCTTGGACTTTAGTTTTTTTTGGGTTGTTTGCGATTTGAAAACTTATTTTGCATTTTTCGTTAAAACGTTTAAATAAAAATTTGTTGTTAATTTCTAAGTTCGTATGGAACATAAGCTTATGTCGAAAGGCTGGCTTTAGTATAATGCGGCATTCGCAGCATGCGATTGCGAATGTCTCACTGGCGCCGAGCCGTTGAAGAACTTTTGGCAAATAAACGTGCAGAAATGGTTCCGATACTAGCACGTCAATATTCTTATTAAGTCTCATCAAAAAATTCCTTGTCGTTTAAAGAATGAAGGGAATGCCGCATTATACTTAAGCTAGCTTCCCCACATAAACTAATATTCCATACGAACACAGATTTAATTTCCAACATTGTTTATATATAAGCTAAAAAAATCATTTTTTATTGTAAATAATTAGCAAAAAGTGGGAAAAAATTGTACCTTGCCACGGTTTTCGCCATTTTTCGAAAATTTCTATTGAAATACGTACCATATTCAAATGCCATAGTAGAGAATTTGGTCCTCCATAACTTTTGTACGAACATTATTTTTGTCCGACGCTTATAGTTGATTTCCACCAAGCCTTAAGTGCAGTGTATGCCTATTGGAAAAAGGAGATTAAAACTCGAAAGAGATAATTCCACCTATTAGGTAGAAGCAAACGAAAGGAGAAAAACAAAAATCAAGAAATAAGCCTTGTCGATCAACGTATGTTACAATTCTTGGAACTTATCTGAGCTCATAACTTCAGTTAAGCTTTTGGAGGAAATAGGCTATTAGATCACGACCAGGAACGAGCTAAACATAGCGATATAAGGGTAGCGGCGTAAAATTCATTTCCACATCACGTCAACCGGTACAGTACGATGGTCTAAACTCTATAGAACGGATTACAAAGATTAAGGTCTTAAAATGATCGCATAGATGTCTTCCATTGAAAACAGTGTGGCCTTATGAAAAATTCAACTTCGCGCACAGTGGTTTAGAGCTCACACTTAGCACGAACAAATTCGTATCTCCTATAAATACGGTGACCATATTAACCAACGAAAAATATAGGACATTTTTTTTCAAAATGATTTGGGAATACATACATACAAATTGTATGATAAAAGTACCTTACCCATATATTAATTTAAATCAAAAATTTACCAGTTAATTATATTATTTAATTGTACAAGTTTCCCTGCTGTAGCGAAAAATTAAGCCAAACCTTTTCAAGAACTTCGCCATCCTTTGCTACTAAAACGCGTTTACCATAATTCATACTGCACGACGAAGCCAGCACACAGTGGTTCAAAATTGAAATTTAATGTTCATAATTCACCGGAGCCTTTATTTTGCAACCGCTTTTTTACTAAAAACAAAAAAAGATATATTTATTTTGGTGAAAATTGTGTTATAACATTTCAAATTTTTTTTGTGTAATTTTTTTGTTTTGGCAGAACCATACAATTGTTTTCAACTAGTTTTTGTTATGAACCATTTATTAACTGGAACAGGAGAATACATTTTCTTCAAAATTGCTACTTTTTCTGTATTTTGTACAAAAAAATGTTATATAATCAAATAAGAATTCAAAAATCAGGCTCAACTGGTCTCTGGCAAATATTGTAAGCTTTCATAAAAAAAAAATAAAAAGTAATCAAATTAAGTGAAAAATGAAGGCTCCAGTGAATTACGAACACTAAATGCCGGTTTTGAACCACTGTGCAGCAGGGGGTTTATCTTCTTTAAGTGGAGCTGGAAACTCAGCGTGCAACACGATACTGGGCACAACTTTCCCTGTGCTTTATAGACTGTATAAAGATTACCGATTAAATGATTAAATAGAAACCCTTAAGTGGGGTGCGAAACTAACTGGCGAAGGTTTTTATTATATTTTATAAGGGACATTTTTATTTTTCATATTCTGTGTTTAAAAATTTACCTCTGAAAAATGCAGAGCTGATAAAGGACAGTTTAAGAAATAAAGGACAAAAGGCGTCCTTAATTTTGAAAAAAATTATAAAGGACAGGGGGTTAAAATAAAGGACTGTCCTTTAAAATAAAGGCCGGATGATCACCGTACCTATAAACCGTGACCGATTATTCTCAAATGATTTCGATACCTCTTCCGGTACCGGAATTATAGTCACAAGAAATGGATAAGTTACACTATCCGTTAAATTATAAAAATTATGACAATACGGGTGTCAAGTAAAGGGTAATCGGAAGTATTTTAACGCAGACATATTTTCGGGTTGCCAACACGAACAATTTTAAAGTTATTTTACAATATTTGTTTTCATAATTTTTCCGAGAGAATACTTTCTCTAGAGAAATGTTTATTAAATATAAATGAACTTGCAAGTATTGAGCACATTTTTACGTTTTTTCAATACTCACATATGGGCAAGGCTTCCTCAAGTCCGGCAGCGCCGAGTTCTGTAATCGAACAGTACACTGTGTAATTTGCGTTGCAAAATTCCAAATAGTTTTTTTTAATCAACAATTGAAAATTTTTGGAGTGTTTTGGAAATTTTTATTTTTCTTTGAAAGTAAATGTCCGAATGAGAAAATTTTTTGGGTGCAGATTTAAGAAACATTAAACTATACAATGAAATTATTTGCGTTACAAAAATATGTTTTTTTGCTTTTCAATATTTTTTTTTATGAAAAATTTTACTTTTAAGCATGCGTTATGCGAACAAAGTTTAATAACCTTGTACCCAAGTGCGCTCGGGTATAAAAATCAACACGTCCCCTTAGCCAATTGCAAATTGCACTTTATTATACTAAAATTTAATGATTTATTAAACTGCATTCCGAACATTTTTCAGGAAACTCAAATTTTTTTTATTAATTTTGGTGAACATTTTTAATGAAACATTAAACATTTTTTTTGTGATTTTTTTCGTTTCGGGGATACCCTACAATTATTTTCAACTCGTTTTTATTATGTAACATTTATTAACTGAAACAGGAGAATCGATTTTCTTCAAAATTGCTACTTTTTCTGCACTTTGCATTAAAAATAATAATCCTATCTGATATTTACAAAAAATAGTTATTTTATGTTTTCATAACCACATCACGCAGGCAACGCTCAATCCCCGTTTAATTCTTTTTTGCACTCTACTCGATGTTTTCTGTAGGTTAGTGGTACAAAATTTTGAAAAATAGGATTGCCAGATATTTTTAGATTTAAAATTATTTAAAGGTCAATAAAATATTTAAGTTTCTACATAAAAACTAAAAGCGTTTGAAGATATTTAAAAATTAGTTTTAACTGGATTGCCACCTTTCTACAAAAAAAGAACAATGATTATTAAAAATTTAAGCTTATTTAATACCACCATTGCCCCCCGTCTGTTAACTGAGATGAGGTAATTATGTAAGTTAAGTGAAATGATGCAATATTCATTTGTGCATTTTCGATAGTTTGACACGGTAGCGACGATATATCGCACAGATATAGGTGCCGACTCTATTCAAAAATATGTAGGGATTAAAACTTCATTTTAACACCTTTTGTTTGAAACTCATACTTTACTTAACCGCATGTATCATGATTTGAAAAATGTTGTTATAGATAACTGGCAACCCTATCCAAAAATACATGTGAATTAAAGTTTGTATTTTCAAAAACTTTGCTAGGAGTTCATAAACCTTCCATTGGATACTCATACTGTTGTATTATGTAAGCTTTAATTTTTAATAAGAGTTGTTGTATTTTTTAGTAAAGTGGAAACCTCGTTCAAAAAAGTTTTTAAATCTCTTCAAACGCTTTTAGTTTTGATGAAGAAACTTAATTATTTTATTTAGCCTTTAAATAATTTTAAATTTTCAAATACCTGGCAACTCCAAATTTTTTACCAAATACGCAGTGACATAATCGAGTGCAAAATAAATAAATAAACACATCCAATGAGCTGCTCGTGCGTGATGTGGTTATGAAAATATAAAATAACTACATAATTTTTGTGTATAACAAATAGGATTATCGGCCCTTAAAAACCACTTAGTAAAATTTAGTATTTCGGATATTGTAAATTCATCCTCAATTATGTCACATAAAAAAGGGTTTATGAAGTATACAAAACTACATTTAAATCATTTCAAATCGGCAAATCTTTTTTCAAAATCTGCTTTTAAATCATGTAGTCCCATGTTATGCGTAATATTCCTAGGGGTCCATAGCCATAGAAAATGATGAAATATTTTTTTTTTTTGATCATGAATAAAAAGACGTAGTTTATCTTCAAAACTTAAAATAATTTTCGACAAATCAAAAACATTTTTATTCTCTCCTTGTAGAGACAAATTCAAGTTTTGCAAATGTTCCAACATATCGGTAAAGAACATTAAGTCAGAAAACCAATTTTCATTCTCCAATTGCCGGTAATATTCCGATCTTAATTTGCGTATGTGTATATAAAAATAATAAAATAAAACAAGTAAGAAAGTCTAAGTTCGGGCGGAGCCGAACATTAAATACCCAGCGCGAGTATTAAATATATGTTTTTTCACCTTTCCGAAACCTACCGCTAGATGATAAGCCGGGGTGTATCAATTTTGAGTAAATTAGCGTCCTTAAATTTCGAAATATTGCGGTTTCAAGCATTTCTGAAATTTACCGTTATATGAAAAGCGGCCATAATTTTAGTCCGATTTCAATAATTTTCAACGTTTTGCTTTTATGTGGCAAGCACAATAATCATACCGAGTTTGGTACAAATTGGTAGAACGGTTACCGAGTTACATATATGTGATCATAAGTGGGCGGTGCCACGCCCATTTTCCAAATTTTTAAATAAAACATAAACGTATTTCTTGGTAAAGAATTGTTGCAAGCATCAATTTTGAATAAATTAGCTTTAATATTTACTGATTTATCGAAGATTTTGTATTTCTCTAAATTACCGTTATAAGGGATGTGGGCGTGGTTATTGTCTGATTTTTAAATTTTCGGCCATTTAGTATGCTGTACCAAGGCCAACAACTGTGCCAAGTTTGGAAGAAATTGGCGCAGCGGTTACCAAGATATACACATGTTACCATAAGTGGGCGTGGCTACGCCCATTTTCCAAAAATTTATAATATTCTTAATTTTCGTCTAAAATTTATTGTAAATATCAATTTTGAGTGAATAATCTTCAGTAGTTACTAAAATATCGCAGTTTTCGTATTTCTGGAAATTACCGTTATATGGGAAGTGGGCGTGGTTACAGTCCGATTTCGCCCATTTTCAATACCAACCTACCTTGGATAAATGGAAACCTACTTACCAAATTTCGTTGAGATATCTCAATTTTTGCTCGAGTTATCGTGTACACGGACGGACGGACAGACAGACATGGCTTAATCGACTTCTCTATTCATTCTGAGCATTTATGTATACATTTGTCTATATCTA
This sequence comes from Rhagoletis pomonella, assembly GCF_013731165.1. Classification (NCBI taxonomy): domain Eukaryota; kingdom Metazoa; phylum Arthropoda; class Insecta; order Diptera; family Tephritidae; genus Rhagoletis; species Rhagoletis pomonella. Next base: position 28,053,113 of record NW_023458557.1, on the reverse strand, counting down.
TCTCGATACGTTTTGGCTGTTACAAACGGCCGTTATGTGAACAAAGTTAATATACCCTTAAGCACAAGTGCGCTCGGGTATAAAAAGAGCAAAGAGAAAGTAAAAAAGATCCGCAATTTGCGAAGCAAAGAGCGGCATTGGGTTCAAAGAACCGCGTTTGCCCACCGTTGCCATATAACGTGTGCAAATTGGCGATTATCAGCATACACTTTCTTTGCAAGTATTCCCCACACATTTTCCATTGGATTGAGGTCACGAGAGCTCAAGGGTTCGAATATTGCTGGTTTCCAAGCAGCATTTTACCTCCCTGCTTCTACGAATTGTAGCATTGTCGTGCTGAAAAATGCAATGTCTTTCATTGCACTCAATAACTGGTTTGAGACTGCTCAGCAGAATGAGAATATACTTAGTCTGAACTCTTCATTTTATTTGAGCAGAATTGCAACTCAAGAGTACAATCGGATGTTATTGCACCCTACACAATCACATTTCCGCGACGTAAGTTCCGCCGGTAAAAATGCATCGGTCTTGACGTAAATCCTTTCGAGTAGCTTTAGGAAGACGCGGAGCCGTGATCATTTCTCCATACTCGAGGTGCTGGTAACGTTTTAAGGCCCTCCAAATTGTTTGATGACCAACGGGATCTGAACATTTTGCTGTTAACTTCTGGAAAATTGTCATGGAAACCAACACTATCCGGACCCTTGTGCTCTCGTGACCTCAATCCAATGGAAAATGTGTGGAGAATACTGGCAAAGAAAGTTTGTGCTGATAATCGCAAATTTGAAAACGTTACATGGCTTAAATTGGCGGTTTTGCAAGAGTGACATAAACTGGATGCCGCTTTACCGAAGACATTATCAAGGCTATCACAGAATCCATCGTAGAAAATCTACGAATTCGAATGCCTGCTACGAATACGAAAAAATTGCTATCACTGAATCCGAGTGAACTCGAAAATATCGTTGCCAACTTCGAATGCTGATTCGAAATTAGCTAGTGCAAAAGAAATAATAGACACTTATGTATGCCATTTTGCTCACGCTGCCCTAGAAGTCACAATGGCCGAGTGAGCACAGCACTAGACTGCTAGTTGAGAGATCCGGGTTCGAGTCCGAGTCGTCGGGAAGCGGAGCTTTTTTTTCTTTTTTATTTAATTTTTGTAAATTTTTTTTAATAAATTTGATTTTTTAGTTTAGATTTTATTCTTTTAAAGAGAAAAATATAAATTGTTGAATATAATTGTTATAAAGGCCAAAAAAATAACA
>NW_023458557.1:27974514-28051835 GCF_013731165.1 Rhagoletis pomonella | reverse complement strand
GGCGTACTTAGCACGGTGCATAGGCAACTGGCTGAGTCAGTGGGATCATCGGTTCGAATCCTACTGAAAGAAGTCTGATGAGGAAATGTGATGATTTCCGAAATATATATATTTTTATACCCGAGCGCACTTGTCCACAAGGGTATTATAACTTTGTTCACATAACGGTTGTTTGTAACAGGCAAAACGAATCGAGATAGATATAGACAAATATATACATAAATGATCAGGATGAAAAGAGAAATCGATTAAGCGGTGACTGTCTGTCCGTCCGTCTTTCAGTCGGTCTGTGCACACGATAACTTGAGTAATAATTAATATATCTTAACGAAACTTGGTACGTGTACTTCTTTCTGGCATAGGACGGATGGTATTGAAAATGGGCAAAATCGGACAATAACCACGCCCACCTCCCATATAACGGTAATTTTCAGAAATACAAAAACTGCGATATTTTAGTAACTACTCACTCAAAATTTATATTTACAATACTTTTAAGAGGAAAAATAAGAATATTATAAATTTTGGAAAAATGGGCGTAGCCACGCCCACTTATGGTTACGTGTGTATATCTTGGCAATGGCTGCACCGATTTCTTCCAAACTTGGCACAGTTGTTGCCTAGGTGCAGCATACCAAATGGCCGAACATTTTTTAAAATAACCACGCCCACATCCCATATAACGGTAATTTGGAGAAATACGAAATCTTTGATAAATCAGTAAATATTAAAGCTACTTTATTCAAAATTGATGCTTGCAACCACTCTTTACCAAGAAATACGTTTATGATAAAATTTTGGAAAATGGGCGTGGCACCACCCACTTATGATCACATATATGTAACTCGGTAACCGTTCTACCTATTTGTACCAAACTCGGCATGATTATTGTGCTGGCCACATAAAAGCAAAACGTTGAAAATTATTGAAATCGGACTAAAATTAAATGCTTGAAGCTTCAATATTTCGAAATTTAAGGACGCTAATTTACTCAAAATTGATACACCCCGGCTTACCATGTAGCGGTAGCTTTCGGAAAGGTGAAAAACATATATTTAATATTTGCGCCGGGTTTTTAATGTTCGGCTCCGCCTGAACTTAGACTTTCTTACTTGTTTTAAATTAATTTTAATGATATTAAAGTAATAAGGTTTCTTTCCTAATAAATTGTTCTTAAACTATTACAATTTCCTCGCTTCATAGAAAATATTCATTAATTTAATAGCGTCTGGCAGATGAATGTATGTATGTACGTTTACACAAATATATGGAATTATATCAAACTAAAACAAATTGGGATTATAATAAATATTTATTATTAACAACAATACACCTTTTTTCATTATTTTTAAGTTTCAGGGATTTTAAATTTTTCTCCGACAGCGTAAACTCGTCGTAGAGTATCTGTACGAATCGTCATTACGAACGGATTCAATGAAGGCTCTCTACGAATTTCGAATTCTTCGATTCTGTGATAGCACTTTCTTAGATTTCACGAAAATCGAAGCTACGATGGATTCTGTGATAGCCCTGTATGTCTAATATAAGGAAGCCCATTTTTCAGTTAATTAAAGTCAAAGGAGCACAAATAGGGCATATTTGCATGTTTTACTAATTTTATTGGGATATCTTTTTTGGATTTATAGTTTTGCAACAAGTAATTTCTAGATTTTTTGAGTTCTTTTAAATTAGGTTATGATTATAAAAAAGTTAACCACTCTATTATAAGAGAGCTCTTACCATGCTAAAGTCATAGAAGAAAGTTTTTAACTATCTTGATTGTGACGACTGTTTCAAAGACTTTTGTACTGGATTTATAATTATGCAACGGAGTGTATGAATATCTTGTCGGATAGGCAAGCGGCCATTGAGATACATACTCTCTTCTACCTCTGTTAGATTTCAACTAGTGGAAGACTGTAGGATAGAGCTGGCTTATATCTCTGATCAATACGAAATTACCCTAATATGGTTCCTGGCACTTAGGGACATTTACGGAAACGTGACAGCGGACGAACTAGCAAGGTGCGGCTCCTCACTGAATGTGTTCCACGCGGTGGACATGGGCCCTTCGCCCAGGGAGATAAAATCAACAATTACCGAAATTTATCACTCAAAAGCTAACCAGAAGTGGAACCGTACAGGATCGTACAGGATTACCTGGGTGTCCTACGACCCACTTAACCAAAGCTCTCGTAGGAATGAGCAAAGAAGATACCCTACAAGACATTGCTGAACACTTTAGACAAAAATTCTAACACATTTACACTTTTGTTTTTATAGTATGGCATAAATGAGTATGTAGTTTGACTTTTAGTACTGAGGACTTTCTGATGACAACATTAAGGGTAAAGTACTCAATTTTTGCCCATGGCCTGAACGAAAATGAGGACTTTGATAAGCACTTTTGTAATTAGCGATAATGATAATATGAGCACTCATATGATACTCAGCTGTCTTGTAGGGAACCTACTAACTTATTGCAGTGTACACAGGGCACTGGTCCGTTGGTGTAGTAGTTGCAATGACTCTGGCTCAAAAGAGAGCGAGCGTCCAGCTCTTGCAAGGAAAAATAACGCAGCCGTTTGCACGCATACGCATTTTCAAATATTTTTGGCATTGGAAAAATGCATTTTTGTGTATGTATGGAATTATTAAACATTTTAATATGAAATTGAAAAGCGACTTTATATATTTATGCAAGTTTTAAAAATATTGTATTTCAAGGAACAAAATTTTTTTTTGCATGTACATATGAACGGAGACTCATAGTGAAAGGCGTTTAGTGAATTTTTCTACGATATTCACAATATTTTTCAGGATAAACCTTTTTCGCCAATATTTAATAAAACTGTAATTGGTCTTACACCTGAAACGTGGCACACTGGGGCCGCTTCATAAAGGCCGATGCTGAAAACTCAGTTTTCAAATTTTAGTGTACAGAAAAAACAAATTATGCCAGCAGAGTCAAAACAAAGTACCACATCTCGTGTAAAATTATTGGCGTGCTAACTGCTACCAGTTGCCGCGTACAGTAGTTCAAAGGTGACTATTCAGTCAGAAAAAAAGTTTCAATGGAAATTTTAGTAACGTACATGCAACGTCACGTCACGTACTTCGGCTAACAAAAAAAAAGCAGGAAAGATGTTTACATATAGGAACTTGGAAAATTAACTTTAAATATTTCAAATATTACTTCATAAAATAATATCTAATAGTCTTGCCCAAGTCCCAGAGTTTTCAAATTTTGACGTTTTCACTTTATTTTTTAACATTTTATCACGCCGCGCCACATTGGAAATGCCCATACTGCACGTTTAATAATATACATACTAGAGTGGTTCATAAAAACACTCTTTTTGGATATTCGTAAACGCTACATCATAATATTGTTATTTGTGATAAAAAAAAGTGACACGTATTTTTTTATTTTGAAAAAAAAGTTTTTTTAGAGGTCACGCTGGTCGTTTTTTTATAAAAACGCTTTTGTTCTTAATTTTTTTATTTTTGTCACATGTTAAAATGCAGCTAAAACTGTGGTTTTTACATATAATTACTCTGGTATTATTGGGGAACATTCCCTTAATTACACACCTGTCTTGGACAGTTAGAATGGGCCTAGTTCCCGAAAATATTCTCTTGAAAAGACATTAGTAAAATTAAAACGTTGATACTGAACGATTTATGCGTTGTCATGGGTTGGAACTTGTTATCAGGGGGTTTCTGGGGTTGCTAATTAGGAATCTGAAGTCAGTTTTTTCAAAATTCAAAATGGCGGATCCAAAATGGCGATAAACTTTTTTTTTAATTATTGGATTTGTTCGAAAACCGGCACTCGAGAGTTTTTGGGTTCGCCGATTACGAATCTGAAGTAAATTTTTTAAAATTCAATATGGCGGATCCAATATGGCGATAAAATAAAAAAAAAATTTACTAAAATTAAAAGTTGATACTGATCGTTTTAAGCATTTTCAAGGATTGAAACTCGTTTCCAGTGGGTTTCTGGGGTTGCTGATTACGAATCTGTTGTCAGATTTTCACAATTCAAAATGGCGAAATGAATGAAATGGCTAATTAATTGTATTTTGTAAACTCCAAAAACGTACATTTTGAATTACACATTATTATAATAAAATTTAATGAGCTATAAAACATCGTAGGTAATTTAATTTTTTTCGTTCAAAATTCCTTCAGTTTGAATATAGCTCGAAAACTTGTTATATTTGATTTTGTTTTAAGCATGATCCATTTTTTACAAAGAAACTAGCAGACCCGGCGAACACCGCCCCACCCAAAATTAATTTTTGTATTGAAACATTTGGATCCAACATTTTCACCAGCAGTTCACGTTCATGATTTTCAGTTACACATTTATCTTCTAATATTACGGTTTGGTTGTTGTCAGAAGGCATATTTCCATTGCTGTCTTAAATAACCTAGCAAAAGTGTATATGCATACAAAGATATGTAATAGATCCAGTGTTTGAAAGGCGCCACGCCCCCAATTTTCTATTAGCCCCAATTTTCTCTAAGAGTATGGGATTGATTTCATATATCTCTATACCAAGTTCCAGTATTCTACCATGAACACTTCCAGAGATATGCAGTATGAAAAATTCGGCTTGTATGGGAGGTGCCGCGCCACCTTTTCCAATAACCGCAATTTGTCTCCATAAGTAAGCGATTGTTTTCATATATCTCCATACCATGTTCGAGTCCTCTTCCATGAACATTTTCCGGGGTATACAGTATGAAAAATTCGGTTTGTATGCGAGGTGCCATGCAACTTTTTGTAATAGCCCCAATTTTTCTTCATGACCATGTGATTGATTTCATATATCTCCATACCATGTTCGAAAACTCTACCATGAACACTTCCAGAGATATGCGGTATGAAAAACTCGGTTTTTATGGGAGGTGCCACGCCCCCTTTTCCAATAACCACAATTTTTCTCCATGAGCATGCGATTGCAGTATGAAAAATTCGGTTTGTATGGGAGGTGCCACGCCCCTGCACCTAGCGGTATGAAATATACTTTACATCCGATTCTCATACCTACCATATATACACAAAAAATTTCATAAAGATCGGTCGAGCCGTGACACGAGATTTTTATATATTAGATAATAAACAAATTTTAGTTTAGAAAATATTGTGAATATTTAAAAAAGAACTGATGTGCGGAGACTTTTTGTGCTAGGTATACAAACATTGCTTATCTGGAATTTTTTAATGCAAAAATTAGTTCTTTTTTTTCCCTGTTAAGGGCATCTAAAAAATAACACCTATATTTAAATTTTGAAAACATCCGCCAAAAACACCTCCGCAGTTTTCCAAACGGCAAAAGCCAAAGCGCTAAATACAAGCCGTAGGGATTCTACATGACTAGCAACCATGCAGAGGTAGGGATGCAAACGGTGCATCGATATTTTTGAAATATCTATAAAATCCACCACAAATTCGGTGTTTGCCAGCGATGTTAAAATGTTTGTTTACATCGTTGTTTTTTAACATCGCTAAATTGACGATACAGCGATGCCGACTTCAACGATGTTTTAACCATCGAATTTAAATTGACTCTAAAACTTGCCTGGGATTCAACTTATCCATTATTTTTCAAAGCTTTTTGATTGATCATACATTTTCATATTAAAAATTCATTCTTTGGGAGAACAATATTTTCGAAGTTTGCTTTCAGTATTGACAATGCAAGCCTATGCAATTATTAAAAAGCGCCGACCGTCCTTATACGACGAATATATTGCTTTATTCGGGATTTTGGAAATAAAACCAGACCTTGGAACACGATTTGTACACAAAATGCCAAATTTAGATTTGTCCACATTTGCGCATTTGGATAGCGATGTACAAATGATTTGTTTTGCGATCAGACGATTTGGCTGCCAAAGATCCAAATGATTTGGCACACATTTGCGCACAGCAGTAAAGTGACAAATATTGTCCACATTCATTTAACCATTTGGTCATAAATACTTAACCCTCTAGTAGGCTGAACCGCCTCCAGACGGTCGTTAACTAAACACGTATTTAGTGCACCTATAATAATTTTTTTTATATTCGAAAAGCACGATCTTTAGAAAAAAGCGTACCTTTACGACGATGTAAATTTTAATCCGTTACATCATTCCGTTTTATTTTAATCGGCAGTTGAATCACAGATTGTGAAAGACTGGGTTAAAATTAATTATTTCTTGCTATTAAGTAATTTCGTAATTAAAGAAATTTTTTCTTTTGTAACATTTTTTGATACAAAAAATTCAGTGGGTTTCGCAGTTAAAAGCACAGTATTTTGATATAAGTTTTATAATTATGTCACCATTCGAAATGGAGAAAATTGCTTTCGAACACAGACCGTCTGCAGACGGGATTGCCGGTTCGTAGGTCAACATTGTGTAAGAGAAAGCTGAAAATACGTCAAAGTATATCGGCGAGCCCGTCTCCAGACGGTCTTGGTTTTTCTCCCCTGTAGGAAAAAGTTACTGTCACAGATCGAAATGGACATCATTTTTGGATTTCTCGTGCTAAAATCACCCATTCCTGAATTTTTCAACTCATAAAAAAATTGGCCTACAACAGCTGATCCGGTGTCAACCATACTTTTGCATTTATGATTTCGTGAGATTTGAAGTGAAATAAACAGAAATAATAGCTCTGATCCAATACTTTTCGTGAAAAATCCTGTAAAACTGTCAAACAGCAAAATTACTCTATGAAGTGAGAGTAAAAAGTGAGTAACAACAAAAAGTGCGGGGAACAAAAAAAACATTTTTCCTGTAAAAACGTCAACCAGTGATTGCTTGACACTTTTCATGATTTTACCAGAAGAAAAAGTTCGGGTAAAATCTTGCAACTTCATTCTCTACACAACTATCAAAAAGTCGCTCTCATTTAGAGGATTTTGAAATACGGGAACATTTTTCCTGCAACTTCCTGCAAGTTCGTGTAAAATCCTGTAAGTTCATGGAGTACTGGATCAGAGCTAATATATACGCACAGGTACTCAGAATTTTGAATACACCCTCAAAATCTGGGCTGAAGGTAAAAACCTCGTTTTTCTTAGGTTGAAGCATATACTTGCTCGTAACTTTATTTCTGTTTGCCCGATGAAAAATACTTACATATGCCATTTAAGAGAACACATTTCGTTGTTTACAACCATTTATAAATGGTTAATTTGTCTTAAGAATGGGCACCCTATGTATGTATACTAGTAAAAAAATAGTCGGACAAGTCGTAATTTAAAATGATAAAATGTTAAAAATTAAAATTTTGCATATACTCTGTAAGATTCCTTTCAGTGATCGGACTTCTACCACATTGTTGTAGATCTGCCACTTTTTTGAGCACATCTACCACACAAGGTCTGAAATCTACCACATATTCGCGTTTTTGAGTAGTTTTATGTTTGCTCAACATAATTTTATTAATTTTAAGAGCAAAAAAAACAAATAAACACTAACAACAGGCAGAATGGGAGGATAAAATGAACTGTAAAATATTTAATTTTCTCAATATTCAATTTTTCGACATCAAACGTGGTTTTATTGTGTTAAATTGCAAAATGTATGATTTATAAAAAGAATTATTAGCGAAAATGATAAACACCAGCGATTTTTGTGAAAGGATTAGCAAATTTCAGTGCATCTCAAATTTCTAAAGCGTTGTTTACTTTTACTTGAGAATGGTCAAAATCGGCAAATCCCATGTAGCATTTCTGGAACGAGCCACATTTGTTCGCTACATCGTGATGTGATAAAAAGAAAAGCTGGCAGCACTCCGCAAGGTTGCAGAAATCTTTCAAAATATGTTCGAAACTGTCAAGGAAAAAAATTGCCAAAAGTCAACGCAATTTTTATCAACTTCAATCTTGCACTTTATTATACTAAACTTAATTTTGTTTTAGATTCTAATTAAAATGCTTGCAATTTAGAAGAAACCTTGCAGATTTTTTTAATTTTTGTACAAAGTTTGATCCAAAACCTGAGATCTACCACATTTTTTTGAAATATACCACATTTTTGTCCAGATTCTACCACATACATTTTTTTTTCAGTCCGATCACTGATTCCATTGCCATTTCTTAAGATAAATTATCAATTTAAACATTGTTGTAAGCAGCGAAATGTCTTATCTTGAATCACATACATATATACGTATTTTTCACCGGGTAAACAGAAATAAAGTTACGAGCAAGTATACCTGTGCGTCACCCTTTGAAGAACGCGGGTTTTGACCTTAAGCCCAGATTTTGAGGGTATATTTAAAATTCTGAGTATGCAGATTTTACTGCTTGAATAGACCTACAACAAAAGTGAACCTCGAAAAAACTATATAAATTTTTTTTTGTCACACAGTGTAATTTAGATCGTCTTTAATAATCTGTATATCGTCGGTTAAAGTACAAAACCGCGTATCAACAAAATGCAAAGCCGCCTATGTGAGGTTGCATAAATTATTATCTAGATAGTAAAAACTTTCAAAATGGTTCTCTTTTTTATAAAGCAATCGTATTTCTGGATAGTATATTTCAGGACGAATGGATATGGATTGAGCCAACAGCTTCTGTAAGCATATCCAATTTTTGGCAGCAAATGTCAGTTACGTGATTGACGATACGCGGTTTTGTACTATATACGGCGATATGCATGTATGTATATGTGTATAGCCAGCAAAAACTGCGGAAAGAGATCCGAAAACTGAAAGAAATGTGAATAGTAAAGTGCCACGAAGGGTTGTGAAACGAATACTTTTCCGGTTGGTTTTCTGAAATTTTTCATTCTGAACTTCACATATGCTTTTTCATAGTTAATTATACTCAGAAATGAATTATACTTTTATAAATACTTTTTAATATGTTCGTCTGCCGGCATATGAACCTGGGACCTCATGAAAGCTTAAAAATAGTCGCACGCTTCTCTGCACACTCAGCTACTGTCGAATACATATATGTACATGTTTTCAAATGTTCAGTTTTAGCAAATATTTTAAAATTATTGTTTTCAAATAACGTGATATTTTTCGGTAGTTTTCGGATACGAATATTATATTAAATATTAAAATTTTACCAAAATTGTAAAATACAAGGGTTCACAAGCACGAAACGGCAATACCGCTCAAAACTATTTGTATATTTCTCACTGGCATTTGTCATCAAGTGGCAAATCAGATATTTGGTCATTTGCGTAATTTTTATTTGGCTTATGTAGCAGCATTGCGTTCACACGATTTGGCCACCAGGGTTGTTTTTCATTTGCCACAAGAAGGCAAATATTGGACTTTTCTGATAAATGACAAATGTAATTTAGCGTTCACATGATTTGTCTATATGAACCGATGTTGCTCCCAAAAATATGCATCCCTATACAGAGGTGGTAGCTGATGACTACGATTGGCCACAATGCCTAGCTACCAATCTTTAGCTTGAATAAATAATTGTGGTTGTTCACACTTTCCTTGTTATCTGGCTAACCATTACACTGGGCGACAGTTTTATGACAATTCAAACCAGCCCGGACTTTGCAATATTTTCTGAGAGTATACCAGAGTTGGAACTTAACTACGATCGTAGTAGATTTGCTTAGATTGTTGAAGAAAATTAGAAATTTACTTCGCTACTCCGCTTTACCCTTATCTATTCCGGTTTTCTTTCCCAAATAATATAGTGCACTTATTGCAGTATCTAAACCAATGCTGGGCACATCAACAGTTATGGTTGCCACATTTTTATAAATGTACTACAGTGGTGTTTTTCATGCATGCGTCTTTTGGCCTATTTGGCTTATACCTATAGTGAAATAATTAATCTTGGAAGTTTTTAGTAACTAATACTATTAGTTTATAGAACCTTTTACATACGAAAAATTTAGTACTTGTAAAATTTAAAAAAATTTTAATTAGTAAAACTCATTTGTATAATACCTGGTTAACGTTCTATTAGAATCAATTCTTTGAAATGCTGGCCGGCCAGATGGTTACGGTGTTTAGATTTTCATATGAGTAAGTATTTAGTCCCAAAAATAGAGTATAATTTATAAATATTATTCATTGAGTATTTTTGGGCATAAACCAGCATTTATATCTCTACCGATTTCTTTACATAGAAAAAAAATTAATTTCTAAAATAAAGCATGCAATTTGTGGCCTTTTTTATAAAACTCATGGAACTTATTATAAAATTATTAAACGGTTATCAGCAAGCACCTAATTTTATAGTTTTTACTTCACACGGCAGTTTGCTTATATTAAAAATACGTAAGCATAGCCGCATAAGAGACATTGCGGCTTGTTGAAAGTTCTTTAAGCTGTAAACTGTAGTTCTTATATAGAGTCCCACTATTTTGTGTTTGAATCGTAGCAAACGCTCGCAAACAACAATCTAAGAACAACACACCACTTTTTGCTTTGGGCATTTTTTGTAAATTGCCTACAGAAAATGTGGCAAGCGTGCGCTAAAATTACGAAGAAAAAACCAACAGCCGAGCGTGATATTACCTTGGTGAAATCTGCTAGCAGACTGAATCGGAATTCGCTGCTTTCTGTATACGTATCAGCGTTGCCGATTTGGTAATTTTTAACCAAAATTCGTTATTTTTGTCTTTCTATAACAAATTTGGTAATTTGGTATTTTTTTTTTTCAATTTGGTAACTTTTTCGATTCGGTCCTACATGTCACATAGGTCAATAAAGGTTCTGATTCCACATTAGGAAGTGGCCCGTAAGCGTTTCCTTTTATATAAATACCAGGTAATCCTGAAAGTTTCTCAAGGCGAAAAGGTGTTCCAGCGTTCCTTGGTTAAAAGACAGGTATGATCTATAAAACTGCTTTAAAGTGGCTATCGCTATATCTACCGTGTCCTTTCCCTGTCAGTTTGTCAGCTTTGCAGTTAGCATCAATTTTCCATTGTACCCGGCAACCATACATATGAGTTTAATTCTATGTAAATATGTATGTTCTCCTTCAAAGAGCTACTGAATTTAGTGGGGGACTTCACTTTATCTATGTGTGAGTCGAAAGCTTGTTGTTGTCGAAAGCAGTGGTCGAAAAGATTATAGCCGCACATATGATGCCAAGTTTTAACATATTTTTTTTTTTTTGTAATTTAATTTTGGTTATTTTTTTATAAAAATATAGTGCTTTCTTTAGCAGAACGCTTGTAAATCCAAGTTTCAAACTTTTTTCAATATTATTCTGGGTATATAATTTTATAGCCCATTGAATTCTAATAGAATAAAGTCCAAATGGTACCAAGCCGGATGTTCTCAGTGGTCAAATGACATTCCTTCTACGGGAAATTATCCTCTGTTAATCCTCTGTTGCAATGAACCGTATCCTTGACACTGAATGATCATTTGCCGTCAGTTGTTTTGTGGCCTGAGCTTTGTATGGATGGAGATGTATATCCAAATGCAAAGTATACCATTATAAGCCATGTTCTTAAAACGACGTGCAATCGACAAATTTGTTTCTTCGGCCATAGGTTGGAAATCTTTAACAAGCGTTTCTGGTGTTTTGGCTTTCAGCGTTAAAGCAGTTATACAAATTTGAGGTGAATAGAGCGCTGATTGGCTGAAAAGCTTGGTTTTTTTTTTACGAGGAGGAAGCATCGAAAGCCTATACCCGTCAGTGTGGGACTTTAGCCCGAACTAAACCTCCTACTGTCCGAGTACCGAACCCCCCGGTACCACCGTCAAGTATTTCGTCGGGAGGCGGTTGAGCACTAGGCTCGCACGTTCGTTCCAGTCGGTTGTACTCAGTCCTGGGCTACGCCTAGTAGGCTTTGCCACGTCTTGTTTAAGGATAATTACCCTTTTTTAACTATTTATTCATTTATCTCTTAGATACAACTTATTATTTTCGCCTTTATAGACAGTAAGAGCAAAAACCTTAAAATACCTTATGCGACGAGTTTCAAGCCCGCATACGTATGTATATTGCCTTTGCGGTTTGAACGGTCTAGGTTCCAATCCGCACCAACGCCCCGTGTGGACGAAATTCGAAACTGCACTTTATTTGCGGCTGGAACGCCCTAGGTTCCAGTCCGCGCCTATTTTCGATTGCAAAAATTTTTTCGAGGTTGCCACTTGGGCGGCTGGAACGCCCTAGGTTCCAGTCCGCGCATATTTATCGATTTCAAAAATTTTCGAGATTGCCACCTGAGCGGCTGGAACGCCCTAGGTTCCAGTTCGCGCCTATTTTCGATTGCAAAAGTTTTTCGATATTGCCACTTGGGCGGCTGGAACGTCATAGGTTCCAGTCCGCGCGTATTTATCGATTTCACAAATTTTCGAGATTGCCACCTGAGCGGCTGGAACGCCCTAGGTTCCAGTCCGCGCATGCGCTTTAATTGTTAGATTTCATGTTCAAGGTGCGGTCTGAAAGCACAACTTTCTAAGCCGCACTGCTCGAGCGGCTGGAACGGCCTAGGTTCCAGTCCGCGCCTACGCTTTGGTTGGTGAACATCATAGTTTAGTTCCAGTCCGCGGCTATGCTGAAAAGCTTGGTGTCTTCGGATATATGTACACACAAATGTATATTTGTACAGTTCTGCACATAAAATAAGTTTGGTAATTTTTTGTTGAATTTGGTAACTTTTTCTGGAAATTTTGGTAAAAAATAAAAAATTGTTGTGGCAACATTGATACGTATACGAACTGCGGCGCTGGCGTTGCTCGCGAGGAAAAATTGCCCACCTATGATCTAAACTCAGAAAATTGTCTTAGGATTGTTTTTTCAAGTAGCTTTTAAAACTTATGTGGCCTTCATTTTTCGCTGAAAAATACTATACTTTTTTTTTAAGTAGTAGATTTAAAGAGTGATAGGCTTCCAATTACAATGACGTATGTAAATTTTTAACTTTTGAAATTTTCTAAAAAAGAGATTTATAAGGCCATGAAATAGTAATCAAATGTAGATGGAATGTATTCTCAGTTTTTTTCTATCACGTGGTTTTTGATATTTATTGACTTAGAAGGTATATCTTTGTCATCAAACACATTTTACTTAAAATTTTTGATGCTTCATTTGTTCAAGGACTCCCTGAAATTATCCGACGAATAATTTTTTTAAACCCTCCAGGAGTCCTGTTTACAAAAACAAAATTGAACTAACGTTCACCAAAAAAAAGAGCTTAGAATTTTATATAAGAAATATGGACGCAGGACGCGATTAAAGCCTATTGTTATCCATTATTTTATTTTTTTTAACTAAAAAAAGCAAATTATGACGAGCCAATATACATGAAAAATATCTACTACGGAATTTTATTTTCTGCTATGCCTTTTCACTTCATTTACTCCGATTTAGATAGTTTGCCGTAGTTCTAACCCTGGAGTATACATATCCAGTAATAAAACACTCGATGGATTTGCAAAAGTAAGCTCGTAATTTTATTTTATGGCCTACTAAAGTTTTCATGTCCCGGCCTAAGTAGTTTTCAAAAAAGTGGATAAAATGGTTAAAATAAATGTCTGAGTGAAACTAACGGTTAAGCATGGGCTAACCTTTGAAGTTTACCTTCTTTCCATACAAAACTAAGAAATGGCAGATGAAAGCACAATTCTTTACCCGGTAGTAAAATGTGCCTTACGATTGCACTTAGCTCTGCCTTGTACAACTTGCACAACTGAAAGGTAGTTTAGCACAATAACAGGCCTATTCTGCTTGTTACCAAACATTTTAAACCAACAATTCCGGGGTTTGTTACGAAATAATAACACCAATTCTTCTAACCGCTATTCTCAGCACCTTGGTAACATATTAATCTATTCAGCAAGTCAGCTATGAAGTTTTTTATTCTGGTGTTGCATACTTCACGGGGCAATATTTTGTTACATGCTTATTACCTTCCCTGCAAAAACTGGGACTATTTTAAGTACTAGTACCTGTAGTAACCAAATTGGTCCAATTATATGGAGAAAATATGGTTACATTAACATTGCGATGTCATTGGACCTGACCGCCTCTGGTCCAACGCTGCATAAAATGGGACCACTTCTGGTCCACCACTGCATAACATGGGACGACCTAGACAACTACTACTTTTGGACCATGGCACATTAGGCAACCGAATCATATTACCGGTCGGCCACGAAGAGCTGGCGTTCAACACATATATCTTTTTTTATACCTGAGCGCACTTGTGCACAAGGGTATATTAACTTTGTTCACCTAACGGTTGTTTGTAACAGCCAAAACGAATCGAGACAGATATAGACAAATGTATACATATATGCTCAGAATGAATAGAGAAGTCAGTTAAGCCATGTATGTCTGTCCGTCCGTCCGTGTACACGATAACTCGAGCAAAAATTGAGATATCTCAACGAAATTTGGTATGTAGGTTGCCCTTTATCTAAGGTAAGTTGGTATTGTGCGAAATCGGACTATAACCACGCCCACTTCCCATATAACGGTAATTTCCAGAAAAACGAAAACGGCGCTATTTTAGTAACTACTGAAGATAATTTACTCAAAATTGATATTTACAATAATTTTTAGACGAAAAATAAGAATATTACAAATTTTTTTGAAAATGGGCGTAGCCACGCCCACTTATGGTTACATGTGTATATCTTGGTAACCGCTGCACCAATTTCTTCCAAACTTGGCGTAGTTGTTGGCCATGATACAGCATACTAAATGACGAAAAATTTAAAAAAATCGGACAATAACCATGCCCACTTCCCATATAACGGTAATTTCCAGAAATACGAAAACTGCGATATTTTAGTAACTACTGAAGATTATTCACTCAAAATTGATATTTACAACAATTTTTAGACAGAAAATACGAACATTATACATTTTTGGAAAATGGGCGTAGCCACGCCCACTTATGGTTATATGTGCATATCTTAGTAACCGCTGTACCAATTTCTTCCAAACTTGGCACAGTTATTGGCACAGCATATCAAATGGCCGAAAATTTTCAAAATCGGAAATACAGAATCTTCGATAAATCAGTAAATATTAAAGCTAATTTATTAAAAATTTATGCTTGCAGCAATTCTTTACCAAAAAATACGTTTATGGTAAAATTATGATCACATACATGTATATCGGTAACCGTTATACCATTTTGTACCAAACTCGGTATTTTTATTGTGCTTCCCACATAAAAGCAAAACGTTGAAAATTATTGAAATCGGACTAAAATTGCGGTCACTTTTCATATAACGGTAAATTTCAGAAATGCTTGAAACTGCAATATTTCGAAATTTAAGGACGCTAATTTACTCAAAATTGATACACCCCGGCTTACCATCTAGCGGTAGGTTTCGGAAAGGTGTAAAAAAAAATATTTAATACTTGCGCCGGGTATTTAATGTTCGGCTCCGCCCGAACTTAGACTTTCTTACTTGTTTTCATTTATGTTATGCCCCTCTTGGGGCCGTTTTTTGAGTGTTCACCACCGGTTTCAGCAAAAAAAATTGAAAGTCAGCCAAATCTCACTGTTAAAAAGTAACTATTTCATAGCTATGCGTCAATAAGTAACTTCGTTATTTTTTGATGTATGGCTGTACAAATTGGCGGATGCAGAACTTTACTTAAGTTGTTAAAAAATATATGTAGAATGAAATTTGTATAAAGTAGAAAAGGTTTGCTTTTTAAAAAATTAAGTGTTAGATACGTTCTACTTTATAGAAAATTCTAAAAATTACCTAAATATGTAACATATTATCCTTACATTGCTTCGCGTTCTTATTTTGCATGAATAGAAAATATTTTAGTCAAACAATTAATGTCAGAAACAAAAAGAAAAAATTCAATCTAGAACGGAAAATTTGTTTTTGCTCTGATTTTTGCAGCGATTTAGTCCTGAATCGAGTTAAAGTCCGAACACTGTTCCGAACATTTGTACTGTTTTATAAACCTCAAACCGCAGTGAGATGGTTAACTTTTTGGTGGGGACATGGTATAAGATATGTAGATATTAAAGAAAATTCAAAAGATCCCTTTGGCAAAATTTTCAAAATCTGGTTTTACGTCAGCTAAAGCCGTTCGTAACAGTTCTGTTAAATGCTGGTTAGTCAATTGTGAACCGTGTTTTGACTTTACGAATTTCATTGTAGAGTACAAAGACTCACAGTTATACGTTGTACCACAAATTGAAAATATACGGCACGCAGCTGTTGTCAACAGCGGATATTTTAAATCTGGTACTTGTTGCCAGAATTAAAGCTATGGTAAAGCGTTATGTTGCATTTCCAGTGCCTTATCTGCTTTTAATTCCAAAAATTCCAAGTCTTCTTCGATTTTCTTCAAAAGGAGTATTTCGGATATTGTAAATTCGTCCTCAACTATGTTACATAAAAAAGGGTTTATGAAGTATGCAAACCTACATTTAAATAATTTCAAATCGGCAAATCTTTTTTAAAATTTTTCTTTAAAATCATGTAGTCCCATGTTATGCGTAATATTCATAGGGGTCCAATTCATCCTCTTTAACATGTGCAATATTTTTTTCTATCCATGGAAAATGATGAAATATTCTTTTTTTGAGATCTTGTATAAAAAGACGTAGTTCAGCTTCAAAACTTAAAATAATTTGCGACAAATCCAAAACATGTTTATCCTTTCCTTGCAGAGAGAAATTATAGTTTTGCAAATGTTCCATCATATCGATAAAGAACATGTAAGTCAGAAAGCCAATTTTCATTCTCCAATTGCGGGTAATGTGCCGATCTCAACTTGCATAAGTGTATATAAAAAGAATAAAATAAAAAAAACAACACAATGGAAAAGAATGTGCAGCAAGGAAATGTGTATTTTAAAAAGTAAAAAGAGCCAAAATGTTCTAAGCAAAGATAAAGTAAAAAGAGCCGTACTCTACTAAGCAAAGGGCCGCATTTGGGTCAATGAGCCGCGTTTGCCCACCGTTGAACTATATCATTAAGTCTAACTCAGCATATAATCGAAAATGTTTGGAATCGGGAAAAACAACCCTGATTATCATGCAAATGTAGTCTAGAGAAAGTTGAAACGACGATATTTGATACCTGCGCCGGGTATATAAAGTTCGGTTTCGCCCGAACTTATTTCTTTTTTATAAGCTTTTATTTAACTTGGTCATCCCGCGCAAATCGTGGAAATTTCCAATCGATTTTAAATTAACTTCCCGACAAGTTAGAGACTTGAAATTTTCAGCATAGTTCCAATCACGATGACAATGCAATTTAAAATATAAATGAATTCCCTATATGGTCCAGGGGTCTTGATTCAAAGTCGGGCAAAAATTAGTAAAATTTATGGCTAACAGAGCGTAATTTGCCAAAGAACGTAAAACCAGAGCAAAGCTATTTATGGCAAATTCTAGATATCAACCTAGTCTAGATATGAACCTCGTTGTAGGCATCATATCAAGGAGATACAATTAGAAGATTCGAGAAGTTTCCCCGCCAGAAGAACTTAAATATTGCGCCTAAATATATGCCATGCTACAGCGGAAGTGGACGACACGTCATTTCTTTAAATGAAATTGTGTTTATACAAAACGTAAGCAAACAACATTTGCTTGCATAGTCTTCTGTTCTTTTTCATTGCAAGTTGAATTATTTTAATATCTATTGCAAAATTTTGTACATAAAATAAAATAAAACTATTTAATATACAACGCTTTTATAACTGGACTAAAAATTAGAAAATAAAGTAATGTAAAAAAACTATTTTTTTTAAAATAAGCTTTTATTTAACATGTTTAATCAAAGGAATAAAATAAAGTAGTGAAACAAAAGATTTTTTAGCAAGAAAATTTTGTCAAAACTGCACTAAAATGAATAAAATAAAATAAGTTAAGGTCTCGTTAAAGTTACTAAAAGCCATTTAGTGAATGGAGTTATTCAAACTCTAATGAAAATTACTAACAATTTGTACTAATTTACTTCGTTTTTAAAAAAGCTTGTCGGCGAATTCAGCGTACATGCATAATTGGTTAGGTATGTGTGTATTTATATGTATGTATGCAGATATTTAAATGTCGGTTTGCTATTCGCGCGACAAGCTTTTTTAAAAACGAAGTAAATTAGTACAAATTGTTAGTAATTTTCATTAGAATTTGAATAACTCCTTTCACTAAATGGCTTTTAGTAACTTTAACGAGTCCTTAACTTATTTTATTTTATTCATTTTAGTGCAGTTTTGACAAAATTTTCTTGCTAAAAAATCTTTTGTTTCACTACTTTATTTTATTCCTTTGATTAAACATGTTAAATAAAAGCTTATTTTTAAAAAAATATTTTTTTTACATTACTTTATTACTTGTTACGTTTGGAGTGGTCCAGGTCAGCATAACAAGTTAGTAGTATGCAACCTGGTCCTTTTGCTCATACTTTAAAACTACGACCAAGTTGACCACCTGGTCCTCAAATTTTTTCAGGGTTGCTTATACCGACACATAAAGCGCTGTGAGTCAGTTCGGTGTAATTCAAAACAGATGCATAAAAAAAATTTCAATACGCGTTGGAATCGAAAAGTGAATCTGTTTTCAAATCGGTTTTTTATTTCTCACATCGCATATAAACGAATACAGTATATTTTGCTTAGCTGCACATCCTTCTTTGCACGAAAAACTTGTGCACGTAACCGAAAAAGGCACTTAAGCGAATTTTCTTTACTACTTCAATGAGGAAGGTATCCGAATCCCTATGAAACCAAATATTGGCGGAGTCCTTACCATGTAGAAATTACTGAAGGCGAAAATTTTTCCCGATTGCTATCTAATTATCTATATAACTACATAAATTAATAGCCATTTTCGTTGTTCTGCGAGATGAGCAAAATAGGGCCAGTGCAGGTAAACGTAATACTTTCATTGATAATTGATACTAGTCGCACAATTTTTAAGGCAGGTATCGCCAATGTGCAGGTATGTTGAATGCATCTATCGGAGCAGTTTCCTTATAAATTTTAAAAATAATGCCTCTGATGTGCATTTTGGTGTAGGTATCTTAAATGTGCACTTAAGCATAGAGGCAGCAAAGCAAAATATACTGTAATTCATTTAACACGAAATCAAGATTGGCCATTTTTTCGTTATACAGCCGGTTTTAAACTGTATTTATTATGATAATAAATTTGTATTACTGTTCGCTTCCAGTTTGAACTAGCGCGCAAATTTATTATTAAACTAGCCATTGCCCGCTTGCTTCGCGGCGCCTAAAAAAAATCTTTTGCGTTGGCCAATACCAAAATAGCGTTTAAAAGCAAAAGCGGTCTGTAAAGTAAAAATTTTTTGTCAATGTTATTGTGGCCTATTAACATTTAATTTTAATATTTTTATTGAGCTTTGTATCACGATTATTTTATTAGGAAAAATGGAAAAATCAACAAAGTCTAAGCGGTAGAAGTTATAGCAGCAATTTCGGAGATCACCACATCTCCTCATCAGACCTTTTTTTCTAGACTTCAGCAGGGATCGAACCTGCGTCATCGATGTGCAAAGTCAGAAGCGTTAGCCACTGAGCTATGCACACCCGTAAACTCGTGTTGCTAATTCATTTTTCCTTATTCAACCTACACTGAGGGAAAAAAATATTAAAATCAAATAGAAACGTAATTGATCTTACTATAAACGTCAACGAAAGTACTGTATATTGGTAAATATTCAATTCAATCACGCGCATATTAAAATTACCGCGTTCTTTCTGAAAAAGCATCCGTGAAGTGAATAATCAAGACAAAAACTAAAAAAAAAAATATTTAACTTGCATGTTGCCTGCAGTGGAATTCGAACCCTAACCATCTCTGGATATCAACAAATTGTGGCATGCACCTTTGCGCACTCAGCTACACCTAGGAATATAAATTTGCTTTCAAATGTTGAATATCCATCAAAACCACAGCACGCGATTTGTACGGCTAAACATGTACTATGTATGAATGTATGTGTTGTCACCGCTCTCAGATGTGCACTCATATAGGTATATACTCAGATGTGAACAGTCAAATACGTGCGTAATAAATTTTGTATGAAAATATTATCTTTAAATTCGAACATTTTTAAACGATAATCAAATATAAAGTATTTATTTTTACTATGCATTATTTCCCTCAGTGTACTGCTATCAAGTGCAGCTGATTTTCCGTTATTTTAATATTTTTATTGAGCTTTGTTCCACGATTATTTTATTAAGAAAAATGGAAAAGGCAACAAAGTCTAAGCGGTACAAGAAAGCAAATGCATGTATAGAATTGACAACAACAACCACGCTGTCAAATTTAAATAGCGCCAAATCAGCTGCACTTAATAGCAGAAGGTTGAATAAGGAAAAATGAATTATCAACACGAGTTTACGGGGTGTGCATAGCTCGGTGGCCAACGCTTCTGACTTTGCACATCGGTGACGCGGGTTGGATCCCTGCTGAGCGTGCGTAATATTCTTCTATGATCTTGCAATTACAGCATTGGTCCGATGTACCATGTAAGCCAATAAAAGTCCTTATAAGGCAACTCAAGAGCACCGATGAGCGTTCTCAGTTATAGGAGGGCCAGGAATCATCGCTCTCCCACAGGAGGGAAAGTTTTCCCGTACATTGGCTAAATGAGTCGTGTAATCTCTTAAATATCGTTCAAATGAAGCCATTGAAATTCCTATCGTGTTCCTTCTTGGACGGAGGTTGTCGAATCTTTCCTTATCAATTCGCCACTTTTACAATTCGTCTTAATATTTATGAAGTGGTTTTTTTGAGTCTTACTCATGTAATAACGGCAGCCCCGGACAATTTCGTGAATCGGAGGTAGATGAAATGTCGCATTTAGGGTGTATGAGGGCGTCAGACAAAGGTGCGCTTACACAATGTTGCGGTCTTTATATATATGCATACTTTAACGCATCCTTGATTTAGCCATATGAAAAGTAAATTCGTCTAAGATAAACATAGGACCAAAGTAGACCAAACCCCGTGTGATTTTCTATATATTTCGGCTGCAGCGATATCCACTGGGTCCCTTTTCTGAAAAACCATTGCTTGTCATGAAATTAATACGCATTATGAATTTCAACCAGATTTTATAAAAAATACGGATTTTCTAAATACCTAAACTCCAGCGGGTAAAGTTTTAGGAAACCAATTAATAAAATGGGTTCATAAATACGGGTTTTATAAATAACTCGACTCCAGCATCACCTAGCGGGTCCGTTTTTCACAAATGCTTTTTCATCATGCAGGTAGCTTACATTTTGAATTTGAACGAAATCGGTTCATAAATTCGACTTTTAAAAATAACTCGACTCCCGCGCCACCTAGCAGGTCCATTTTTGGTAAACGTATATTCCATTATGCTGGTAGTACATCTTTTGAATTTGAAAGAAATCGGTTTATAAATACGTTTTTTATAAATAACTCGACTCCAGCGCCACCTAATGGATCTATTTTATGCATACGTATATTTCATCATTGAGGGAGTACAAGTTTCGAATTTAAACGAAATCGGTTCATAAATACGACGTTTATAAATAACTTGACACCAGCGCGACCTAGCGAGTTTTCTAGTAGCCTATAATAGGACCATATATATGCAAGGTCTCTGAAAATTTGACTGATATCTATCCAGTAGTTTTTGAGTTAAGTCCGAACAACGAAAACGGCTATTATTTTATACATATATGTAGATATAGATAAATGTCGAATAGAAATAAACGCGAATAAAACCAATGCGCAGAATAGGAAAACGGTTTAAAAATTACTAGGAACGTTACTTACCGGTAACAAAATTTTTGTTACCAACGCAGAATACGCCTGTAATAAGGGTAAAAATTTGGCTGCGCTCCCCAATGAGCGGAACTCAACTTAACGGCAATCATCTACATATATATAATTACTCAGCCATGTGATCTGTAGCAGCTACAGAATTGAGCTATATGTATATCAAATTTAAGCGCAAGCTCCAGAGGTTAGTCAAAAATTGTTAGATTTTAAACTGGTGTACTAGGTGAAAAATATGGGCATTTCTCGACTCATTCTCAACGTATCTATAAATAAGCATCGTACAGCACTTGGCTGGGTATTGGACCAAACCAACTTTTTTAAAGAGATTGAGTCATGATTAAAAAAAAAATTCTACGTTTTTCGAAATTAGCCTCCGAAATCGAGATATGGGCCTTCGAATTTCGAAATAGGACCTTTGATAAAAATTTATTTTTAATTATGGCATGTAAGTAACTAAAAAAGTAAAAATACAGGAGTAGTGCGCCTTTTGCTCTTATTTAAACGTTATATAACCTTTTTTATGCAAACTTATATTACAGGTGATATAAGGGGTCAAAAGTCTGATATTCGAATAATTAAAAACCTATAGGGCTGGTTTCTCCAACTCAACTTAACTTAGTTTAGCCAATTTATTAGGCTTAGTCAAGACTAAGCTGTGTAAAAAGTAGGCTAACTTTTGACTCAAGTCCAAAAAATGGCTAAACTAAGTTAAGTTTAGTTGGAGAAACCAGCTCATAGTGTTATTGAGCTAGGCACACCCCGTAAGCTCTTGTTGACTTTGCACATGAAAGATAGGGATTCGATGCCTGCTGAAGCCTAAAAAAATTAGGTCTGATGAGAAGTGGTGATCTCCTAAATAGCTGCTATAACTTCTACCGCTTAAATTTTTATTTTTTTTTAAATTTTTCTTAGTAAACAAATCGTGGTACAAAGCTTAATAACACTATTGAAGTAATTATTAATACGCCACAATAAAAATTGACTAAAAACCCTATGTTTCAAACAATTTCGAACTGATTTTTAAAAAATTGGTATCGTTGTAAACCCCCTTTCTTCTGATAAGCAAATTTGAAATTTTCGTATATAAAAATTTTAGAAAGAAACATTTAAAATAAAAAATACCTGTTTCTTTATACAAAAAGATTTTATTTGTTTTTTTTTTTTATTATTATGCCTTTATATTTGAACAAAAATATTTAAAAAAGGTCACTAATTAGTAATACAATTGAATGCTTTATTTAAATAAAACAGAAAATTTCCTTTAATTTTATCACAGCACACGGCAGTGCGCGCGAGTGACGAGAGCAGCCACAGTAGCATGCTGAAATGACTCGCTTATATATACACGAGATTTGGAAGTTTTTATCCAGACGTCCAATCGACATGTTTGATATATCGTTGGAAAGGTCTTGCAGAGTGTCTCCAAAAAATATATTCAAGCTTCGTAAACGATTAACCGGATTCTTAAAAATTAGGCTAAAGTGTTGCAAAACAAAAAACCTTTTTTTTTGCTTTTGCCGGTTTAATGGTGCATGTGGGTACACCCAGCATATATAGTGTTATTCTATAGGCCAATACCTTTCAAACGATACCTTATATATTAAGTTGCGGCCACTAGTTGGAAAGATATAGATGTAAATGTGTTTTGATTCGTGTCTCCACTACGAGATGCTTTGGTATGTATGTGGCGTCTGTACGTACTATCATTTAATTTTTTTCAAACTTTCAGGAATTAAAGTACACAAAAAAACTAAGAAGGTTTTGTTCCAGGATGTTTTGATTCGTATGCCTGTGTGGGCGTGGCTGCTGCCTGAAATTCGAAAAAAGGCAATTTTTTTAACTACCACTGAGGCCGCACTACTCAGTCCATGTCATTGATGTGGATATCAGTAGAAGGGTCTTCAAACAAGCTATCTAACGCTATCTTTTGTGTTTATAAAATATAAATACACCATAACGTTATCGCCTGAAAACTAAAAATCGCGCTGCTGAAAATACAGATTTCGGGCATTTTCTCAAAAACTGGTCAGTCAGTCAGGATGTTTTGCTTCGTATGCCTGTGTGGGCGTGGCTGCTGCCTGAAATTCGAAAAAAGGCAATTTTTTAGCTACCACTGAGGCCGCACTACTCAGTCCATGTCATTGATGTGGATATCAGTAGAAGGGTCTTCAAACAAGCTATCTAACGCTATCTTTTGTGTTTATAAAATATAAATACACCATAACGTTATCGCCTGAAAACTAAAAATCGCGCTGCTGAAAATACAGATTTCGGGCATTTTCTCAAAAACTGGTCAGTCGATTTTATTCTAAGTTTCCACAAGTCTAGCGCAAAACTTTAGCTTTCATCTGATATATAGCTTATATCTGGGAAAACTCTTGTTGTGGAGATATTGCTATTCGAATTGAAAAAATGTCGCTCCAAAAAGGGTCAAATGGTTAAAAATTAACATATCCGTCTAATTTGGTTACTTTAAGATATAAAAATACTATACCCAGTTCCCTGAAAAAATCGCCCATTCCCCGATTGCCACTTAAACCGAAATTCCCTGCAAATCGGAGAATTTCCCGCGAGTTGACAAGTTGAAGGATGCAGCTGTGCTAATCACTTCGTACATGTCTTGGAAACCACAATTTGTGTGTATTTTAGAGTTTTTTTCAGTCACATGCCGAAATTGTAACATTCTTCCCCATTTTAATTGCAGGTATGTACACAGTATTTAACTATGCTACATGGGTTTATCACCCGCACATAACCTACCTGGTATTTACCTATAGTTGTACATAATATGTATGTATGAATGCATTTAGTTCACCCAATGTGCCGCTACTACTTACATACATATGTATAAATTGCCACTGAGAAAAACTACTTGAGAAAAACTCATTAGTTTAATAGCACGAGTGCAACACCGACAACGTGATAGAAGTAAAACTTATTAAAAAAAGCACATGTGTGCGCCCCACACCCAGTAGAAATCTTAACAACAATTAAACTACGAGGCAATCAGACGAATACAGTTGTTTATTGTATCCAAAGTTGGTACCAAGTTGATGATTTTTTATCATTTCTCATATTTTTTTTATTTTTAATTTTTTCGAATACATATCATCCTTGATATCATCATATCCTTGATTATCCTTTTCGCTTTATTCCGTATTCGAAAAACTATGTGTTTCAATGGATACATAATTTAGATTTAGAGAATATTTTTAGTAATTTATTTGAGAAAAATAAAACATTTAGTTTATTGTTTGTATTTTCGTCGATTTTAAATTTGCTACCCCAAAATAATTGATATCAAATAAAACACCTCTTTGATGTAAAATTTTCGAGTGACGAAAGCTGAACTAGAAACACAAAATTTATGATATCAATTTCGTGACGAAAATTATACGCATTTTTTAACTGCCTTTCAAACGTACGGAAAATCTTTTTTTATTTATTCGGAACGTTGCGAATTTCCGTTTACTGCTAGAAAAACAAATAAAAAAAAAAACAGAACTTTTGCAACGATTCGTATGAATAAAAAAGATTTTCCCTACATTTGAAAGGCAGTTAAAAAATGCGTATAATTTTCGTCACGAAATTGATATCATAAATTTTGTGTTTCTAGTTCAGCTTTCGTCACTCGAAAATTTTACCTCAAAGAGGTGTTTTATTTGATATATAAATACTGTGAACTAAATAAGCACTGGGACGCGACATTTTATCAAGTTGTGGCAGTTTTTCTTTAGTTTATTCAAAGTTTATTATTTTTTATTGAAACCAAATTTAAGAATTTGTGCAAAAATTATGAAAATTCTGCAAAATTTGACCTAAACTTCTAACCTCTTAATCAGCATCCTTAAACAAAATTTTTCTTGTGTAGTTTTGTTCTTCACTCAATTTTGGTATAATATCTAAAGTGCAAAAATTACGAAAATTCTGCAAAATTTCTAACTCCCTAATCAGCATCTTTAGGCAAAATTTTAGGCAGTTTTGTACACCATTAAATTTTAGTATAATAAAAAGCAAATCTGAAGTATGTAGGACTTTTGGATTTTTTTTTGGGTTGACGGTGTTATGCATTTTTCCATACAAAGTGCGTTCGAAAAATTTTTTTTTTCGGAAAAAAATCGGAACACCCTCAACTAAAAAAACAATGAAAAAATCAACGGTAAGTCCTAGATACTTCAAATTTGCACTTTATTATACTAAAATTTAATGAGGTACAAAACTACATACCGAAATTTCGCCTGAAGATGCTGATTAGGGAGTTAGAAATTTGAGTCAAAGTTTGCAGAATTTTCATAATTTTTGCACAAAGTCTGAAATTTGGATTTATATCGGGTTTGTTAAGTAATCACTATACTTTCTTAAAAAAATAAACTAAATAAACAATAGAAAAATAATCAAAACTTGCCAAAATGCCGCGTCCCAGTATTTATTTGGTTCACTGTATGTATAAAATTAAAGGAAACTAGTAATAATCCCCGAAAATCGGGGTGCTCGTGGTCTAAAAAATCTGGATATTTCTTTATTCCAAAAACCACATGCATTGCTTTTGGTAGTTAACTTTAACTTTGGTATTTTGGCAAAATCATACTCTACTCACAAGCTGGTCACGCGGGGTCTGACTTTGAGACCTATTTATTTTTATTGCGGACGCTGCAATAATTTTGAATTTCAGATGTTTAAATACAAACGGAAGTGTTGATTCGCTGAATGTTAATTTATATGGGGTACTAAAATTCGTTTCCCTTGTGAATCACATCTTTGAAGTCCATTAACTAACCCTTTATATATACCTAAATACATATTTAGGTTGGGGATTAACATCACAACTGCTCCAACTTTTAGTATCAAGACATGAGGTGCAGCTTCCCTACTCCACTTGCGCCTGTGGATATTCGGAAACGGCAGTAGATATCGACGCCATAATAAAAATTTTCTTCTCCGGACAACATATTAACCATTTCTTTATTAACTACCGTACACTGGTTATTTTTTTGACATGAAATTTATCGATCCTTCAAGAGGTTTTGATTAATTACACCAGGCTGAGGTTCAAATACCTAATCGACTCGCAAAATAATCTCTTGTGGCACTTACATATCTAAATTTTTGAGTCAGGCGAGAGTTCTCGCCCTTCTCTAACCCGCAGTAGGGTTGCCAGATTTTTTATGCGCGAAATCAGTACATTAGACTTTTCATGCTAAAAAATCAGTACTTTTCAGTACATTTTTATTCAAAGCAAAATCGTTAATGTAAGTAACAGAAAATAATTTAAAACGCCTGAGTTCTTATTTTTAACAATATTTTGGTATATAAATAAAATATAGCTCATAAAAAATAAAGGTGTTATTCGTTTTAGCATGAGTGTACACATCATTATACACATGAGCCAACAAATTATTTTATATTTGTGACTTTTTGAATAGCAACAACACTGTACGGCAAAATCAACATTTTTTCTGGATATTGGACCAACCCATTTTTTTAAGAGATTGAGTCATAGGTAAAAAAGTAATTTCTCCGTTTTTCGAAGTTAGCCTCCGAAATCGAGATATGGGCTTCGAATTTCGAAATTTGACCTTTGGTAAGAAATTATTTTTAATTACTGTATGTAAACTACTAAAAAAAGTAAAAACATAGTCATGGTACGCCGTTTTCTCTTATTTAAACGATATATAACTTTTTCTATGGTACAGGTGCTGTAAGGGGTCGGGTCTTCGAAAAATTAAAAACCTTATATTTCAAACAAGTTTGAACTGATTTTTAAAAAATTAATATAGTCGTAAACGTGATTAAGCCCGCTTTCTTCTAATATGCAATTTGTATCCTTCGTATGTTTAAATCTGAGAAAAAAAAATTAAAAGAAAAAAATACCTTTTTTTATAAAAAAAAATATTTTAAATAAAACACCATACGGGTTCGATAGTAGTTCATAAAATATAAAAATGTTATTCATTTTAACATGAACATCATCGTACACAGGAGCCAATAAATTATTTTATATTTATGACAATAGCAATAATGAGATCATTCCCATTTTCGATGTTTAAATAGTCAAAGAATTCTATGCATTTCATTTTAGAATTACTTTTAATTTGAAGTTCACTCTCATACTTTAAAAAAGTACCACTTTTTAAGGAGTTCACGGCTTAAATAATTTTTCAACTACGCAAAAACTGTGAAAGACTAAGAATTCGCTAAAAAGAGTATCTAACTCTATGTCTTGTATGCAAAACTCTTTTACAGAGTCAGTAAATTGAGAAAAAGGGGTTGTAATGTATAGGCAATAGCCATTCGAATATTGAAATTTATTGTTATTAAACTAAAAGTTATTTTCGAGATAATTAACAACACTCGACAAAAATTTAAGCCTTCTTTTTAAATAATTTAAGCTCCATCATATTATCGCAACTGGTACGTAACGACCCGGCGATATACCCATGCAACGATTGATCTTTTTGTTGTATTAATTTCTTGGGCATATCAAACGTTATCTAAGATATGTCAACTATAATTAAATTATTTTCTTATTTTTTACTGTACAGTTTAAAGGCCTGTATGCAGCTCTCATGAAAAGCAAAAACTCCATATAAAATGACGTACAAGAAAAGGCTAAGTAATTTTCTTGAGTCAAATTTCCTTAAGGCAGTACGCAAATCTTAAGAAATTTGCTACGCTTTCTACTACGATTTTCTAAAGTTTTTTGTGAAAAAAGAGCACAAGACAACCCAGATTTGCAACAGAAATATATGCCCGTTCCATTATTTCTTGAGGAAAGAGTGAGGCAACAGGCTGTGAAGTATCAAAGACGTCAAAGTTCCTTGGACACACACAGGAATTAATTGCAATCTTTTCTTGAACGTTTATACAGGCCACAAGGAAGTTCCAACGTTATGTAAAAATCTTACGAAAATACTAAAGTATTTTGTTTGAATAGAAAATTCAACACAAATTTTGAAAATTCAGGACATTAGCGTACTGATTGAAGAAATGAATAAAATCAGTATATGAGTTGAAAAATCAGTACTATACTGATCAAATCAGTACGTCTGGCAAGCGTAACCCGCAGCAGAATATTAAATTAATCAGATTCTCTGAAACGCATATTTATCGAGAGTGTAAAATAGGAAGCATTCGTAAACGTCAATATAAAAAGCATCAATCCCTTTCATTTCTAAACCGCACAAGAAAAAAGTTCTAACTTGGGCAACCTAGTAGATAATTAGCATCTTACCGTGATTGCGCACATTTGACATTACAATATGCTCAGGTTTAGAAATAAAAGAGACTGATGCTTTGTATTTTGACGTTTTCGAATGTACCCATACTTTACCGATCCCTCAGTTCGTCCGCCAGTATTTTTCTTAAGTTTGCAAGCATTTTAAAATTATACAAAATTAAAATTAAAGAAATTGTTGTTGTTGGAAAGTGAAAATGAGATGTGTGAGACTCAGTTTTACATTTTAAAATTGCTCAATGTAAAATTTTAAAAATCTTTCCGTGCAAATACATATGCCTTAGGGCTTATGATTTCACCCGGGCTACCCGGGTACCCGGCCAGTGGAAAAAATTTAGTGGATGTACGATTATATACCCCAAACGAAGGTACATAGGGAAAATCTATAAGAATCTTCGATGCCATATGGGGAAATACGTAGAAGTACTAAACTGTAGGGAGCTAAAACAAATAATAATAAAAATTTCGTTTTTATAAAATATGACTAGGTAAGAATGTTACTCATACATCATGTATGTACTATTAATGAGATCATAGGCATATTTGTGTGGAGACTCTTTGTATTATAACGCATTTTCATTTCATCCATCTTGATCGCAGGTTTTCGTGAAAATTGCATATTAAAGCGAAAAAAGGCAACTTGCAATAAAAACATTAAGAATGTACTGGTTGCTTGGTGCAAAATCTGAGCTGAGTTTAGAAAATAACATTTTTCTGCACAAAGTTGTACCGAAGCCGGTTTGGACATACGCTATGCAACTATGGGGTACTGCGAGTACTCAAACATAGAAATCAGCGGTATCAAAATAAGGCCCTAAGAAGTATTGTTAATGATCCCTGGTATGTCACCAACTATGTCATTCACCAAAACCTCAAATTCTATTTGTCAGGGAAGAAATCATCAAATTGACTCAGTGATAACACGATCTTTTTTTGTTGTTACTATCATAACAAGTTTGAATAATTATGTAAATAAAATAATTGCATTATCATTACAAGTTTTTATTTTGATGCAAGAAGACTAGCAAGTTGACCGAATCGGGGGCCAAACACGATCTTTTCGCCGTTACAATTTTCCTACCATAGAGAAGAGTCTCTCTGAGCGTGCTGAGGAGGCGGGAATGGCTAGATATCTCTTCGCCAAAGACGCAACTGAAGGGAGGAAGTGTTCTCTAGAGCGCCACCACCCAAGTGGGTCCAATCTATTTGCTATCTCAGGTTCCGCTACATAGCGCTCCTTTACGGTAAGCTCTGTCGTCGACATTTCAGAGATAATTTTTTTGACCTGACCCCGGACTTTAGCTGGCACACTACTATTTTCCACCTGGAGATCTTTATATCACGGGTCAAGAAAACAAGCTATCTGCTCTGGCAATACTTCAAAATCTTCAGAAGTGCAAGAGTCGTCTTCGATTGTAAACCGCTTTTTGAGGGAATAAACGATACTGGATTTGTAATTGGTTACAAGGTTACTGTCCTCGGGCTTTGGTCCATAATGGTTACTAATTAAAGTTTGGACTACTGGGCGTTTTGCGAAAAAAAGTTTCTTTGGTTTCGCTACATACAAATTTTGTTGCTCCGTGTAGTGGTTTTAAAAGTGTTATTAAACCTTCCATTATACCCCATCCATGCTCGGATATCTCCAAATTGGGAGCCGTTGACGAGTTTGTGTATGCTCTGTCACCTAACACACACACACACACACACAGAGTTTTGTTCTTATATAATTCCCAATGTGAATGTTCTCGTCAATTTTGTTCTCAGTTTGGTTTTGGGTTTGACGCATTCTTGGGAACAAAACTACGAGAACGACATAGTTTCGATCATACATTTTGTTCTCGGTCCCTGTTTTAAAATATTGATATTTAATATTCTTTAAAATATGCATACATACATACATATGTACACATGCATTGCTGTATATGCATTTACAAAAATTAGAAGTTTGAATTAATGTACAGAAACAAGTCTACTTTCCCTGTCTGCGTCTACTCAGGCTAGGGGTTAGCTGCAAATAGTCGCGTACATTCTAGACATAAAAAAATATATTAAAAAAAATTTTCTCACTGAAAAAATATTTATCCTCACCAAAAAGATCATACAAGAAGCTTTATATCATATTACCCGGGTGTTTTTCATTTAATCGGCACCGACATATGTATATTACCAGGGTAACCGGGCAAATCGGGTAATACCCGGCTACCCGGGTAGCATCAGCCCTAATATGTACCTACATCGAATGATTCTTAAATTTAAAATGTTTGTGCAAAGTTTCAGATGTAACACCTTAATTTGAAAGTAAATTGTCTCTGTACGATTATATCTAGATATATAGATTTATAATACAAATAGAACCAACCTCAGAAAAAAAAACATCGAAATAAACCATGTACATGGGTATGTGTATGGAGGCAAAAGCAACATTTTTGTCTTGCAGATCTCCGCAGAGATCACATTCGCACGAATATAGCAATGATTTGCTCGATATGAAACAACAAGTAATTTTTAGAAAAAAAACCGACTTCAACTCTCATATAAAAATATATATATATATATATATCTCATGATCCACTGATCGGATCTTAACCAGATTAGTATGGGACCACCTCTGAGATACTCCTTTGCAAAAAGAATTATCGAAATCGGTTGACGTGGTCCAAAGTTATGCGGTAACATACATAAAAAAAAATATTCCGACTAACTGATAACTGGAAGTCGGTTAAAAACAGGGACGAAAACGAGTAAATGGAACATAGCAATGCTCAAATCAAAATAAAGCGTACAGCGTTGTTTTTGACAGTGTGTATGTGAACATTGTGTATGTGCATATGTATGTATGTACTGAGCCAAAGGGAGCATTTTCTTTGCAGATCTTCCGCTGTATCACTGCCTATCGAATAAATGGAACAATTTTTCATTCTGTTATGTCCCGCTGAGAAGCTGCCTATCGAAATGAACGTAGTAATCCTTTGGTCATGACGTCAATGAAAAAAATTTAAAATCTTTCGATGCAAATATTTCGAAAACAGTTCAATGAATCTTAAATTTGAAAAGTTTGTGCAAAGTTTCAGCTCAAGCACTTTAATTTGATGTATAATTTGTCTCTTTACGACTTGTAGATTGCTGGGAATAAGCGCCTTGTTTATATAAATGTTTCAGAATAATATATAGATTTTCTGTTTAAAATATTTTTGTTTCAAATATTTTTTTTATAAAAAAATATGTATTTTTTCTTTTTACGTGTTTTTTCTCTCATGTTTATATACGAAGTATGCAAGTATGCATATCGTAAGAGAGGGCGT
This sequence comes from Rhagoletis pomonella, assembly GCF_013731165.1. Lineage (NCBI taxonomy): Eukaryota > Metazoa > Arthropoda > Insecta > Diptera > Tephritidae > Rhagoletis > Rhagoletis pomonella. The sequence continues at coordinate 28,019,571 of NW_023458557.1, read as the reverse complement.
TTAATCACCTTTACAACTATACCAATTTTAAATCAGTTCAAAATTGTTTGAAATATAAGGTTTTTAATTTTTCGAAGATCTGATCTTTGCCCCTTATAGCACCTGTAACAGTGGTTGCCAAAAAAAGTTATATGCCGCTTAACTGAGAGCAACAGGACTATATCTGTATTTTAACTTTTTTAGTTATTTTCATACAATAATTAAAACTAGTTTTTTGCCAAATGTCCTATTTCGAACTTCGAAAGCCCATATCTTGATTTCGGAGGCGAACTTCGAAAAACAGAGAAATTACTTTTTACTTCTTATTCAAACTCCTTAAAATTTTTTTTTGCTCCAATACCCAGAAAAAAAGTTGTTTTTGCCACATGGTGTAATTCAGTGGTCGGCATTCTATTACATTTAAACGATTCAATAAGTGAGACTGTGTGCGTTAAATGCACTGCTCAGCTGCCGCTCTTCGTATACGGTTGAAAAATACATGTGGTTAGAGAGCGCTCAGTGAGCTATAGCCTGCCGGGATGCCGTTTGGATCTAAATAGATCCAATTGGATGCATTTTTAGGCGAATTTTTGCGAGATACTTATTTCTTCCGATCAGTATAAATGTGGATACTTTTTTAAATAGGCCAAAATTTTATAGTTTCTATAAATTTTTTTTTTCGTTAAAAAATCGATTTTAATTAAAGATTGTAGAAAAGAATTACGTTTTCTAAATGTATTAAAAATCACTACTTAAGCGTGAAATTAAAGCATTTTATTTGTTGTGAACGAAGCAATGAACATATGAAGAGATCTCTGCAAAATAGGTATAAGTGCAATTGTTTAAATTAATCTTAATATATATATAAAGTAAATAGATACTCTTTCTGTAGTAATCTCTTTCATATCACATATTTTAGCTTGTTAATTTAAAAAGAAAGATCTCAATGTAGGTTAAAATACACTGTTTAAAAACTAAATTTGATTTATTTAAGGAAATTTTTATGAATTTCACTGAAAAATCTTTAAATACACTCTAAAATTTTTTGTTTATTTGCGCATATTAAGAGAGGTAACCAGTTTCCTCCTAATTTGCATACCGTGTAATAAAATTAAACATTGCCTGTTTACTTTTACATACCAAATTTGTCGCGAAGAGCAAAATTATACATAAAATGTTTAAACTAGAGTAAATGTGAGCCCCCAATGGTTTTTGCATTTTTAAACATTTCATGTGTATATTTATGTGTATATTTTAAATATCTCAAGTTCAAAATCAAATCCTGAACATCTTATACGTATATGTATACAGATTCTTGTTGGAAAATAGATACTTTTCAGTAGTAGTTTTATATGCACTTTTTAGAGTGTACATGTACAAATGTAACATATTAATTACTATTTATTACACTTACTTTACAAAATACTTATGCACAAAAAATGTAATTTATAAATTTAAATTACAAATGGTCGATTTTATGAAAAATAAAAATACATATACATACATGTATTTCAATTCCTTAGGATGGGTTAAATTATGTCTTTTTCTTTAAAATGTTTGGTTTTCTTACAAATTATGAGATGGATACGTAAAAAAAGAAAATTGGATACATTTGGATACATTTTTGGCTAGGTCGGTGATACATTTTCTTGAGACGGCGCGGCAACACTGCTGCCGACCACTGCTGTAATTGCTCAGTAATACGACTTAGTTAGGGCGATCTGTAGCAGCCACAAAGTTGAGCTATATATCAAATTAAAATGCAAGCTGCAGTTACAGTTGACCGATTTGTCACAAAAGCAAAAAGTGGTAGAAAAGTCGAATATAATCTTATGAAAAATATTAACCAAGTTTCCGTGGAATTGAGATTCGGAAAAGGTATTAGGTATTCTTCATAGTTTTGAAATACATATATTTCACTACAGCGTGGCGACGAATAACTGTTACTCAGGTTTTTTTGAGAAATAAAAGGGTCCGAAAAAAGTATTTTATTGATAATTTTCCACAGATTTTACTTTAGTTGCATTAATTAGTTTTTAAATTTTAATCCTTATTTACATTTGCCAGCAGTGTAAACTTTGAGAGAAAAGTTCATTTGGCACGCAAGTCTTTTTCAGGTGTATTTTTTCTTAGGCTTTGTATAAAAAAAGTACAAAAAAGAAAAAAACTGTATAAGGTTGGTCGAATGAATGACCGTCCTAGTCACCAGTTCCGAGTCTATTCGATTTTTGAGTATGAGGCCTTAGGTTGGACAGAAGGGGGACTATAAGGGACTCAAAATGGAGAAAATTAGCCTATGGTTACAGATACAGAAGATATGGAATAAATTAACTGACGAAGACCTGCGTGCCAAATGAATTTCCTCTCAAAGTTTACACTGCTGGCAAATGTAAATAAGGATTAAAATTTAAAAACTAATTAATGCAACTAAAATAAAATCTGTGGAAAAATAACAATAAAATACTTTTTTCGCAAAATCTATAAAGGACTCTTTTATTTCTCAAAAATATCTGGGTAACAGTTATTCGTCGCCACGCTGTAAAGCAAAAAATAAAAATAGTTGAGAGCTCTTTCTTTTTTAAACACCTAGGATATCACTGACCATTATAAAGGACCCTGAATGGCGGCAAAGCTCAAAGCTTTGCAAATTTGTTGTTGTGATTTTTGAAATGAACGATCCAAAATTAGCCTGTAATCATATTTTAAAATGTTTAGAATCAGTGGTTAAATTTGTGTACTAAAAGGGTTAAGCAAGTTTAGTTTGAAAGTGTGATACTAAATGCCTTTCACCATAAACGGCGCCAATTTTCAGTGTTTATTGCGTTTCAGATTACGACCAATAAAGCCCTTGGACAGATATTTTGAAAGGTTGGACTATTCCTTAAAGATGACTGTTATCTCACGGCCCCCTGTAGGAAGCTTTGAGTTGAGTAAGATCCTTTAAGAACTTAAAAATTATCCTAGATTATCAGGTTTCTGGGCAATACAAGATTAATTGTTGTCTTTCACGAAGTTCTTAAATAGATCTTGAGCTAAATACATAAGTATGCGTAAGTATAGTTTTAATAAATTACCATTTTAATTTCTTATAAAGTTTACGTTTAGGATTATGCATCCTAAGCATACATCGAAAATTTGTTTTAGAGAATCAATAAGGGTATTCACGATTCGGTGCATACTGTCCAGCACGGTGCATATATAGCATCATTGTTGATGTTTCATGTATTCAACCAACAACAACATTAGCTATTCATGCTAGTTATGCTATCTATGCACCATGCTAGACAGTACGCACCGGATCGTGAATACCCCTAATGTGAAATAAATGCAGAAACGATTAACCGGTTTGCTGAGCAACCGAGACGTCTGCTTTTTAAATAATTTTTGTAAAACAAATCGTCAGGGACATAACGTTCCCAGAAGCATGAGTGTATAAAAATTAAAATTTTGGGATATCACGTTTGGAAGTTTTTTACGAGACAACCCAAATTGACCCCGTGTTGCCATATGGCAAACCACTTACTTCAAAATGCTTATATGTACGTTAACAAATGTCTAAAAGTAGTATCTTTCGAACCGCACCCCCGTTGGAGGGAAATATGCTTAAAAAGGTGCCATTATTTAGTTTAAGATAATAATGGTAAAAAATATTCTAAGATGTCAACAATTTTCATTGAGCCTGAGGCCGTTTCTAATGGTTCATATCCCAGTGACCGCGGTGAATAAGTCTGATGAGATGTGGTGATAGTAGCTATAACTGCTGGGTAAATTATTGTTGTTTTTCCACAATAGTTTTTCATTAGAAACGGCCTGAAGCTCAATGAAAAGTGTTGAATATAATTCTTAAAAAGCCATAAATAACAAAAGCAAATTCTAATATATGCGTAAATGTTTTCATTAAAATAGTCTCATGGTGACAACATTGTTTCACCTTGCAATTACGGGAACGAAGGGTATTGTGAATTCAGCGGCTAATGAGTACCACTTATTTAAAGAAAAAAGCGAGAGTCATTTTAAATAGCGATTCAAGCACAAATGAACTCTGTGAAGGGAAATGTATTTTTTTTAGCTTTTGAATGCTTATTATATTTTTTTTTGAAACGTACAAAATTAAAAAATTATACTAGCGAGTATTGTGACTAATTTGTATACGTTCCCACGACAGTCGGGTCTACGTAACCGGAACGACCCAGATTTATATCTGGCCAAGGACTGTCACTCCAGCAACACTCCCCAAAAAGTTTTTGGGGAATTTGTATGCTGCTACAACAACAACAACAACTAATTTGTATAGTGTCAGCTATTGGTGCTAATAATTTAATAATATTTTATTATTTTGTAATTTTCTGGAATCATCGGAAAGATATATTTTTGTACAAGAATTCAATGTACGATTCTTCCTTATTTTTTCTAAAATAAAATAAAAACAATAAAATAAAAATAACAAATGGCTAAGTGACAATCAAGTCAATGTGCAGGAAAAATATTTTCAGAGATAGTAGTCGAAAGTTCTAGCTTTAATTTTAGCCGGGGAGGTTCTATTACCTTTTGTTTCTAAAATATTGTAAAAAACGCGATTTTTTAACACTTTGATCTCGTTTTATTTTTCAAAATCTAGAGCTGATGGAAACTTTATGCTGACTTTACATAAAACCCCTCCTAAGGAGAAATTCTGCGGCCGGCTCTGCCAATGCAATGTCAAAGTTTACATTCTACTCTGCAACGCAAAATACCATCATGTATGAGACGGTGTAAAACAAAAATCGTTTGTATGTATTTTTGCAGTTTTGCAGGTGGTTAACTCATTCTGCTGCCTTGTCTACCCATCGTATGGCTATCCACATCACAACAAAACCTGGAATCAGCATCAGAGCTAGTGTTGCCACGGACAATTTTCTTTTCCTACCAAAAACAATCAAAACCTGCCAAACATTTTTTCGTTTAATATGTTTTTTAATTTCACGTTGGTTAAAAATGTAGATGGAGCTAAGTACTTTGGAGATTGCCATGTTCCAAAATTTGGATGGAGAAGGCAATCGTTCCCCAAAGTTATATAAGTCTGCTGTTCGTGATACGTGGGCAGTCACATAGAATATGCTCTGGGGTTTTCTCCACCTGCCTACAAAAGTCTCGGGACCATGCAAGCGCATTTGGGCTCCATGCTGAGCGAAACAGTCAGCCCTTTCGTTGCCTATAAACCCTTCATGTCGGAACTAACCCCAACGCTACGCTGCAGTGGGCTCCCAGTTGGTACAAATTCTGGCCCTATTTATCATTCTACGAAGACATTGGCGAACACAGACTTCGATGGCGAAGACTTCCGCATGGAATATGTTTGGGAATGTGCCTATTGCCAACCATTCCTGGAAAATTGATCCAAGTCTGCCTGCCACAGAATTCCCGTGGTCCATCTTCGATCCGTCGGTATATCATACTTGGGACCCTTCGTCAATCGTAGTTATCATCACTTCACAGCAGTCCCTTTCAGGAATTATCTCTTTTTCAATCAGATTAGACTAAGGAGAAATTCGCTAGACAAGTGCGCATAGCTCCTGTGATGGCCACTCGGACCAGTCAGTGCAGCTTGCTCATGGTGGCACCCGCGTTAACTTGCTTAGCATTTGGCCACCACGCCAGTGTCGCATATATAAGAACGGGTATAAGAACACCATATTGAAAGACTAATATGTGAGTTTGCGTGATATTCCCCAGGTCTTACCATGAAGTTTTCGACAGGCATAAAACGCCCTTGTAGCCTTGTTGGTAACATTCGAGAGTTGTGAGTTCCAATTGAGAATTTTGTTACCCCTAGATACTTCATCTCTTCTGCTCTTCTGAGAACTAAATCTCTGTCCCTGCCAAGGTGCGTCTAGTCAAATAGACTTTCCCTCTTTTGGTAAATGGGGCAATGCACAGTGGTTCAGCCGGAAGTCAAAACTCAAAAATATGCACATTGTCTAACCTGTGATTGATTGACAGCAATTATTAATGGTACTTCATTACAGTGTAATTTCCTTGAAATAAAAAATTTTTAGATTACTTCCTCACTCTCGAAAGTTGACAAACCAAATTTTCATTGTGATTCTGGTTTTGAGTGACTCAATACTTCTAACTTTTTTATATTTATTTTACGAATGGAAATTCAAGACAAAGATCAATGCTCCTATTAAGAACTAGGCATGCATAACACTGTGCTGCGCTGCGCAATTGCGCTAACACCGTAGCCGGAGTTGCCGCGCCAACACCAATATATGAAAAGCGCTAGCCCCATTAGCACCAAGACACACACAAAATTCGCTTAATTCTTTGAAAAATTACATGTACCTTTTTTTTTTGCTTTTGAGTGGTGAGAACGCCAGCGACTTATGCATCTTGGAAAATTTGAAGCTTTTACTTGTGGCATTTACTACATTCTTAGCAATTAATTTCGGTTGGCGATACAAGCGTTGCTCAGCGCCGACAATAAAAAAAACAAGTAATTTTTAGCAAAAAAAAAACCGACCTCAACTCCCATATAAAAAAAAAATATATATATATATATATCTCATGATCCACTGATCGGATCTCAACCAGATTAGTATGGGACTACCTCTGAGAGACTACCTTTCCGATGCAAAAAGAATTATCGAAATCGGTTGACGTGGTCCAAAGTTATGCGGTAACATACATCAAAAAAATAAATAAAAATATTCCGGCGAACTGATAACCTCCTCCTTTTTTGGAAGTCGGTTAAAAATAGTAGAAATGACACCACTGTATGGTGTATTGCACTGTATGACGATGGGTACGGTGGTGACACTCAGATGGCACCGTGTTCAAATCAGTACACTGCGCTATTGCGCTGAGTTAGTGCGCTGGCACCACAGGTGGCGCTTAATTTTTTTTTAATGAAAGCCCATTTCCTGTAGATTAAAATAATATACATATATTTTAGCTGCACGTTTTTGCACGGTTATTTGATACACGCCCGCTACTAGCCGAACCTTTACATAAATATATTTTTTGAAGTGAAACTTCTTAGGCGGTGGTATCGCAAAAATGGAGAGTGAAAGTTTTAAAATTGAAATGTTACATGAGTAAGAAGAAAGATATAGTATAAATAAGGGGAAAAAAGAAAGCGACGTATGACGGCTATACAAAGCGGTAGCGTAAACATCTTCAACGAGCATGCACACGAGTACCTACATACATATGTATCAGGGTTGTCGCGAATATTCACATTCGCAACCGCGGAGCTTCCGCATTAATTTTAACATTCGCATTCGCAAAAATCAATGCGGATCTTAATTACCATAGAACAAACATTAGGTCAGGTATGTATTTACATGAATTTCTTTAGTATTAAGTTATAAAAAAATATAAATAGATATATATGATACCAAATTTGTTTAATTTGGATAAGCGGTTTCTTTATTATCCGGATAGGACGTTTATTTCGGAATAAAAAATATTAAGCCAAATTTAGCTCGGAAAAAATTAACTGTTATTTTCGATCCCTGGAATATTGTGCAAGTGCACATACGAACATCAAACCCACGGTGGAGAGAATACAGAAGGTGGCGCCGATGGCAATACCGCTAATCGGCTCTCAGTGAATTTGACAGAATCAGCTGTTATGCTGACGTCACAGTCGAGATGACAGCAGTAGTGATGTGCTGAGTCAATACTTTTAAGTATCCAATACTCTCGATACTCGGTACCGAAACATCCAGGTTTCGAATAAAAGCGCACATAGGCCAAAAATATGGAAAAAACGGTTCAAGAGAGACTCGCCTATCAAAACCCGAATGTAGCAGCCAATAGAGCTTTTAATACTGATTCAAATAAAAGATGTATATATGTCGGTTCGAGAAACTCTTACTTGTTTGAAGCATTTTTGTTCCTGCTGAATCAGGCATTATCATTTTTGTAGGCAGATTCTGTAAACAGTTAGCGGCAGATTCCAGCTAGCGATAATTTTCGAATCGGTATCGGTTTTGTTGACGTATGATGTAAAACTGATTTCTGGTGCCAATAGGCAATATTTTGCAAATGTGGCTTTAAAAAAAATTATATTAAAATATGTTATTGATTTATTATTTTATTTATGAAAAAATCAATGTTTTTTACCAATTACGACGTGATCAACATTTGCGCCGCTTTAAAGCACATAGCTGTTTTTATACACGATTTAAATTTGCTTTTGGCGGTATAGAATGTTATGCAATTTGTACATAATACTGCCGTTAGGCCTAGATGCAATGTATAGAAGTTGAGGACCCGATTAGTTAACTGCCCGTTGCTCCTGTTATGTAATGAAAAATGGTCAGAAACGTTTTTATTGAATTTTTGTAATACAAATTTATGCAAAGTGGTGAATGGACACATATTTTGTACAAACCATGAAATTTCCAGAGATGCGAACTGTTTTTTCGGTCAGCGCATTACCTTGACCCAATGCACTTTTTCAAAGTTTCGATGGGTGATATCCAATGAAAGCTAGTATATACAAGAAATGATTTCAATATAAATATAATTGAACTCTTATTAAATGCTTTCACATTTGTATACATTAAGCAAGTTTGCATAACATAGTAAATTGCATAAAAAAGTAAAACTAAGTATTTATGGAGGTAGATTATCATTAAACGAATGGAAATCTTTGTGTTTATATTGCTTTAACGTTTGAAGGTTGTTGTGTTTAGATTTATAAATTTTTTGGACCTTCGTACAATAGCTCCGTTTTGTGTTGCTGTAATAACAGAGCTCGTTTTTGATGTCCAGCAGTCGGATGACGCAACTTGAATTTGACTTCACCATTTACATAAAGCAATCCTCTGTTACTGCTTACTGGTGCTTCCCCAGGTTTTTTACCTTTTCTTATAATTGTAAAGTAAAAAAAAATGTACACTCTAAATAATTAATAATATAAGGATGAGATGGATTCGCCTGTCGCATACGACTTAAGTAGTCCATTGGTGAATATATCGGTTGATTGAATACATTTTCTAATGTAGAGTTGACGCTGTCTACGTCCACACTTTTTACCATTGTTAATTGTCGGATTCCAATTTCAAGCGATCAAGTTAAATAGTAGAATCTATGTAGCACACTCATCAGATTCGCCTGCGATCAAAAACAGTTATAAGCATGTAAGGGTATACCCGTTTTTGTTCAGAGTATTTCTAGTACTGCGGGCACATAGCTGTATTTGGTCAGTTCTAAACCAATAGATATGCATATAAGATAACGGCAAATGCAGTAATGTGGGCAATAGATAGTGCTAATAAAATATCCAATAAAAAAATGGACAAAAATCAAATAACCGTTTTTTGTTGGCGCAGCGACGATATAGTTCTGCTATGTAACGGAGTTTTATTTATTTTCAGTTCCTACAGTATAAAACCTTATCTTGTATGGCTTATAAGCGCCGTTTAAACAACGATCCCGCATTATGCTAGATTCTAAGTATTTCCTAAAAATACTTGACATCCGCATTCGCATCCGCATCCGCGGATGTTAGCTGTTAGACATCCGCATCCGCATTCGCATCCGCGGATGTCTAAAATTCCGCATTCGTAACATCATTATTTCGTACCACATGTTCGCTTCGTCTTCGTAAACGAAATTCACAGTTCGTATATATAGTGAAGCAAGTGATGATAAAGTTCTGAACACATTGGCAACGACGAGCTACGCGCCACAGCTTCCAATTTGTTTTCTTCATTATCTAAACGCTTTGTCGATGACGACATGATTTTTTTGAACGGGGCAACGACATCATGAATTTGTATGAGTTTGACATAAAAGAAGAAGAAGAACCTTATCTGTCGCTGGAAAAATAAAAATAGATCTAATCTGGCCACAACCACAGTCGTCGCGTAGCCCGCTCGTCGCCAAAATAATTATCTACATAAGAGTACGTGTTAAAATAATGTAGCATCAGTGGTCCGTAGGTCGTCATTTTCATTGTGTTCGGGCAGAAATTTTAACTGAAGATAAAACTCAAAACAATATTCTCTGTGTTATATGCTGCGAACAGGAACGGCAACTTTTGTTTGTTCCATGCCATGGTACAATAATTACAGGCATGATAAAAATATAGCAAGGTAGAACCGCTGAGAGTTACTTTTAAAATTCTTGACGTTTCCAAACATTTTAATTTTTAAATTTACTCACACACACATTTTCATTTTCAATCTCAAGCAACAACAATTTCGAACAATTTCAATTTTTTATTTTCAATTTTATATGATTTTAAAACGCCGGCAAACTTCAAAAGAAAAATCATGGCCGACAAATTGAGAGAACGGTTCTAACTTGTTATGTTTTTATCATGATTACAGGTATTGTCTTCCCAGAGAGGTTTGCTTCACATCGAAATTCGTGCTCCCTTATTTTCATTTTGACGCATTTCAATGTTGATTCTTTTACTTTTATTTGGCTTTGCTTTTTGTTTTCGCTGAATTTAATTTTTATGATTTTGCAAAATAAACGAAAAAACGTTTCAAGTTAAGAGAGCCATATAAATTTTGAATTCATTTACATGCAAATGTTTTTTTCCCGGCTTCTGCGAATTAAATAAGTTCTCTGCAAGTTGGTTTGTTTAAAAAAATACGTGAACATTATGGTATATGGGGTATGGAAATATTCTTTTTCCCTAGCAGTTAACCTTTTAGTGTTGGCAACAATGATATTTTTTAAATAAGGCAGATCGGAATATGAGCTCTCTGGAAAGACAATACCTGTAATTATTGTACCATGGTTCCACGCCACGGCGGAATTATACCAGGTGAAGTAATTAGAGCGAGAAGAAAGATTTTGACACTGCCTTATTTGAAAATTTGCCTATAAAATGTGAATATAAGGCAACCGGATGTCAGAAAATAAAGCGAGAAAGCTATTTTTTTACTTCAGATGTTTATTGCGCCATTCATTCCACCCATGGTAAAAACATTACAAGCTAAATTAATTCTCTCAACTCGTCGGCCATGATTTTTTTCTGACGTTCGCAATCATTTTAAAATTATATAAAATTGAAAAAAAAAATGAAATTGCTTACAATTGTTGTTCGGGATTGAAAATGAGAATGTGTGTGTGAGTTTGAGTTTTGAATTTTTAAATTATATTGCTGGCAAACGTCAGACTGCCTCTCAATGGTTTTACCTTTTTATGTTTTTATCATGATCCCACCAGCTTGATCCGAGTATACGTTCAAATTTAGAAGTCTGAGAGTAGCAGGGGTGCCAACTCTAATAAGGCTGTTTACCCCGAATTCCTGAAAAGATTTCCCTATTTTCAATGGCATTCCCTCAAAATAACTTTTACTATTTACGGCACTTTATTCTCATTTTCATTAAAGAAAAAAACAAATATCATTAATTATAATGAGATAATAAGGACAGTCTTTTTTAATAATATATAAAAGTAGGGTGGCCATATGCGCTGATTTAATCAGTACATGTGCTGATTTTTTCTATTGTACTGATTTTTAAGAGCCCGAAATCAGTACGCAAAATCTACTGATTTTTTGAGTTTGTACTGATTTTGTACTGATTTTTACATTTAATACTTCTGTAAATTGGTGTAATTGACATTTACATGAGGTTTACATGTTCAAAACAATGGTTTTTGACAACTCATACGTGTGAACAGATTGAAAGCATTAATTAAATTTAAACGATTATTAAAAAGGTGTCAGCTTGCAATTGTTTCATTTCCTAGGATTTCGCAAAATAACAAAATGTTTGGATTCAACCCAACCCAACTTCACGATTTGCAGGTTTTACAGGAAAAGCTGGTTTCGCCATTCATAAATCTTATGAAAGGTGGTGGTGAGTTAATCATATATTAAGTACACTGAGAAGATGACAATAAAAGATAATCTTTTGATTATAATTAAGCATCCACTGAGAAATCGGCTGTCAGTATTTCAAACTTAAGACGACTACTGCTACGGTGCAATGCAAGTTCTTAAAATTTGGAAAAGGTGCAAACTACCGACTCTTGGATATGATATACGTAGATAGATAAATAGATATTAAATGAGGTTTGCACCGCGACCTATTGGTCTATTGTGCCCTCCACTCTTCACAATATCTCTTCTAAACCTAATTCCCTGAGAAAATTTAGCAGTGCCTTAGGAGATAGGGAGTTAATGTGCCTAAGCTGTGGCCACATTGAGCCTAAACTTCTCTCACGCCTTCTGCAGACTGCATTACATTCGGTGAGGATGTGAAGAGGAGTCTCGCTGTAGTGTCGCAAAACCGACACAGGTCACTCGACCTTATCCCCAGCTTATATAGATGTCCCATGTACAGATGTGAGGATACCTGTTATGATTCTAAGCTGCCCTTTTCGGAGGTCAATTAAGCTTTGGAATCTCCTTCTGTTATAGTCTCCCAGTAAACTCTTTGCCTGACGCATTCCTGACGAACTTTGCCAGTTTAGATCCCTCATAGTGATCCTCTCTCTCCGAAGCTTCTCCTTTAGAGTGTTGGGACCCACTCCTATGAAGGGCTCAGGGCCAACTGGAGTGGTGGCTGCCACCACTCTCGCAAGACAGTCAGCCGCCTCGTTACCCTCTACTCCCCTGTGTCCAGGTACCCACGCTAACTTTATGTTATTGTGTCTACCCAGGGAGTTAAGCTTCTCAATGCACTCCAGGACCAGCGACGATTTGACCTCATAGGATATGAGGGCCTTGAGTGCTGCCTGGCTGTCGCTAAGGATTATAATACTCTCGTTTCTATACCCTCTACCCATGATTGTATCCGCTCATAGGCAGATAGCATAGACTTCTGCTTGAAAGATGCTCGGATATTTCCCCATAGGAACAGAAATCCTGGCCCTGGGTCCCACAATTCCAGCACCTATTCCTTCTGGGGTCTTCGAGCCATCCGTGTACCAATGCAGAGTGCCTCGAAAGCGGAGACACTCCAGGTCGCCTTACTGCAGAGCTCTATTTTGAATCTCTTCTCAAAGACTATGGTCTTTCCTATGTCATCTCTAGGCAGTAGGGCTAGTGGGAGCGAGGACCCTAGCTTCTCCATACTCCTAGAGGAAATGACTTTACCTTTTCCAAATCCCTCTCTCGCAATGATAAGCAGAGTTTTTTTGGCTGCCTGCTCTATGGTTATATCAAGAGGCTCAAGTTGAAGGACTACTTCCTGCGCTGTCGTCGGACATGTGCGCATCGCTGCTGTTATACAAACACATGCCAGTCGTTGTAGCTTGGTGAGCGATTGTCTCACCGTGGCTAGAGTAGTTCTTGAAACCCAGGCTACCGCCCCATAGGTGATCATTGGCTGTACTATCATGATGTAAAGCCATCTCAGGATCCTGGGCGTATAACCCTAGGATTTTCACGCCAGACGCTTACACACCATTAACGCTTTCGTGGCCCTGGAGGTGATCGCGTCCACATGTTTCTTCCATAGAAGTTTGGTGTCTAGGATTAGTCCCAGATACTTCACTTCGCTGGCGACGCTAACCGCGACCCCCTCCAAGGTTATGTTCCTCATGCCCGGAAGGGCTCTGTTCCTAGTAAAAGGAATGACGGCGGTTTTGTCCGTATTTATGCTAAGTCCTAACTTGTTGCACCATCCCTTCGTGATTCCTAAGCCTCTTTGAATGATATCGCAGAGGGTGCTCTCGAACTCCCCCCTGGCAATTATCACTATATCATCCGCATAGCCTTGGCAGCGGATACCATTGTCAGAGAGAAGTTGAAGAAGTTCATCCACCACTAGGCTCCACAGAAGGTGTGATAAGACCCCTCCCTGCTGGCAATCCTTTGTTGTCTGAAATTGTACCACGCTGTCCCCTACCTCGGTTTCAGCTATCCTTCTACGCAGGAGCGCATCAACCCAATTTGCAGATCGTTGCTGCACGTTTCTCCTCTCCAATGCTCTGCGCACTCCAGAGTGTGACGTGTTGTCAAACGCGCCCTCTATATCGAGAAAGGCGCGGAGCACTGATTCACCGCATTCGAGGGCCCCCTGAATCTCGGTTGTCAGTTGGTACAGGGATATGTCCGCGGACCTTCCAGCCCTGTATGCATGCTGACTGGAGTGCAGGGGTATATCCCTCAGAATGGTTGATCTAATGTGGTTATCTATAATCTTCTCCATTGCTTTTAACACAAAGGAGGTTAAGCTTATTGGTCTGAACGACTTCGCTAGCGAGTAGTCCCTTTTACCAACTTTCGGAATGAAGATTACTCGCGCCCATCGCCACATCTGTGGGACATACGCTTCTGCAAGACTGCTTCTCATTATGTCCACGAGATGCGGTATTACACTCTCACCGACCTGCTGCAACAGCACTGGCTGGATGCCATCTACCCCCGGAGTCTTGTAGCGCTCAAACGAGCCTAGCGCCCATCCGACTGAAGACTGAGTGAAAATACCTCTCGCCAGTCTCCAATCAGATGGTCGCGGCCTAGTTCGCTGGATCTCCAGCTCCTCCATCAGATTAGAGGCCTCCGGGAAGTGTGCTAGCATCAGGGCGGTGGCCCTCTCCTCCGTACTGTTGGTGAGAGCTTAAGCGCAAGCTCCGATTCAATAAGTCCTTTGGCTATAGCCTTATGTAACCTCGCAGCGGCCGGGGTATTCGAAATACCTTCACAGAAGGTTCTGAAACTTTCCCTTTTCGCCTTCCTAATCTCTTTGCTGTACTTTGTTAGACTAGCCGCATACTTTGCCCAGCATCTTGTCCGCTTAGCCCTATTGAACAGCCTGCGCGTGTCTTTCCGGATGGATGAGAGTACCCGAGACCACCACACAGTTTTCCCTTTCCCCTTTGGTTGAGTCTCGGGGCAGCTATAGTTAAAGGCTTCAGTCATTATATCTGTTAGCCTGTTAACTTTATGCTCTAATGCCATACAGCCGCCTTTTTTGTGGTCCCTCTCTAACCCGGGTAGGTTAAAATCAAGTAATTTCCTATAATTTTCCCAGTTGGTGTTCCTGGGATTCCTCTTCGGAATCCCTGCTCTGGCCTGCACTCCCAGCAAGAAACGGATAATCCTGTGGTTAGACAAGGAGGGTTCCGAAGACACCCAATCAGATTATTACCCAGATCGTTGCTGAGAGTCAGGTCAAGGACTTCTTGCCTGGCTCTAGTGACAAATGTTGGACATTGCCCAACATTGTTTATATACAGATCTTCACTTAGAATGTACTCAAGTAAGGACTCACCCCGTTTGTTGATGTCGGTGCTGCCCCACTCAACGTGGTGGGCATTCGCATCGGAACCGAGGATTAAAGGAAGTCGGGCTCTTCTGCAATGCTCCACCAGGTCTTGTACCTCTGCAGAGGGAATGCTGTGGTTATCCCCCGGAAAGTATGCGGCAGCAAACACTATGTCCCTGGGTCTTCCTTCCACCCAAAGCGTCGCTTGTACTGCTACCAGATCCTGGCTTAAAAACTCTGTAATGCAGAAAAAATCGATATCATTCCTGACCATTACACATGCTCTAGGCCTCTCAACGGAGAGGTCCCATATTACCTTACTATGTGTTCTTTTGATGCCCCTTACCTGGCCTCTGTATGTCCACGGCTCCTGAATCAGTACTATGCCCAGATCGTCCGTAGAAAACCTGCTCACAATTACAGCCGAGGCCGCAACCGCGAGGTGCAGGTTGATCTGGGCTACTGACAAGGGCGGTGGGTGCCTCATAATTGCTCATCCAGGTCCGAGAGCCTTAGTTCGCTCTCGCTTCCCCTGTCAAGCTCTAGCCTCCTCAAATCAATACCCTCGAGCAGCTCCTACGTATAGGGGACTTGCCCCTGTGCTGCGTCTCGCACATTGGTACCTCGTTCGTCGGAAGATTGGGCCAGAAGTGGTTGCCTGTGAGGTTGCTTCAGCCGGTAGACTTCCATCCACCTGCATAGCTTCCTCCCCTCCCTCCTTCTCTTCCGCAGCCTTCGGTCGCCAAGGCCGCATGGTGACAAAACTGAACCTGTAGTTCAGCTTGTACCCCGCCCTTCGGACATTGCTAAAAGAGTCCTCATCAATGCCGACGTTCAAACGCAGGCCGTTGTCCTCTATGCTGCTTGAGATTACGCGCCACGCTGGGGTGTTGAGACCCCCGTTTTGCGCCCTTAAAAGCCCGAACGCATAGTCTGACGATTTGTCAGCACTTCTTGGCAGGAAGATGGTCATGTTGTGCATGGGTGGGATATCATCTCCCCGTTTCACGCACAGCAGGGCCCCCTTCCAGCTACCTAATTTCGGTGTGACCTCCTCTAGCCATTTAGACGTCCCTCATCTTTGAAATCTACCAGAAGTATGCCTGGACGGAAGTACACCCCACAGAATGCAAGCGGATGCGTCCACCCTTTGAACACCTCGTCCATTATGGCGTCCTGTAGGGCAGTTAGCTCATTCGGACTCAGTGCCTCCGCAGGGTAGTCACAGGGCAGCACCGTAACCCTTATGCCCCTTAGTGCATCAGAGTAGCTAGGCGTTTGCCCTACTCCACCCTGAAAAGCCGCTGGCTCCAGATGCTTACCCCCGGGTCACGATGTTGGAGGGGATAGATACTCCCGCTGCTTCTTTGGGGCCGGAGTGTTCGGTGTTAACTGCCCGCTCTTCCGCTTCGCGGGTGCGGTCTCACCGGAGCCCTCCACCTTGTTGTCCTGGTTTCTGTGCTTCTCATCATAGCGACTATGCCCGCTCTTCCGCTTGTAAGCGGGTGCGGTCTCGCCAGTGTGCCTGTCGTGCCTACCACCCGTAGCAAGGTGCTGTCCGTCACTCCGCTTCTCAGCGGGCGCGGGTTTATGACACTCGCTGGTATGCCCGCTCTTCCGCCCAGCGGCGGGTGCGGTCTGTTCGCGAGAGCCATACTGCCTGGTCTGCTTCTGATGCCCGCTCTTCCGCTCATTCGCGGGTGCGGTCGTACTGGTGTAGCGCTCAGAGTCCCGCTTACTCGACCCTTGTGGGGCCGATCTAGCGAGAGCTAGCTCCCTAGCTACCTCGGGAGTCTTGCGTTGTTCTATGTACCTCACATAGTGCCTCGCCCCGGAGCCACTAAGCCCCAACCTCCTGGGGTCGGTCAGCGAACCGGGTTTCCCTGCGGGAGGAAGAGTTGGTGGATTTGCCCTTCTATCCAAGTGGCGTCCCTTATCGTTCTTCAAGGAGTCGCGCGAGGTCGTCGATCCGGACTGACTAGGGGACCTGGTTTGCCCGCGCGAAGACTCGCTGTGGTACCTCCTTCTCCCACTACCGCTCGTGGTCTCATGCCCACTGTCATCTCTCAACGCCCTCTCGTGGAAGATGCCGCTTCTCGTAGAGGGTTCATTGTCCTCCCGCGCGTGCTCTAAAAAGAGTGCCGCTTCAGCATCGGAGAGGCCCTCTAGGAATATCTTCCTCCGTTCCTCTTGCTTAGTACCTTTAGATTTCTCTTGTACCTTTGCTTGCGCTTTTGTGCTGTTTGTGTTCCTAGTCTTGTTCTTGCTGTTGTTGTTAGCTTGTTGTTGTTGCTTATTTGTTGCTTGATTTTGTTTTTGTTGCTTTTGTTGTTGATTTTTAGTTGTAGTCATCTTGTTCGTACGACCGCATGCCTGACCAGCCAGGCGTAGCAGTCTAAATTGTTATTGGGGATCTCATTCGTCCGCCACGACAGCGCCCCTTGCCGCAGTAAGGCCACCGTTAAAATACAGCCCTCCTGGCTGCAAACCGTCCAATGGGCACGGTGTCGCGTTACACCCTGGATTAGGAGGTGGCAGTTCTTGGTCACTGTCCGCCCGCAGCCCTAAGCTGGAAAGAGGGTAGCGCAGAAGCTGAAAGCGTCTGCGTTACCCCAATCCAGGTAAGGGCTGAATGGAGGTTCAGCTAAGCCCCCGCACCAACGGCAAGGTGCCTGCCCTAGCGAGGGTTTGATTTTTGATGTTCGACCACCTATAATTTTACTTGCACATACACATTTAACACTATTAAATTTCATTCGTACTCGAAAATTCGTTTAGCCATAATTCGGTAATATACCTTTTAGTCAACATTTTAATGTGAATGTTGTATTTAATAAGCACACCAACTAAATATGTTTTAAATTTGTAGCTTAAAATATGCAAACAGATTCTGACTCGAGCTCGTCTTCTACTGAACAGGAATTAGCTAAAATTTTACTTTTATTTTTTCAATTCTTATAAATTTTCTAGAAAGTTTGAGACTTCAACTCACATGTCTCTTGTTATATAATTAACTATATTTTTATAAAAAATTTATTTTAAGTAAGGAAAGAAAAAATTTTCAAAACCTGTCAATATATTTTACTACTGTTTTCCTGAGCACAGCTGTACATACATACGTAATACCATTGATTTGTTTTAAAGTAATGAATTTTTGTATTGATAATACTATACCGTCACTGGACACGAATAAAAGCGCGAGCTCAAAAGCTGACGGCGAAAAAAGACGCATAAAAAAACTTTAGAGTCAAAAACTCTTAACATACTTCGCCGAAATTTTTCATAAGCATTTTTTTTCGCTTAATTTTTTTACGCGCCTTTTTTCGCCGTCAAAACACTATCGCGCCTTTATTCGTGTATAGTGACGATACGTATTTAAAAGTCTATTAGTTATTTTTTTTTTTAATTAATGCGCTGTTATTTGGTTGTTATATTGTTAATAAAAAAATACGCTTAAAAATGAGCTGACTTTTATGGCTTTGTACTGATTTTTGACCCCAACTGTACTGATTATGTCCCTATAATATCTGGCCACCCTATATAAAAGTAATACTTCTGAGTATATTTCGTAAAGAATATCTATCGTACATGAATGTACATTAAAGTGGTCCTTAAAGTGTAAAAAAATAAGGTCGGAATTTTTATGCCGGCATACCCTAGGATTGTTCTATATCGAAAAAAATATACCCCTATTTTTTTATTTTGAAAAAAAAAAAAAATAGGGAGTGCTCAAAGCGCTCAAAGTTTTCCATGTATTTTATATGGGGGAAAAACAACTTTTCGTAGAAATAGTGTAGAATTCTTGAAAATCAACAGTTTTCGATCGGAAAACTTTTCTTATCTTCAGGAGATTCCCAGTAATAATACGCAATTGTCTCTTTAACCATTTTTTCATAGTAACTATATTTTATAGGTCCTCCAAAACCCCTAGAAAATGCAATGGAAAAATCTTTAGCCATAAAAAATAGTTAAATAAACAATTGGATATTAATACTGGAAGTCTCCTGAAGAGAACCACAGTTTTCCGATTGAAAAATATTGATTTTTAAGAGTTGTATACCATTTCTACGAAAAATGGTTTTTTCTCCATATAAAATACATGGAAAACTTTGAGTGCTTTGAGCACCCCCTAAATATTTTTTGATTTCAAAATAAAAAAATAGGGGTATATTTTTTTCGATATAGAACAATCCTAGGGGGTGCCGGCATTAAAATTCCAACTTAATTTTTTTGGACCACTCTAATGTACATATATCGGGCGTAAATGGATTATTTCTTACAATCATATATTTATTGATGAAATTTTTGTAATTGTTTAAAAGTCGTACTGAAATCAAGAGGTTTTATTTATGAAAAAGATTATCTAAATCTATATGTATATTGATAAATTCTTACTCCTATTAGGCTGATCAAATCGGTTGCAATTTCTTTAATATCCTCACTGTTACATGAGATATCGTTATTACAAGTTGTAATTTTATTCTCAACAGGAATGTTCTAATAAAAATCGTTTGTATATTGATTGTCCCCAAAATCTAAAGCCATTCCCTGATTCCCCGAAAAATTCAAATTCCACCAAAATCGGGGAATTCTCCCTCGGTTGGCATCACTGATAAGGGGTAAAACTTTACATATTTTTACATCACTATTTCGTGCCAGAGTTGTTTTGAGCATTCCCATTCGCAACCGCGGAGCTTCCGCATTAATTTTAACATTCCCATTCGCTTTCGCATTCGCAATAATCAATGCGGAGCTTTTGCGAATGCAAATGTTGTGCAAGTGCACCGATAAAACGTATATCTAGCAAACAAAATAACAAATTGTAGCCAATTATTTTGCCTGTGGTCGTGGGAGTATTTGTGTAACAAAACTGGTCAAATATCATATCTACCAACTTTGATAAAAATGTCTTTAAACATATTATTCCTTAAGCTATATAACCGAGCTATTTATCAATGGGCAGTCATACAAGTTCCCACATCTACCTGACTTTGACGTACGTCAAAAAGAACATAGTCGTTTTAATTTTTTCTTTTTTTTCTGCTTCAAATACCTGTATTGGTTTCTTTCTTAATTATCACCCGTATGCTGTAATTAGGGTTGCCAGACGTACTGCTTTTGGGAGTAAACGTACTCCTTTTTATTGCAATGTACTCCCTTGTATTCCCAAAAAAAAATGTCTGGAAATGTACTCCTTTATTAGCTTTGTACTTCTTTTGTACTCCTTTTCCAGCTATTAATATTTTATCATAAACAGGGTGTAAAATAATATCTGTTGCACAGTTTTTTTTTTAATAAAAGAGGCCTTTATAGATTTTGCGAAAAAGTAGTTTATTGTTAATTATCCACAGATTTTACTTCAATTTTATTAATTTGTTTTTAAATTTTAACGTTCATTTGGGTTAACCGGCGGTAAACACTTTGGGAGAAAAGCGCAAGTCTTCGTCGGTTACTTTATTACATATCTTCTGTAACCATAGGCTAATTTCCCCCATTTGGGTCCTTTATACTCCGTCTTTTGACTCGAAATTGGTGACTAGGAAGGCATTCATTCGACCAACCCTATACAGGTTTTTTTTCCTTTTTTTTATACAAAATCTAAGAAAAAATACACCTGAAAAAGTGGTTCGTCCCAAAGCTGGCAAATGCAAATCAGGATTAAAATTTTAAAACCAATTAATAAAATTTAAGTAAAATATTTACAAAGTTAACAAAAAAAAAACTCAAAATCTATAAAGAACCCTTTTATTTTTCAAAAAACCTGTGCGACAGTTATTATTTTACGCTCTGTACTTTGTATTCATGTTGTGGCAAACACTACTTAGTAAGCAAAGTTAATTTTGATAGTGAAAAGGTGTAAGCATGGCCTTCGGGTATAACAACAGGTGACAGGGCACTCGGGTATAAAAACAGAAAAATATTAAATAAATTATACATTCAGGAAGAGTCTGGAATTCTTTTGTAGTTTTTAGTTTTTTAGTTGGGGAAACTTTCCTATAAGGGCGGTCATTGAGAACCGAATTCTACGCAAAAATACAGTGTACGCAAGTGAAAATTATGACTTTTGGCAATTTTTCTAAGGGGTCCCTGGGGACCCATAGGGCCCTAGGTGGTCGGGAGTAACATTTTAGTCAATGGCGGTTCATGCCCTCTCCAAAAAGGCTGGAAAAGGTGCCACGTCCACTCCCCCTTCGATCCCCATCTCTTTAACAACCGTCCCTATTGGAAAGCCAACCCATATAGTTTATTTATTTTTCACATTTTGCACAAAATATTAAAAAAAAAGAAATTGTACTCCTTTTTTATGTCATGTAATGCTTTTTTTCTATCGAAAATATAAATGTACTCCTTTCTCCGTTTCAAAATCTGGCAACCCTAGCTGTAATCCGAAAGTTCGTAGTTACGAATCCGTAGCTCCGTTCCGAAAATTGGTATGCTGTAATCCGATCGTAACTGTCAACGGCGTTGCCAACCAAAATAGTGAAATTCGAAGTTCTTAATCAACGACGTACGAAAACCACGCTCTATAAGTCACTCATCATGCCCGTGATGGTATATGGCGCAGAAGCATGGACAATGACAACATCCGATGAGGCGGCTCTTGGAGTGTTTGAGAGAAAGATTTTGCGGAAGATTTACGGGCCTTTACGCATTGGCGACGGCGAGTCCCGCAGACGATGGAACGATGAGCTGTATGAGCTTTACAACACATGGGCATAGTGCAGCGAATTAAAATACAGCGGCTCCGCTGGCTTGGCCATGTCGTTCGAATGGACACCGAGGCTCCAGCTCTGAAAGTATTCAACTCGGAACCCGCTGGTGGTAGCAGAGGAAGAGGGAGGCCCCCACTGCGGTGGAAAGATCAGGTGGAGAAGGACTTGGCTTCACTTGGCGCTTCCAATTGGCACAGAGGAGAAACGAATGAACTCGGCCAAAATCGCTTAGGCGGTTATAGCGCCAAAAAAGAAGACAGAAACAAATCAAAATAAATATAATCGCAAGTGAACAGTGAAATTAAAAAAATAGATTGTTTAATGGTATTTGAAAAGGCTTTTCCTTAATTAAGTAAAATACATATAATGGATTCAGTGGCCGGTGCACTTTTGTCTCAGGAGAAAGAACGTGCTGCAGCCAACTGTGGCATTAATATACAAAGGAGATTGCTACGAGACAGTTCTGATCCATTTAGCTTAAATGATAAATGTATGCTCCCTCTTTTTAAGGGCCTCCATTCAACTAGATATTGTGCTCCTTTAATTCTTGCAACGCTTTCCCAAAATTCCACCACATCCTCTTTAGCTACTTTTACAAAGCCTCGGGGAATGTCCGGCCTTTCGCTCATGCATTCCACCAGTTTTTCGTATTGCAAGCGATTTGTTGTGATCTTCGACTTGATAATTTTGTAAACATTTAATAATAAATTTTTTTTTATTCACACTTCAATTTACATACATATTTTTGCGTTTACACACTTTATTTTATTGATATTTTAATACAATTTGTTTCGCTCCGACACGAGTTGCTATTCGTACAAAATTTCCGACAAATACATAAAAATTACAGCTACGTCGAATTCAGGCATACCAACATTGCGAATTTCGAAGATGGCCTAAGAATTTTGAAACTACGATACGAAAACACGGATTTCAGCAAACCAATTTTATGATTCGTAGCAAAATCGAATCTACGACGGATTACAGCATAGGGGTGTATGATTATTTTGGACCAATCTTAAAAACTACAAGACATAAAAGAAGAAAGTGTGCACTGTAATTCTTAACCAAATTTTCGTGATTTTATTTTATTTACATACGTATATTCGTTCCAAACATTTCAAATGGGGCTGTTTGGGGAATTTATTTTTAGGAAAAATTTTAAAAACGGTAATTTTGTTTTCTTGTCGGGCAATATTTTTTCATAGGGATATACATTGGATCCTTGGATAAAAACTTCTGTGGTAAAACTGTCCCCATACGTCTCCCTTCTTTGCTATTTAAAGTCAAAGAGTAAGCTCCTCCAATAGGGATTTTCAGCAGAAATGATCAACGTCTGGCTATAAAGAGAATCGAAGCTCAAATAATTAAAAAGCTATAGGATTGACCTTTAGTTAGATAAGAATTACGTAACTATCTAAGATTCAAATGCTAAAATGCAAATGAAAAAACTAAAATCGAAACACGCTCATGAAGTTACAGATTCCCCAAATTCTGAAACAGCCAAAGGAATGAGAATGAAGAATTCTTTTAGCTTTAGAAAAACCTGGCACATCTTGTTTGGCTTATAAGTGCCGTTTAAACAACGATCCCGCATTATGCTAGATTCTAAGTATTTCTTGTACTTGTACTCCGCATTCGCATCCGCATCCGCGGATGTTAGCTATTAGACATCCGCATCCGCATACGCATCCGCGGATGTCTAAAATTCCGCATTCGTAACATCCCTATTTCGTACCACATGTTCGCTTCGTCTTCGTAAACGAAATTCACAGTTCGTATATATAGTGAAGCAATTGATGATAAAGTTCTGAACACATTGGAAACGACGAGCTACGGGCCACAGCTTCCACTTTGTTATCTTCATTATCTAAACGCTTTGTAGATGATGACATGATTTTTTTGAACGCGGCAACGACATCATGAATTTGTATGAGTTTGACATAAAAGAAGAAGAAGAACCTTATCTGTCGCTGGAAAAATAGAAATAGATCTAATCTGGCCACAACCACAGTCGTCGCGTAGCCCGGTCGTCGCCAAAATAATTATCTACATAAGAGTACGTGTTAAAATAATTTAGCATCTGTGGTCCGTAGGTCGTCATTTTCATTGTGTTCGGGCAGAAATTTTAACTGAAGATAAAACTCAAAACAATATTCTCTGTGTTATATGCTGCGAACAGGAACGGCAACTCTTGTTTGTTCTATGCCATGGTACAATAATTACAGGTATTGTCTTCCCAGAGAGGTTTGCTTCACATCGAAATTCGTGCTCCCTTATTTCCATTTTGACGCATTTCAATGTTGATTCTTTTACTTTTATTTGGCTTTGCTTTTTGTTTTCGCTCAATTTCATTTTTATGATTTTGCAAAATAAACGAAAAAACGTTTGAAATTAAGTGAGCCATATAAATTTTGAATTCATTTACGAATGTTTTTTTCCCGGCTTTTGCAAATTAAATAAGTTCTCTGCAAGATGGTTTGTATAAAAAAATACGTGAACATTATGGTATATGGGGTGTGGAAATATCCCTTTTCCCTAGCAGTTAACCTTTTAGTGTTGGCAACAATGATATTTTTTAAATAAGGCAGATCGGAATATGAGCTCTCTGGGAAGACAATACCTGTAATTATTGTACCATGGTTCCAAGCCATGGCGGAATTATACCAGGTGAAGTAATCAGAGCGAGAAGGAAGATTTTGGCACTGCCTTATTTGAAAAATTGCCTTTAAAATTTGACTATAAGGCAGCCGAAGGTCAGAAAATAAAGCGATAAAGCTGTTTTATTGATATGTCTTGTACTTCACCTGATTACAGTGTTGCCACTTTGTGAGTAATTCCTCAAAACTTGAGGAATTTCGAGTGCGCTTGAGTGTTTTTTGAGGATTTTTATTTTGAGGAATTTTCTCTCGATATATTTGCAGATAACAAATGCAGCCATGTTTTACACAAGAGAGTTGTTAAATCGCTCGGCAAATTTTTGAATAAAAAGCTTTCCGAAGTTTTATAAAGAGGGAAATACACCACACAAGTGGCTTGTGAAACATTCTTCAAACCTACTTTTCCCATTTCGCCATACACCATGTAAACATAACTCGTTCAAGCAATTTCAGTTTGCTTCCGGTTCACAATGTAAAAGGGGTTGGTTTTCTTTGATTCATCTCTCTCGCGTCCTCATTTCGTTGCGAATGGGGCGATTTTATCATATACAACGTAAGCGGTTTGATCAAATGTCAACATGGCGGCCAGAAAATCCAAAAATTTTTAATTTTTGTTCACAATTTCCTCAAACGGCTTGTCAAACCTTCAAACACCCCCATACACAACATAAGTAGCTTTAAGGAAAGCTATATTTCGCTTTGTTTGTCAACCCGTTTGTGTGGTGTTTTTCGCTCTTAAGCACATCTGCATTTGCTGCTAAATATTAAAAATGTTATCGATAACTTTTTTTTATTCCATCGTTATATTTGAAACTTGCAAAATCTCGGTAACGGATGGAGAGAACGCGCATTGTTCGATCATAATTATATTCATAGTGATTCCTCATTAGATTCTGAAAATTATAGGAAAAGTGTTTGTTCTCATTTTCTTTGTGGGTGTTTCCGACAGGGTAGGAGTGTGATGTAATGTGGAACGATTTTCCGTCATCCCTTGTCAAATTTGGTTTGGAGACAAACCGGGTTCGGCGTTGTGCCGATCTGAATAGTTTCTGTTTGTCCGTCACTGTTTATAGTCGTGCTAAATCGTCTTTGGTTCTTAGTTAGGTGCGTCTCAGCGGATTATATTCTTTCGTTCAACCAGTGGTTTTTGTTCTGTGCATACACCCTCAGGTAGAAATCAACTGTTCACTTCTTCTTGATTAATTGTTGCATTGATTCGCAGGTAGGTAAAAATCTGTTATTTTCTTTCTCTTTGTTTCTGAAAAGTTTTTGAATTAAAAGATTCTGATATAGTTGCAGCATTATTATATACAAACCAAGGCATAAAAAATAACGGTGATACTTTGTTTGAACCGCATGAACAAATGTACCAATTGAATTGGAGAACGTAATTAATTTTTATACTTAGTCCCTGTAAATAGTACACAATACTCATATCTGTAATAAGAAAATTTTGAGTAATTTGTTCGGATTTTGAGGATTTTTCGTTTGTTTTTGAGGAATTTGGTAATTTTTTTGTGGCAACACTGCCTTTTTATTGCACCGTGGTTCCATGCAAACATTTTAAGGATTTCCAGCAATGTGCAATTTGCCAAGCAGTTATTAAAGATGACGCTTTCCCTATATTTTATTAGACCTTTCATAAGTAAAAATATTATTAGAATAGTGCTTTCTTCATATGAATTTTATCACATTTTTTATTTAATTGTATTTTTGGAATAACCAAAGTTATTTTTCCTTCTGCCAGTAAACTGTTTTAGTCGCAAATAATAGAAATAAGCAATGGGATATAAGGCCAAATTTGATTTACATATTTCCAACTTTTGGTGGAAACAAAGCAAAACTCAGATTTTGGTATTATTTCCCATTTAGAAGTGAAATAAAGCAAAGTCTGCGTTATTTTCGTTTATGTTATTATTGTCAATCACGTAATTTTCACATATTTATGTATGTATGTTTATTTTCAACCAAAATAAAATAGTAACTACTGTTTAACTTAATTACTGTGTATACTTTTATAGAGTTAAAAGGTACAACGGATGAATCTGCAGAAACGGTTTTTGAAAACATTAATGCCGAAACACAGATTTATTTGAAAAAAAGCAGAAAGCAAAAGTTGTGACGACGTTTTAAAATTTTGAGAGAAAACTAAATATTTACCACTTCTTAGAAGCCTTTCAAGGCAATCTAAATACCAGCTAACTCAGCAACTAGTGAACGAGTTTTTTTCTGTGTCAAGCAGAATTCTAGGAGAAAAAGGTACACGACTGCTTGGTGAAAACCTCGACAAAAATTTATTTTTATACAAAAATATGAGCTAATGTCATTTTAAAATTACATTGAATGAATATTCATGTGAATTCTTTTTTATACTCGTTATACATACTTATGTATGTTCATCCGAAATTTGTAAAACAGAAAAATAATAGTGCGTTCATCCCATGTAAGGCGTTTGGTCAAGCTTTTGTAACAATACCTGTGTTATTAAAACCTATTTAGATGAAATGCTATTTATACAAATAAAGTTCCATGAAAAAACGGCCGTGAGCGTGCGTGATTAAAAAACTAGGCGTCACGCGCGTGCATGAACGTGATTGAAAAAGATAATATAGGACGTGAATATGCGTGATTCACAAAACCATCAACGTGAGCGTGCGTGAACGTCAGCCAAAATCACTCACGTGCCCATCTCTAAAATGTGGTAGCATTAGACCGCTTATAGGCCTTGGCATAAAAATACTGCAGGTAAAGTCAGCTTCTATGACAATGGTTTGATAAAAATGACTTTTATCATTACCCTTGCACATTCCAAATTCTTTCGGTTTGCTTTCGGTTATCGCCTTTTCGTTTGGATATATGATACTTCTTATATAGTGACATAATCCCTCGTAATACAAGTGAAGAAATATAAGTCCGGGCGAAACCGAATTTTATATACCCGGCGCAGGTATCAAATATCGTCGCTTACAGGCCAATTCTGCTTGTTACTGAACATTTTGACACCGTTGTAACCAAATAATAACACCACTTCTTGTAACCGCAATTCTAAGTACCTTGGTAACAATTTAATATATTGGCAATACAGCTATGAAGTTTTGTATAAATTATTTTGTGGCATACTTCACGGGGCAATATTTTGTTACCTGCTTATGAGATGGTCCCAAAATTTATCAGTGCGCAGAATGGGAAAAGGGTTTAAAAATTACCAGGAACTTTATTTACCGGTAACAAAATTTTTGTTACCAACGTAGAGGCCTGTTAAACTTTCTCTCAAGTACCTTTGCAATGACAAGCAGGGGTGTTTTCCTCGATTTCAAATGTTTTCGATAAAATGCTGACTTAATGAAATCATTTAACCAAGTTTAGTAGAAATCGATAAATCGGTTACTGAGAGACCCCTTTGTAGTCATAAAGTGGGTGGTGCTACGCGAATTCCTAATAGTCTTGTTTTTTGTTAGTGTCCTCAGTTTTTGAAATATCAGTTTTCGTCTTTTTGAAATCTTCCGTTATACGGGAAGGGGGGTGTAATTTGAGTCCGATTTTAATGATTTTCAACAAATTGCTTTTCCGTACCAAGGTTATAAGGTGCACCAATTTTGTTTAAATTAGATGAATCGGTTACCGAGATACACATTTGTGGTCATAAGTGGGCGGCGCCACGCCCATTTTCCAGAAGTTTATAACATTTTCTGCTAAGTGATTACTGCAATCATCGATTATGAATTACCTTTAATAATTAATACTGATTTCACGCAGTTTTCGTGTTTCCGTAAATTACCGTTAGGTGGGAGGTGATTTTCAACAGATTTCTTAGTTGGACCCTAAGAAAGGCTCGGACCAAGTTTGGTAAGGATTGGTGTACTAACTTCTGAGATACATCATATTATCATAAGTGGGCGGGGTCACGTCCGATTATATGGGAAGTGGGCGTGGTTACAGTCCGATTTCGCCCATTTTCAATACCAACATACCCTGAGTAAAGATATCGTAATTTTTGCTCGAGTTATCGTGTACACGGACGGACGGAGATACAGGCATGGCTTAATCGTCTTCTCTTTTAATTCTAATCATTTATGTATACATTTGTCTATATCTGTCTCGATTCGTTTTGGCTGTTACAAACCACCGTTATGTGAACAAAATTATAATACCCTAGTACACATGTGCGCTCGGATATAAAAATAATCTTACCTTGGTTTGTTTTAAGGTATAGGCCAATAGGTCGTCTTTATTTTGTACTTTTTAGCTAGCTGCCGCCACACTACTAGGCCTCAATTCGATTCCCCTAGAATTATTCTTCCTGCCTTGCTGAATATTACTTGCTAGTGGTGAAGAAAGTGAATGACTTATGGCTCGGAAACCTATTCAAATGAAATGCTAACTAAGTGAACGCATTCTAATTACTTAATTGGTATTTATTTGGAATTGATTACAATAATCGATACAGTAGAACAAATAAGTGGTTTCTGACAATAGCATTGTTTGTGTGTAGCTTATTGAATTCGAAATTACATGTGTATGTACAAAGGTGTATATACAATATATGTATGTATGTAAAAACACCTCGCTTCCGTTCGATAGGAACATTGCTTTTCTTAAAGAATCGTAAATATATCTTATACATATTTACTTACAAGTACTGGAAAAGAAGTATAGATTCTTAAGAAAAGAGATGAGCGGAAAAAAATACCTTGTATTGTTTGTTGCTTATCCAATTTTTCAGTAAAAAAAACTCCATAAATTTGCCTGCTTCTGATTCATTTTAATAGTTGAAATGTCTTAAATACAAATATTTCCTTGTTGGTTGGTTGGTGGCGAGTTTAACAACCCCAATTAGCACTTATGCGTGCCGTTTTAAAACCACTACCTGAATAGAAATCCCGAAAAGATAGCAGCAGAAGTTGGTTATTTATCTCAAACCCAGCATGTGGAGTTCAGGAGTTAAGAAGTTGCAGTGGATTAATATCACTTATGTATGTTAAACTGCAGAAGCAGGGTTTGCCTAGAAGCCTAATTCTAGTCCTACATAGTGCTGGGCAATCGCAGAGCAGATGCTCCACCGTTTCTTCTGCATCTGATGAATTACAACTACGGCAAGAAGTGTTGTGTTCCAGTCAGTGTTGCAAGGTCTTCGGCGTGAGAAAACGTATCTCTTGGTCTGAAAAAACGTCATATCCTACCCAAAAACGTGTTTTTCAAATGTATGCACAAAAAAACTTTCTTTGTATACAAGGGTACATATCGACTGCTGAGTGGAAGATCGACCTATCTCGGCAGCCAGTTCGAAAACGCCTTATCTCAAAAAACTTTTCAAAAACGTTCTATTTCAGAATTGGGTTGAAGAACGCCCTATTTCAGAATTCGTTTCAAAAACGCCCTATCTCAGCTGCCGATTCAAAAACGCCCTATATCAGCACATTTTCAATACATTTTGAAGTGAAATAGGGCATTTTTGAATCGAATTCTGAAATAGGGCGTTTTTCAACCAAATTCTGAGATAGATTGTTTTTCAATGAAATTCTGAAATAGGGCGTTCTTGAAAAGTTTTTTGAGATAGGGCGTTTTCGAAGTGGCTGCCGAGATAAGTCGATCTTCCACTCAGCAGTCGATATGTACGTAAGGTATATTAAAATGTCATTTCGACAGAGCACATTTAAAATTCATTGTAAACTGGTTTGAGATCGTTAATATAAAAATCATTTTATACATACCCTTGTGATCAGCTGATTAAGTCATCAACATTTTGATCGATTTTAGCCGTTTCTCTTTTAATGTTTATTATTTTTCCATAGAGCCTAACTTATTATATAACAAACAAAATATTGATCCACATTTCAAACTTTGTGCAAAAATTATAAAAAATCTGCGAGAGTTTCAGCGAGATTTTCTGCTTTTTATTCAGATTTTTTAGAATTTTTTTGAGTATCCAGTTAGATATCCCATTAAATTCCAGGGCAATAATGTGCAAGTTTTAAAGTGCTAAAGAATTGCGTTGATTTTTAATAATTTTTTTTTCTTGTAGACATTTGGTTAAGTGGTCGGTTGTCGAAAATGCTAAATTACGTTCTGCCAAGAAGGAACATAGCAATATTTCAGCCTTTTTGCTTTCATTACATTTTCAATGAAGTCTTAAAAAAGTCACCTACTTTTGCAATAGATCAGCTCTTCTTGATTTGGCTTTTAATGTGCAATTGCAGACATTGCAATAAACGTCGTAACCTCAAGTGTTTACACAGCCAGCATTTAAACGCGGGATCCTTAGTCCAAGAATCCATAGGGTCAAGGCCATTTCAAGTTGAAAAAAAAAATGTCTTGGAGTGCTTGGAGCGTGCTCGCGCTCTTTCTAGCTTCCTATCTCCCCGTGGGGTACGTAAATAAGTCACGGCCAGAACATCGGGGTGCACACATTTGTCGCTACTCGCTTGAGTGCTGACCCCATGCGACTACTAACGTAACATTTTTTGGCAGAGATAAGTTTTTAATTTTTTTTAAGTTTGAAGTCGAAATTATGTCTTTCTTTTTTTAGGTTAACGATAATAGAGTACTTTAATATTTTTGCTAATACACACTTCTTTTTTTTTGTATTTTGAAAACTCTTTTTTCAACACTTTTATTGGGGTCACTGAGGACCACATGCGACTAATTGTCTCTTTCCTTATGCGCCTTAATAAGGGTTAAGTTATCTGTGCCCAAAGAATATATATCTGTTGAAGCAGCTGCTGCAAAAAACAAAACTTGTAAAGATTTATTAAGAAAATAATTCAAAATCAGTTCTACTTACAAGATTTGTTAACAGACAAAAATTACTGGGAAGTTAAAAGACGTCATTTTTTACACAAAAAACGTCATTTTTTACACAAAACGTCTATAGGTTACAAAAAAACGTCCAAATGACGTTAGAAACGGTAACCTGGCAACGCTGGTTCCAGTCCTAGTCTTTCAGGATGGATTCCATGGCCCAGTGACCTGTGTGAAGGGCTGCTAGTCGAGATAGATCCCTTTTTTTAATTAATTTGCGTTTTGCGCCGTAGGTGGGCCACAGATCCCTGCCGACCCCTTAGGATTGTAGGTTTTTCCACCTGCTGTTAGCCACCTTTTTTTCAGTGCTGAGAGATGCGGCTCTTGATATAGCTCCGAGGCACAAGAACCTTCTCTGCCTCTGAGATATCCAGATCCGAACCATTCCTGGATAGCTCGTCAGCCACCTCGTTGCTGTGAATTCTGCTGTGCCCCGTTACCCAGATCAGTGTAACGATATGCCTGTCAGCTAACGCCATCACATTCCCCCTGAACTGTTATTATTATTATGCTGGAGGTGATGCTTACAGAGCCAAGTGCCCTGATCGCTGGCTGACTATCTGAGAAAATAGCAATGCTGGTTCTCGCTAGCTTCGGGGCTAAAATTATTTTGCACGCCTCATTTATGGCAAAGACCCCTGCCTGAGAAACACTTGCCGAATTTGGTAATCGAATAGACTCTTCGATTTGGAGGTCGGTTGAAAATATTCCCGTCCCTGCGCCACAATCCATTTTTGAGCCGTTCATAAAAATGGATATTTCGAAGCGATCAGTAAAAATTGGAATAGGAAGAATGCAGGATACGTCC
Organism: Rhagoletis pomonella; assembly: GCF_013731165.1. Classification (NCBI taxonomy): domain Eukaryota; kingdom Metazoa; phylum Arthropoda; class Insecta; order Diptera; family Tephritidae; genus Rhagoletis; species Rhagoletis pomonella. Next base: position 27,987,443 of record NW_023458557.1, on the reverse strand, counting down.
ATACCCATACGTACGTTCTTCCCACAATCTAACTTCCCTCACCATAATAGCACTTTTCTTGATAAAAGGGGTCATTTGGTAGCGGATGGCAGATGACGTTCAATGCTTCCGTTGGACATGATCTCATCGCCCCAGTAATCGCAATGCATGCTGACTTTTGTACCCTGCCTAACATTGTACGTATGTAGTTCATCTCTACGGCTTTCCACCAAACCAGCGAATCGTATGCAATAATTCGGCGAATCACTGCCTTGTACATCCGTAGCATAAGATCAGGTCGTAGGCCGCATGTCTTACCCAGCATTTTCTTGAAGGAAGACCTTTTTTACTTGAGAATGACTCCCAAATACTTAGCGTAAGGGGAAAGAGAAAGAGTATTCCCATTTAAGTCAGGTAGGGTAAAAATAGGAATATTTTTCTTTATAGTGAATAATAATAATTCGGTCTTCGAGGGATCAACCTTGAGCCCGCAGCTATTTGCCCAAGAACCCAATTTCCCTAGTGCTCTTTGAAGCATTTCGCTTATCACATTTATGCACAATCTGGATACCATAATCACTACATCATCTGCATACGCGAAAACTTTGACCCCCTCCCTGTTGAGTCTTACAACAATGTTGTTTAGTATGCAAAGCTACAGCAGCGGCGACAGTACCCCGCCTTGAGGAGTCCCCCGTTTTGGATGACTGATGACTACGCTGGTGCCTAACTTAGCGGTTAAAATCCTTGTACGAAACATGGTAGAGATCCAGTTTACCAGGAAGTTCTCAATCCCCAGGTTTCTGAGTGGCTGCTCTATCGCCTCCAGGATAACGTTGTTGAACGCCCGTTCTATGTCCAGGAAGGCCGCCAACGTATATTGTTTGTTTTCCAGCGATGACTCAACCTTGTGTATAACCTTATGTAGCGCAGATTCTGTGGAGCGCCCTTTTAGGTAAGCATGCTGTGCAGTAGACAATTCTCCTTTTCTGCAAGTCCAGGAGCCGCTCGAAAGTTTTCAGTACAAAAGACGAGAGATGGGTCTGAAGTCCTTAGGCACCGTATGTCCTCTCTTGCCTACCTTGGGAATGCAAACTTCTTTAACACTTGTCCATGTTATCCATCTTGTCCATGCAATCTTTTCCCGCGTGATAATTTCGTTAGCGACATTAATGGATGGTGCCGCTACGTTGCTATCTACCCCTGAGACCTGGTTTAGGTCACAGCCTGGAAAATGGGTACGAAGAAGGAGTTCTAATGCCACATTAGAACTGTTGATCAATCTTCCTTTTTTAGGAAGGAAGAACTGCTGTGTTCCTTGGATAGGATCCTCTCCATTCTGGGGGATTCTTTCGTTGATTCTATAATAATAATAATAGATTGGCGCTTACACATATGTTAGTGTTTGGCCGAGCTTCTCCTCCGATTTGTGGCGTGCGCCTTGATGTTGTCACACAGAGCGGAGGGACCTACAGTTTTACGCCGACTCCGAACGGCGATTGCATTTTTATGAGAAGCTGTTTTTCAAGGCAGAAATACACTCTGAGATTTGCTATTGCCTGCCGAGGGATGACCGCTGTTAAGAAAAAACCTTTTTTCTATATTTTTTGCGATGTTGCTTTGACCAGGGTTTGAACCCAGGCGTTGCGGAGTGGAAGCGCGCACTGCTCACCACTGCTTACCACTACACCACAGCGGCCGACATGATTCTATAGAAGAGCAGATATCCCTCCAGGATTCCTGTTTTGCTTTGCGAATTGCCTTCTTGTAAATTCTCAAGCTATCTTCATAAGGCTGCCAGTCGCCCGTTTAATAGCTTAAGTTGAAAGCTTTACGAGACTCTTTCCTGAGTTCCAAGATCTTCCCTCCCCACTATAGAGGATATTGCTTCCGGCCGAAACTTACGGTGCAGGAGACTTTAAAAGCCGTTCCCATAGCCTTTACGAATTTGTTGCACTTGATTTCTATATCTTCCAATTATCTATAGTTATGTTCGCCAAGTTTGTTACTGACCACACTGGCGAACCGCCGCCAGTTTTTTCTCTTTGAACTACGTATACTAATTTTAAGAATTACTTTAATATACCTTCAAAGAATTTTAATTGCATACCTCATAAAGAAAACCACGTAAAACATCCGGTACTTATAAAAAAATTACACAGGTTTACCAAAAAAAGGTTATGCATATTAAACCAAACCTATATATCCCTATGTTATTCGACACACTGAATGCGAATCCGAAGTCAGTTAGACTCCATCATGTCGTTGAATAAACCTGAAAATTCATATATATAAAGTTTTAAATTCGCTGAACCTGAATCCGAGGTCCGTTAACCTCCATTATGTCAGATTTGAGGTCATTTGAAGGTCAAATAAGACAAAAAAATTATTCAATAAAAATAAAAGATTTTGTTTTTGTTGTCGCTGAAACCGAGCCCCTTGATTCCTCAAGGTCATCTAGAGGTCATGCCAAGGTCATCCCAAGGCCAAATTCCGATGACTTTTATTGCATTTTCAGGTTTATTCAGTGAATTTTTCCCTACATGACCTTCAAATGACCACGAGCCGGACGTGATTGAGGCTAACAGACCTCGGATTCGCATTTAGCATTTCGAATAACATAGGGATATATAGGTTTTGTTTAATATGCATACACTTTTTTTGTAAACCTGTGTTATTTAATATTTTCTTGTAAATTTAGGCATATGAAGATTAACTCTAACAATTTCTTGATAAAATTGTTGCAATGACAGATCTCTTTCCCGTTTAAGTTGTTAAAAATTGCTGGTATCATGTATGGGCCATTTTACTCAGTTTGCGTTCAACAGATGATATCGTCACTTCTGAATTTTCGTGTGCTTCAGGCATTTCTGGCACAGGAACCTCCCAGAGCATGGGAACAGTAAATGGGTATAAACGCATACGCTTAAAAATATTTGCCTGCAATGGGCCAATAATAAAATCATTCGCGTTGAAATGATTTTCACAGACACGAGAAAAATCTTTCAACTGAACACCGCAGCTGTTATCCCAATGAAGCTTTCTAACTTCGTAACTAGGCGCCTTAAATTATCGCACCACTTTAACGTCTTGGCTCTTGGCACACAGCGCAACGCTCGTAGTGCCTGCTCCTTTTCATTTTTGTATATGTATCTATAAATGGATGTGGTCGAAAAACAAAAAGATTTACACAATTCAAAAACTATCTCACACCACGCAATTGAATTTTTAATGAAAAATATAAAATGCCAACTTGAAAAGGGTTAAAAGTTATTCATCATTTGACATTATAGTCGGTGTTCAAAAGAGAGAAATATCAAAATCACGTCTACCTTATTTAAGGTGCAGTCCCGTATTCATCGGACTCGGACTAGTAAAACTGTCAAAGAATAAAAATTTGCTCAGAGCGAGAGAGTAGCATTGAAAAGTACGGGATCGCTTTCTAGTAAAAAATGGTAACTTCTGTCAACTTCAACATAACCTCCAAATTTTGGTTGTATATTTTAGCTTATTTTGTATGTAAACACATCCAGCTCACACATGTAAATAACCAAAAATACTTTCAAATTCATTAGAATCCACTTAAACAAGTAATTAAATACTTTTCAACATGAATTAGCAGTGCACTTTTCTTTTGTTTACAATTTGGTTGCCAAACACACTACAGCTGATCGTTTGACACATTTACCAGAATTTACCATCAAAAAATTCTCGGACTAAAACTGGTAACTTCTGACAGAGAGAGAACCGTATTTACTCTCTTTTCTGTCCTCTCAATAGTCAGAGAACCGAGTACGGGATCGATTTCCAGTAAAATCTGACGGATTCTGACTATTTCTGACTAGTCCGGACTCGTACGGGATCGCAACTTTAATATGCCTTGGTCAAATACAAGGCATGTTCAACAAGGTAGAAGTGATTTCAACATTTCTCTCTTTGTAGCAATAAAGCAACTTTCTCGCTTTATTTTCTGTATTTTCTTGGCATGCAGTTATCTTATAGAAATTTTTCAAGGCAAATTTTCAAATAAAATAGTGTCAAATCTTTATTCTCGCTCTTGTTACCATGATACAAATAGTAAGGTAGAACCGCTGGAGACACTTTTAGCCATTTTGACGTTTTCAAGCTTTATAATTTTAAAATTTACTCACAAATTCACACACACATTCACATTTTCAATCTCAAACAACAGCACTTTTAAGCAATTTAATTTGTTTTTATTTTCCCTTTTATATGATTTTAAAATGCTGGCAAACTTCAAAAAAAATCATGGCCGACAAATTAAGAGAACGGTTCTACCCATGATTCAATAATGAAAGGGTTTGTAAGAAAAACTTTCTTTCGCTCTTGTTTTATCAATGACACTCCCACCCTACTCCTAAAAACAAAAGCAGTGATATTTCTTTTCCAAATTTCTTTGCAAGTTATAAGAACACTTTTAAATTTTTAGTAGTGAAATTTTTACTTTTTAAATTTGAAGAAATGTTTGTTCTTCATTCGCTGGCGGCAACAAGACAAAATGGGTGAGAATCGTTGGACTACAGAAATTAAATGTAGGCTAAAGAGACGAAATTCCCTTAAATGCCGAAATGTATTTGTCGATATTCGTGGAGACCTCTTCATTCTTCCAAGTCGCTGTAAAGTAAAGCGCGCAATGGTTCTGGTAAATGAGCCAACGAAGGTATTTAGGTATTGTCCTCCACAACACAAACCTGGTGTCTCCGAATGAGACTTTGACGCAATATAATATTGCCAAACCGTATCCACGGGCCCAATCGCCATACGACAGCTCGGTTTAGTCAATGGCGCGATGTAATTGCACACTTACGACACTTCTCATTTGACGATGTAGATCACGTTCCCTGTCTCAGTCGTTCAGTAGCTGCGTGCTCTTTTTATTCTTCCTGAGTTCGTCCGGCACGAATCGCCAATTGTGTAAGCCAATGGTTAATATTCTGACAGTGGCGTAATCTCCCCAGAACATTAAAAGTGCGACATCAAAGAATTCGAATCACCATATTCGAAGCAATCGAGCCATAAACGCGAAAGAAATGTAAGCTCAACATTTTTTTATTTATCGTTTTCTTAAATAAATATTGCATAAGATTTCCACAAACAAATAGCTTCTTCATATCCATCATCTGGCAAACAAATACATTAAAAAAAGTTCAAAGTGGACCATCCATTCTCGAGTTATGCGCCGTCTGACGTACGCAAGTTTGGTATATACATAGAAATAGTTATTTTTAATAACAATCAGGGGTTATATTCGATGTAAATAAGCTTGTTTAAATTAAATAATTAAATCAAATTCGTTTTGTTGAAAAATCCACCATTCACTATTATCCACACTTTTTTAGGGAATTTAGCTTCCATTTTAGGAAGTGTGATTGAATTCTTCCCCTTTATCTCCTGCTTCCAAAAACCATCCCTGTGGGTGGGAGTGTCAAATTTTAGAAAAAGCTACTTACAAAACCTTTAATAATTGAATCATAGTTCTACCTTCCTACATATTTTGCAAGGCAAATTCTCAAATAAAATAGTGTCAAATCTTTCCTCTCGCTCTTATTACCATGATACAAATATAGTAAGGTAGAACCGCTGAGAGACACTTTTAGCCATTTTGATGTTTTCAAGCTGTATAATTTTAAAATTTACTCACAAACTAACATACACATTCACATTTTCAATCTCAAACAACAACACTTTTAAGCAATTTAATTTGTTTTTATTTTCACTTTTATATGATTTTAAAATGCTGGCCAACTTCAAAAAAAAAAGTCATGGCCGACAAATTGAGAGAACGGTTCTACCTTCCTATGTATGTTTCTATCATGCTTATTCAAGACACATAAATACATGTATAAGTCATTTTGACATCACTTCCATGAGAACCAAACCTGCAAACCTCAACTTGTTTTGTTTTTATTTTTCTATATTTCGGTACTCTTGGAGTGGCGCATGGTGCAATAATTACAGGAATTGGTTTCCCAGAGAGTTTTGCTTCACATCGAAATTCGTTCTCCCTTATTTTCATTTTGACGCATTTCAATGTTGATTCATTTACTTTTATTTGGCTTTGCTTTTTTCGCTCAATTTAATTTTTATAATTTTTCAAAACAAAAGAAATAACTTTTTAAATGAAGTGAGCCATAAAAATATTGAATTTATTAACTAAGCAAATGTCTTTTTCCAGCTTTTACAAATTAAATAAGTCCTCTGCAAGAATGTTTATTTAAAAAAATACGTACATATTTTTTTAAACAAACCATCTTGCAGAGAACTTATTTAATTTGCAAAAGCCGAAAAAAACATTTGCTTGTAAATAAATTCAAAAATTTTTATGGCTAACTTCTTTTCTTTCTTGTTTTGAAAAATTACGTACATATTTATTTAAAAGATATGTTGCCCACACTAAAACGTTTACTGCTAGGGAAAAGGGATATTAAATAAGTTCTCTGTAAGATGGTTTGTTTAAAAAAATATGTGTACATATATGGTATGTGGGGTATATACGATATATGTACACGTATTTTTTCAAACAAACCATCTTGCAGAGAACTTACTTAATTTGCAAAAGCCGGGAAGAAACATTTGCTCGTAAATGAATTCTAAATTTATATGGCTCACTTCATTTCAAACGTTTTTTCTTTTTTTTTTGAAAAATTATAAAAATTAAAGTGAGCGAAAACAAAAAGCGAAGCCAAATAAAAGTAAAAGAATCAACATTGAACTGCGTCAAAATGAAAATAAGGGAGCAGGAATTTCGATGTGAAGCAAAACTCTCTGCGAAGACAATACCTGTAATTATTGTACCATGATACATAATACTGATTTTATTCATTCCTTCAATCAGTACGCAAATGTCCTGATTTTTTTTTAAATTTGTACTGATTTGTACTGATTTTTCAATTCTGAGCAATCAAATTTGTAATAGAGTTCTTCCCACCGAGCTTGGTGCGTGGTAACTCGGTGATCGGAAATTTTTGCCCATGTATTTTGTTTGTGTAATATTATTTTAAGATTTTTACATAACGTTGCAACTTTCTTAAAATTTACTGTAAAAAGTAGGAAGAAAATAATTTAATTATAGTTGACTTGTTTTCGGTAATGTTTGATATGCGCAAGAAATTAATATAAAAGAGCAATCGTTTGATGGACATATTGCGGGTCATTATCTACCAGAGGGCTGACGTTTTTTTGCTTTGTTAGTTATCTCGAAAATAACTTTCAGTTTAATAACAACAAATTTGATTAATTGAATGGCTTTGCCTACAATTTACAATTCGTTTTTCTCAATTTACTGACTCAATTTAGATACTCTTTTTGGCGAATTCTTAGTCTTTCAAAGTTTTTGCGCAGTTGAAAAAATAATTTAAACCATGAGGAAATACGTATGGAGTCCTTAGATAGAGGTCTCTTTCCACAGTTTGAATAAATATGTAATTTTGTTTTTTCAATACCACGTTCAAACGAATTGCCTGAGAGGAACTAACTTAAATATAAAGTTTGCTTCCTGGCGAAAAGAGAGAAACCGACTTCTAATTAAAATTTTAGAAAGTGAACTTCAAATTAAAAGTGATATTAAAATATGTATAATGTTTAGAGTTCTTTGACTATTTAAACACTGAAAGTGGAAATTACCTCATTATTGCTATTAAAAAATTTAATTTACATAAAATAATTTATTGGCTTCTGTAATATTATAAAGGTATCTCATTGAAAATTTTTGCAGTGGTTTGGAAATTTTTATTTTTCTTTGAAATTAAGTGTCCGAATGAAAAAATTTTTTTTCGGGGCCCACTTGAGGAAGCCTTACCCATTCCAAAATATTATTAGAAACAAGTACTCTGGCGTTTCAAAGTATTATCTGCTACTTACATTCATAATTCTGCTTGGAATAAAAGTGTACTGAAAAGTACTGATTTTTATAGCATGAAAAAATCGAATGTACTGATTTCGCGCCAAAAAAATCTGGCAACCCTACATAAGTATGTATTTTTATTTATTCAATTATTTTTCATTTTTCAATTAACTTGGAAGCAATCATAATCCATGGGAAAATTATACCATTATTATTATTTTTATTGTTAATTTTTATAGTTTCAGCATGATCATATTCGAATAAATAACATTTTATTAATTTTAATAGAGGCGTTATTTGATTGCTTTTTTTATTATGAAGTTTTGAAACTGCTTTTTAAAATGTTTATGTAGTTCAACCATGAATCTCATAAAATATGGGTGCGTTTGAGCTAGTAAACTGAACCGACAGCAGGATGACAAAGGCGTAACTCTGCGGCTGTGGTTGCAAGCTCAAAGGTATCCCAAATTTCTCACTACCTTTTATTAAAAATTTAACCAACCCAAAAATCTTCTTTAACACTTTCAACTTTATCGCATAAGTTGCTATTATTCCTATCGAAATTATTCCTAATTACTGTATCGCTTTCGTTTCATAAAGGCGTGAGGTCTTGGTGGAACAGTTCTTCCCGAGAGCGGATAAGAATTCGAAAAAGTAGCGATATCATCGGCGATGATTTTCACAGAAATGTCGTGTCGAATTAGTAACTTAGGCAATATAAAATGCTGGCAGGGAAGGAGCATGAACTAAGAGCGTTGCGCTGTGTGTGACAAGAGCCAAGACGTTATGATGGTGCGACATTTCTAGGCGCGTAGATATGAACTTAGGATCCCTTGGTGGGAGAGCAGCTGCGGTGTTTAATTGCAAGATTCTTCTTCTGCATGTGAAACTCATTTCAACGCGAGTTATTTTATTACTTGCTTCTTGCAGCCAACTGTTTTTAGGTGCATGCATTTAAACCTAGGTGCAGTTCCCAGGATATCTCGGGAAACGAGATGCAAAGAAAGTATAAGCGTGCCTATGTTGGGGATACCAGCTTAAACCGTAAAGAAGCCACAGAACAAGGGAGATGTCACGCTACAGAAATTGGCAAAATCTTTGGAATGAACCTGGAAAGGTTAGGTGGACTCACAAATTTATTCCAAGCAACTAAATTTGGCTGGAACGAGCCCACGGAGACTGAAACTACTGTTAAGAAGATTCCCTCACGACATGCCCCTTATAATTGGCGTAGCCAGAATGAATTTAGGGGGGCGGGGGCTTGACCCTATTAAGCTGCCGTTTCAGGGTACTATTATTCATATATATAGGGAAAACTTAAAAGTTTGGGAGGGTGGTGCACGAGCACGCCAATGGCCTCTATCGAGAGTATCTAAAAAGATTTGGGCATGGTGATTCCCCACACTACCCGGCTTACACAGGTCTTAAGGAAAACGCGGAACACGTAGTATTCTTTGTAGTATTTGAATAATAAACTAAACCGCAAAAACATTGGGCGAATAATATCAAAAAATTGCTAATTCTCTTCCATAAAATATTTCTTTCATTTTATTTAGATGTGTATGTACATATAAGATGAGAATGTAGTTAAGATTCTTTGAAGGCAATATTGAAGTTTTATTTAAAATTATTATATATTTATGTATACAAATGCGTTTCACAGTTTTTTGTTTACAGTTTTTTTTAACAACATAGTTAGATACAAGACAGTTCGAGCCAGCTGTCACTTCTTCCTTGGTGAATTTGTCTTGGGAAAATAGGGATTGTAATATTGGAAAATGTATTAAGTAGGTGTTGAGAAAAATAGGTGCTCCTCATTGTAAATAAACTGTAACAATTTAAAATCTGTCACTCGTAATTATCAAAATGGTAATATTTTAAGTTCTTTTCCATTTTTTACTTTCAGCAATTACTTAATTGTTCGTATTTTTTTATAAAGATGTTACTTACGCTGGATTTCCACTAGGCATTAAATGGCAAAAATGACAAATGACAAAGTCGGGCATAACAAAATAATCGTGTCATTATATTAAAAAAAATTGTCATTAAGTTCATTTCCACATGGCATTTTTTTAAATGGCGTAAATTTTTCGCCATTTCAATGCCGGCATTACATATTAAAGAGAAAAATAAAACCAGGTATGTGCCTTTAAAAATATGGGCTTCAAATTCCCCCCTTTTTTGATGGCACACTGACAGACTAAAACATAACACGTTGGAATTATGCGTGATTGGAAGATAACATTCTTAATATAGTTACTTGAAAATGCTAAATACAAAACAATTTTTGTCTAAAATGCGGCCATGAATTTATATGTATACGTAAAGACCTTTCAGATCTTTGGGCAGTGCGGTTATCGAATTTTTAAAAATTTACCCAAAAATTATATTTTCAAACGATCTTAAGCGAAAATTAGTTTTTTCGTAAAATTTTCTGAAAATTAGGCGTGGCCCGGCCACTTGTGTCAAATATATGTTTCTCGAAAACCACTTCACCAATCTGTACCAAATTTGATACATTGCCCTTGACTTTATTAAACACCGTCTTGAAAAGTTTTGTAGTCGGACAAAAACCACGCCTCTATAAATATCGCTAACTTTGCATTTTCAAAAATTACGGTTTCTTACTGATAACTCTTTAAGCCTTTAAGGAAAATGAATCACAAAAAAATTTCTTCAATTTCAAACAATTTGATGTATAATTTATTTTTGTTGTTTATTTTTCCTCCTCCAACAATATTTTCCTGGGAACATATCCCTATATCCTCTCGTTTGGAAGGCCCCATACAAAAATTACATTTTTTTTATATAGCTGGCTTATCTCAAGTTTATGTTTAAAGTAGCGAAGCTCATTATCAATGTTTTCCAACCGGATTCATAGTTTAGGAGCTAACCATTGACACATATATCGAAAATTTTGCATAATAAAAAAAAAATAATAAAAGAAATACTTTCGGTAAATATATCAACATTAAAGAACTTGTTAACTTCCGGACGCCGAAGCATGATATTCTGTTAATACAATAGAAGTTATGAGCACTTATGTAAGTAGAGAGACATACAAAAAGTTTCTATAAAACTTTATGATTTGCATATTATGAATTACAGAATACAGATGGCTTACAAATTAGACGTCAAAATATATATTATCAGGCAAACTGTCTACAAAGACTCTGTAGGACTTCGCAAGAAATATATTCAATTTCGTTTCAAAAGTGAAATGGGCTTAATAACTGATGGCGTAAAGCCTGGATATGGCACAACTAATAATGGCAACACAAGGAGGTTTTTTATATAATCCTGAGTTGCTTATCATCAGGATTGGAGATTAGTATTTACGCTTTTCAAAAATTCCTCCAAGAAACCAGACGAAGGTACCTAATTGCATACGAGTGGTATCATATGCCAGTCAGTGTTCATAATATTATGCCATGCTACTGAGGTTATAAAAAATTGCATCGTGTCAATAGGGCAGCTATCTGAAGAAGCTCAGGAAGCGCGCAACAAGGACTGCAGGCGATTCAGAGTGGCACATACCCGAAAATCCTCTAGAGTCAACACGAATAGGGATCTGCTTAACATGCTTTTGATAACGTCTGATCTGTTAATCAATACATACCGCTAAAAGCCATTAGAAAACTTTCGATCTCTACCGCCCGAAGTCATCAGCTTCTTAAAACAACCGCATATAGATTTCGAAAGTCACCAGGATGCGGACAAAACTTCCACGACTGATGAAACAGATGAAAGTTCAGACTCCGACAGTGGCATTTCGCAGACATAACTCAAAAAAAAATATATATATAGTTATAACTTATATATTCATTAAAAAATAATTGAATATATTAAACAATTTTACATTCAAACTTTAAATATTTTTTTTTGCAGTGTAAAGCTATAAAATTAATTTAAAAGTTTTTGTCATACTACATTAGGGTAAGATATCTCTAAAATAGCTACCAGTTAAATTATTTATACTAGCATCGCCCAGTTGTCGAAATTCCATATCTTTTTTTGTATTTGTTGAATTTTGCCATGCCTCCTTATCCAAAATCTGCCACTCTTCGCCGTAGGTACGGTATTGACAACATATGTAGCTGTGGCAAATTTCAGGACGCAAGCTTAAGCGGTTCCAGAGATAAGCGATATAAAAATTTCAGTTTGTATGGGAAGTGCCACGCCTCCTTTTCCAATACCTATCATTTTTTCGCCGTGAGTAGGATAATTAGAATCTATGCATCCTTGCCAAGTTTCAGTTCCCCAGCCTAATTGGGTTTAGAGATATATCGGTTTTCACATTTTAGTACGTATGTCAGATGCCACGCCCCCTATGTATAGGGATTAACATTTCTGGATTATAGGAAGTTGCATCATTTAAATCGGTATATGTTTCGTTGAAATCGAGCGAACGATGCCCTCATAAAAGGGGGTTCAAAATTTTATTGTGGCGTATTTATATATAGATACCTTCAATATTCCGTTTTGCTACAAACCCTCCTCAAAGGACCTCTGGAGCCATCCAATCGATCCCCGATCAGAGTGAATTTCTTAATGGCCACTTTTTACGACAAATCCAAGCATCAGAACAAATAATACATTTTTTTCCGGCTAACTTGTATGGGGTGGCCCACTGTGCGACGTTGGGTGCTCTGATAGTTTTCTATAAAACTCAAAACAAGAACAAATGTTTACATTTAAAGGGTCATATAAATACTTACTTATAAGAAAGATTGCTGCAAAAGGAAATAATTAGATTGTTTTTGTAGCGGTGGTAATGTTGTAAATGAAAAATGAAGCGCCCTCAAATTCTTTTAATATACTTTAGTATATTCCTAATTTAAAGTGTAGTTTGATGTAGTTACTTTCCCAGACGTTGATAAACTTTATTGAAGTGACAGCCCGGTGGACAACATGTAGCTGTCTGTATGGTATAACGGCGGAGGACTGGGTTGCTGTGTTTTCATGTAGCATAAGCAGGGTTACATTCTAACACATGCCGCTCACCAGGGATGGTCATCTCCATCTCCATCTCCATCTCCATCTCTATCTCTATCTCTATCTCTATCTCTATCTCTATCTCTATCTC
>NW_023458557.1:27973863-27974114 GCF_013731165.1 Rhagoletis pomonella | reverse complement strand
TTTATCTTTATCTTTATCTTTATCTTTATCTTTATCTTTATCTTTATCTTTATCTTTATCTTTATCTTTATCTTTATCTTTATCTTTATCTTTATCGTTATCTTTATCTTTATCTTTATCTTTGTCTTTATCTTTATCTTTATCTTTATCTTTATCTTTATCTTTATCTTTATCTTTATCTTTATCTTTATCTTTATCTTTATGTTTATCTTTATCTTTATCTTTATCTTTATCTTTATCTTTATCTTTAT
>NW_023458557.1:27972930-27973853 GCF_013731165.1 Rhagoletis pomonella | reverse complement strand
TCTTTATCTTTATCTTTATCTTTATCTTTATCTTTATCTTTATCTTTGTCTTTATCTTTATACAACGCTTTTATAAATGGACTAAATAGTAGAAAATAATATTTCTCAGTCCCACAGAATTTGTTTTGATAACTTTTTATTTTGAAATTTTAGCAAAAGTCATTATAAACAATTAATGACATTGAAAATGAAAAGCGTGGGGCGCATGTAATACACTTGAATTGATATGAAAAGTAACATATGCATGTATGTGGGCATATGAATAACGACCGCTTAAAATCGATCTCAAATTTGTACTTTCGCTGTAGAATGTTATGTAGTTTGACTATTGTCAATGAAATCGAATGCTTTGTACTGCATGCGCTCCACGTTTTTCGTTTTCAATGTCATTAATTGTTTATAATGACTTTTGCTAAAATTTCAAAATCAAAAGTTATCAAAACAAATTCTGTGGGATGACAAATATTATTTTCTACTTTTTAGTCCATTTATAAAAGCGTTGTATATTAAAAAGTTTTTTTTTTTAATTTTTTGTCTTGATCTTGATCTTGATCTTCATCATTATCGTTATCTTTATCCTTGTCTTTTTATTTATCTTTAACTTTGTCCTGTTCTTCACCTTTATCACTGGCTTGATCCTTCAATATAGGTCGTGATTGTTTGTGGTTTTGTCGCTGCCCTTGTCTTTGTTTCTGCCGTTGTATCTTGCTCTCTGTATTTTCATTACCCACTCCACAGTGGCGTTAAAAGTTCAATGCAGCTGCCCCCGTCTATTCACACATGCGCAAAAATTAAGTTTTATTTTCTGAGCAAAAAATAAAACTCAAGAAATAACGATTATTTTCCGAGCAAAAAATAAAACTCAAAAAATAACCTTTATTTTTCAAGCAAAATATAAAACTTAACACGTAACGATTATTTCC
>NW_023458557.1:27934163-27972920 GCF_013731165.1 Rhagoletis pomonella | reverse complement strand
TTAACACGTAACGATTATTTCCCGAGCAAAAAATAAAACTCAAAAAATAAAGCTTAAAACGTAACGATTCCTTTCCGAGCAAAAAATAAAAAGTAAAACATAACTTTTATTTTCTGAGTAGAAAATAAATCTCAGAAAATAATGATTAAACTTGATTTTTATAAGTAAAAATTAAAAAATAAAAATCAGTGCAGAAGGTATTCCGAGTAATAAAAAATATATTGGTATCCTTATGCACGTAGCATTTCTCTTTCAGTGTGATTTTTTGAGTTGAATTTTAAAAAATAATCGTTATTTGCGTTCCCTGGTTCTGAATAATGTGGGAAGGTTGTGCTTCTGGAACAGCTTTGCTAGTCTGTACGTTGACTTTCCAGTATAGGTTAATACCGCCCAAATTTCGTCATTGTTTTCTTCTTTGTTTGGCTTTTTGTTTTTGTGCTCCTTTCGGATTTCTTCTACCAGATCTCTCTTGTACCCGTTACTATCCGCTATGGCATATATTGCGTTCAGTTCTTTTTTGTATTATTCGTTTGTTAGTGGTATTCGCTCAATTCTAATGATCATCTGTCTAAAGGCCACTTTTTTATGCTCATGAGGATGGTTCGCAGTATTATGTATTATAGCCCTGCCAGATAGAATTCTTTGCGTCAGCTGTTCTTTATGACCGCGGACTTGTGGTTTACAAAAGTTATAGTTTTGCAGATACAATGGCAATACATTCGCACTTTTTACTTATATATTCACACTTCTGTCATTGTCTTCGTCAAACGCCTTTAAATTTTCGAAGACATTTTATTGTCTGGACGCCTACTTTACTCAAAGAATGTGATAAATAATGCATATTCTCAATTTTCTTGTCTTGAATAAACGCAAGGTAATACAACTGTCAGCACTGACGGACCTACTTGGGTAAAAGTTGAATGTTGGCCAACGTTTGTTGGTTCCATCGACGCAAGGGTTGCCAATCTGCCAATCCTTATGCGAACACATGCAATCTACTCAACTGTCAGTTTCATCCTTGACGTGCTCTATCTGGCAGGGTTATTATTGTATCTGTGGGCTTCCTTAAAATTTCATATTGCAGACTACTGGTTTTTTATTTATTTTAATCGTCAGATCTAAGCAATTTAGCTTTCCTTCCATTTATTGTTCCATTGTGAATTTTAAGTTGCTGTGCTATTTGTTGGGGTATTCCAATATCTGTTCTTCATTTGTGCGGTTGCCCATGCCTTGCCTTGAAGTAATTTTCATGCAACGTCGTTCTGAGTGTATTAGTTGTCTCCACGGCGATTTCTCTGTTTCCTGTTTTTTCTATCAGTATTTTGAATCGGCCGCTGTGGTGTAGTGGTAAGCAGTGCGCGCTTACACTCCGCAGCACCTGGGTTCAAGCCCTGGTCAAAGAAACATCGCAAAAAAATATAGAAAAAAGATTTTTTCTTAACAGCAGTCGTCCCTCGGCAGGCAATGGCAAACCTCCGAGTGCATTTCTGCCATGAAAAACAGCTTCTCATAAAAATACAATCGCCGTTCGGAGTGGGCGTAAAACTGGAGGTCCCTCCGCTTTGTGTGACAACATCAAGGCGCACGCCACAAATCGGAGGAGAAGCTCGGCCAAACACTAACATATGTGTAAGCGCCAGTCCATTATTATAGTATATCTATTGTTTCCCTTCTACATTGCACTGAATTTTTTAAATAATTTTTTGAAGTAATCATATCTTTAAAATTTCACATCAATTCTTTCGTGTGTTTAGATTTTTCTTTTGTTTTTTTGTCGCAGGGTGGAATACATATGTATAAATAAATAGCCAATACCCGCATGCTTCGCGGCGCCTTAAAACACCTTTCGAACTGTTTTGAGTTATTCAATTATATTCTATGTATTATCTTGTTTATACCGACACTTAAAGTCCAAAATACAATAGCGCTGTGGCAGTGACAGTGACAGTGTTTAAATCAGCTGTTACTGTTAATATTGGCAGTCACTGTCGCAGCAAACACAATACGGTGTTGTCAGTGACTGCTTTTTTGACATTCCATTTTGTTTGTTTACATTTTTGTTGGTGCTTTTAGGCTTCAGTGACATAAACAGAAGTTGGCTGCGTTTCATTTATGTCAAATTCAACATGCGAAGTTTGCTGCGATAGTGGCAGTGGCAGTGAATTTAGAATTTGGGCTAAACTGAGCAGTACTGCCAGCTGCCACTGCTGTATTATGAGTCGCTTCATTGAACACCACACTTTCTAAAAAACAGCTGATTTCGAAAAACTGCCACTGTATTTTCGGCTTAAAGCGCTTTGACTCAGTTCGCTCTGCTTCAAAACAGATCATAAACAAAATTTCAATACGGGTTGAAATTGAAAAGTGTGATTTGTTTTCAAATCGGTTTCAAAACCCGTATAAACGAAAAATTCATTTAACGCGAAATCAAATTGGCTGGTTTTCTTTATACAACGGTTTTTGATTGCGATTCTTATTATAATAAACTAGCAGACCCGGCGAACTTCGTGCCGTCCAAAATTATTATTTTTTTTTACTAAAATATTTTGGTCTAACATTTTTACCAACAATTCACGTTCGCGATTTCCATTGATACATTTATCTGCTAATATTATGGTTTGGTGGTAGTCAGTAGGCATACTTCCATTGTGGTCTTAAATAACCTAACGAAAGAGTATGTCCGTGAAGAAGTTCTTGGAATTCTCCAATGATCTGGCGACAACAATGATCAGGTTCGATGGTGAATCTATCTTCTATACTTATAGTATAGTTGGTAGGTGAGTATCGTCTCTGCAAACCATTTTTTCAGAGTATTCTGCATTGCAAAGAAATTTAAAGAATTCGTTAAGATTTAATTCGATTTTTTGCCGAATTTTCTAAAATGAAATAAATTACGCACACTTCCATTCTTTTACGAAATTTCGGAAGAAAATCTGAGAAGCAACGAAAATAATGCTGCTATGTGAAGAATATCTTTCAGAATTTTTCCAGAATTTTCTTTATTTTTCGTACAGAAATTTCTTTACGAGTTCGTGTCAACCACTTCATATAATTTTCTTTGAAAATTCGTAAAAAATCGTTACAGAAATGAGATACTCCTAACGATTTCCTTAAGATTTCGGGAACTTTGGTTTGCAGGGGTTGTTCTACAGAACTTCAATATACATAGACTTATATCAGACGAAGTACCTTAAATATCTTATCATGGAACGTAATGGTGCTGATGGTTGATTTAACGGTGGTCATTTGAGATTAACCCCTGGACAATGAAGCTTTAACGCACGGCAATATCGACATACTCGGTGGTACAGCACGTCGATGTAATCGGATATTCATGGCACATTTTATCACTTCACGGTTTTTAGTAATAACTCAACTCCAGCGATGTCCGACTGTTTTTTTTTCCAATAGTCTTGCCATTACCGTTACCAATACATAAGTATCTCGAATATAGGCCAAATCGGATCATAACTAAGAATTTTAGTAACAACACGACTCCAGCGCTACCTGGCGTATCAAAGTGGGATCCTAAACTATGCAGAGACCTACTCAAGCACACACAAAAAATTTCGTTGAAATCGGTTCACTCACAAACACACAAACAGAAGAATTATATGTATGTACATTAGGCCGGGTCGATTTGTGGGGAGGCAAAAAAATCGCCCATTGCTCTGTGAAAATCGTATTCTAGGGATCAAAATAAGAAACTTTGCCGAAGGAACCATACCTCTAAAACGAATTCTGATGTCCCCCAATTTGGGTCGAACTTTTGGGTAGGGGCACTTTGACCCATTTAGAGTGCTCCAATCGAGTCCAAATGTATGACCGACCCCCACTAACTTTGGAGGCCCGACTCACCGATGCCATTGGCACACCCCCTGGAAACCCCCTGGGGGTTCACCATACAAACATTTCAAAAATCGCCGGTTTTGCACTTTACATGAAAAAATCAGCGAAATGCCTATGTTTTTTCTTTTTGGAGTTTATTTTTCTCTTTAGAAATTTATTTAGTCAGAACATATGTAAATTAAAAAATGAATTTAACTTAGTAATAGAAAAGAAATTAAAAAAAAATTATTAGAAATTAGCGTTTTTACAACCCTTTTAAAACCAAGGCATCACTGTGATGCATTTGCATGTCGTAAACATAGTTGTGTGGGTTTTTTATTCAACCGTTTTAAAAAATGAAGGTATCACTGTGACACAATTGCAAATCGGAAAATTGCATGTGTGCGTTTTTTAAGACACAGCTGCATGTCGTAAACTTGTGTAGTTTTTTTATAGCACCTACTTAAGAAATGAAGGTTTGTTTTTACAACCCTTTTTGTGGGTATTTTAAGGCACCTTCTTAAGAAATGCGCGTTTTTTGCAACCATTTTAACAATTAAGGTATCACTGGAATGCACCGCAACCCTTTTAAGCAATGAAGGTATCACTGTGACACAATTGCAGATCGTAAATTTGCTTGTGTTGTTTTTTTTAAGCCACCACAAGACACAGCAGGTAGAATTGAAATTAGCATTTCATTCTTATTACCTCGTCGCGTAGACCATATATGTGACCTGGTCTACGAAAAGGGAGCTTACGTACGAAAACTAGTTTTCTGTGAAAAAGCTGTTAAAAGTAAGCAACTCGTTTCGTCAGTTTCTCATTATCTCGTTAATTGTTCTCCGCGCCGGACGTCCAGTAAGTGTTGTTGTTGGTCCAGTAAGTGTTGTTGTTGGTCGGAATATTATTATAGTTCATCGTGTAAGTTGCTAGTGTGGAACATTTAAAAAAGTAACACTGAAGAAGTGACGTTTACTGTTTCTGTTGATTATCGTCTCCGCTTTTCGCATGAAATGAAACCTGAGTGTTGATGAGGAGTTCAGTGCCGTATACGGACAATATTTCCATGAAAAGGATGATGAAAACGATGATGAAAACTATGAAGAGAGCGATGATGATGAAGACGAAGTATGTGTATCTCAGGCAGAAGATGATACCGAACAAACTTTTGCTAAGATGAACCTGTATGTTGTTGATGTAAAGGAGGAGGAGCTGGTAACAAAATTTCTGTCAAAAGATTGTTGTAATAATGAATGCCATACACTGATACCACGGGAAATGATCGAGAGTACGCGGAACAATTGTTTAGAGATGTCGAAAAATTAACTTGATTTAGTGATACCAATAAATTATATTTTGTCGTATTTTTACTCTTCTTTCTCTACATTTTTAGTACACTTCTAAGCAAGTTAGGATTTTCTGCTTTTCACCACGTGAAAAAGCATCTCATCTTCCATCCGAATCAACCAAAAAGTGAAAATTGATTTTTTGACACCTAAGCCCCCTTTCCGTAGACCAGGTTACATATAACGCAACAGTTTTTGTGAATGCATTAAGTCGTTGTGAAGAACTCAAAGTGTGAAGTGCTAATTTCAGATAAAAAAATATTTAAAAAAAAATAATAAGTGAAGTGACCATTCCAAATCAAAAAGTTTACAATGAATCCACCATCCTCTATACCGCAAGATGAAGCAACTACATCAACAACTATCGAAAACCCAATGAGTCATATACCCAAGCATGATGTTACTGTTTTTGGTGTGTCTACTGATTTAACTGATCTTAATTTACCAACCCATCTGGATATCTTGAGATATTATTTTTACTTAAGCGAACGTGCTAAAACAGAACAAAAAAAGTTTTCCCATAAATCATTCACTATTCAAGTACAAGATAAGTTGATTGGAATTTGGGAAAAACTTGGTATGGAAATAATGCTGAAAAAAAGTGTATTTAATAAATTGAATAAATTGCTTGACAAGTATCAAGAGCAAATCAAGAGAAGAAACAACACCCAACAATTTACAGAGTACGTAAAATCTCTGGAAACAATTTTTTACATTGGAACATGTAAATGCGATTTGAAGGCAGCTCCATGTGCATGCGGCTGGGTTCCCGAACTCCTCAAAGAGTTCATGCACGATCAACATAATCAGAGAAGACTAACAATGGATGCATTTGTGATGGAAACTGAAGAGCAAGGAGCAACGTCTATGTCATCAATGCCAACATACCAAGATCCCGATGATTCAACATACGCACCGCCACCGGTTCAAGAAGATATGGATAGAAGCACAAGTTCACAATACACAGAGAGATACGATTGTTTTAACTTTGCCTTGGTATATGACAGATTTGGTGTGCCTGACAGAGTAGCATCAGCATTGGGAACCGCTCTTTTGCAAGATTTTAAAATTAAAGATAAGCATGGGAAACCTCTCATCATGGATAAATCGAAAGTTCGCAGAGAAAAAGAGAAATGCAGACAAGAAGTGCTTCGCAAACGGTTAGATGATACCAATTTGTTAGCGTTTTCATTCGATGGCAGAAAAGATGATACTTTAACGATAGATAAAATTGATGAGAAGTATCATACTAGGATGGTAAAAGAACCTCATCTTGTTATTTTGAGAGAACCCAATTCTGAATTGATTGGTTACGTAGGACTGGAACATGAAACCGCTGAATACAAAACAACCAAATTAAATGGTTTTTTCAACGATAAAAATATATCACTGGATGCATTAATTGGAATATGCACTGACGGTGAGCCAACAAACACTGGCCCACACGGTGGAATTATACGACGATTCGAATTGCTGTTAAAAAGACCATTGCATTGGTTCGTTTGCCTTCTACACTTCAACGAACTTCCGTTTCGGCATTTGTTTGAAGCTTTGGATAAATCAACCAGCACTGGACCAAGATCGGCAACCGGAAAACTGAGCCGTCAAATCGAAACTTGTGAAACTCTTCCGGTAAGTTATTGCTATCACTCATTTATTATAATTGTCAACCATTTTTTAATTATTTTATTATTATATATTTTCAGGTGGTGGACGGCTTCCAGAAAATTGAGTTGCAAAATATGCCCCCTGCTCCAGAAAAAATTGAATTTTCCACCGATTCGAAGTACTTATACGACATGGCCCATGCAATTTCTAGCGGCGTGGTTCCGGTGGATCTGGCTAACATCAAACCAGGGAAAATTGTACATTCTCGGTGGTCACCAAGGCCGCTAGATTATTGCGATTATATGTGACAACGGAAAATCCAGATGCAAATTTAAGAATTCTGGTTGAATTTATAATTAAATGTTATGTGCCAATGTACTTCAATATCAAGTATTAAAGCTCTATCGTGTACGGCAGTGCATTATTTTTCAAGTTCATTGGTTGGTCACGATTTCTAGAACCTCGTTTACGTAAAATTGTCAATCAAGTAATTAAAGATAATTCATATTATGCGCATTCGGAAAATATCTTGTTATCAATGTTGTTTGATGATAGCAAAGAAAAGCGCGACTGTGCCATCAAGAAAATTCTACGCTATCGAACCGATGTTGACGAGCCAATGGAACTTAGAGTTTATAAAAAACCAGATGTAAACTTTAATTGCACAAGTTATACGGAAATGATCAATTTGAATGATATAAATATCGTATTTGAACCACCATTCACGCGAAGCATTCCGTACGATACATTGAAAGAATATTTAAATCAAGATGATCCACCGTTTAATGATCCAAAAATTCCATCACACATACAAGGAACGGAACGACATGTTCAATTGCTAGCTAGCGTTTCCAAACGGGTTATACCGGAAAATGTAGAGGCTGTTATGGCGACGACATTAGAGAGCCGTGCGAAATTGCCCAGACTTGAAAGTAAAAAAAGACTTCAAACAATAATTTTTTTTAGTTTCTTTTCTATAACTCACTTAAATTAATTTTTTCATTTACATATGTTCTGACTAAATAAATTTCTTAAGAGAAAAAATAGATATTATTATAAATAAATAATAAATATTATTATAAATAAATAAATAAAAATAAAGAAAAAACATAGCCATTTAGCTGATTTTTTCATGTAAAGGCCAAAAATGGTGATTTTTTGAAATGATTGTATGGGGAACCCCCCAGGGGAGTTCCAGGGGGTGTGCCACTGGCATGGGTGGATCGGCCGTCCAAAGTTAGTGGGGGTCGGTCATACATTTGGACTCGATTGGAGCACTCTAAATGGGTCAAAGTGGGATTTTTCAAAATTTGCCCCTACCCAAAAGTTCGACCCAAATTGGGGGACATCAGAATTCGTTTTAGAGGTATGGTTCCTTCGGCAAAGTTTCTTATTTTGATCCCTAGAATACGATTTTCACAGAGCAATGAGCGATTTTTAAATCGACCCGCCCTAATGTACATCCAAAGTAATAGTTTCAGTACGTTTGAAAGGCGCCGCGCCCCCTTTTTAAATACCCGCAGTTTTCTGTATGAGTATGCGACTGATTTCGTATATCTCTTTACCGCTATATGTTTGAGTATTCAACCATGAACACTGCAATGAACACATCCAGAGATATGCAGTATGAAAAACTCGATTTGTATTTTAAAATTTTTTCGTGAGTATGCGATTAATTTCGTATGGGAGGTGCCTAGGGTGGTCCTTAAATGTAGGAAGCAAATTTTAATATCACATTTCCTAAGCCTCAACCCCTATGTCGATACTTCTGTAGTCGAAGATATCTCAAATAAATTTTGGTCCCGATTGAAGACGGTTAAGGCGTGTCGCACAGGGGGCAAAGTTCAGATTCCTCTATGGAGACTCGAAAAATTAAAATTATTTTTATTGTTTTCATCTAATACCCAAATTCGATACCGCAATAGTCGAAGATATCACATATACATTTTGGAACCGATTGGAGTCGGCTAAGGCGTGGCGCACATGGGTCAAAATTCAGATTACCCTATGAAGACGTCTTAACCGACTCCAATCGTGACCAAATTTTTATGTTATATCTTCGGCTTTAGTAGTATCGATTTTGGGTATTACATGAAAAAATATTTTTAATGTTTTGAGTCTCGATGGAGATTCGGGCCTTAGACCTCATTGCGACACGCCTTAACCGACTCCAATCGGGACCAAAATTGATATGTGTTATCTCTGAATATGGTAGTATTCATTTTGGGTATGAGTTGGCAAAAAATTAATTTTAAATTTTTGTGTCTCTATAGAGGAATCTGAACTTTGGCCCCTATGCTACACGCCTTAACCGTCTCCAATCGGGACCAAAATTTGTATGTGATATCTGTGACCGTGGTATTACCGACTGAAGGGGTGAGACTGAAAAAAATCGCTCATTTGATTTTAAGGACCACCCTAGAGTTGCCATGCCCTTTTTTCCAATGACATACATTTTTTCCATGCAGTATAAAAAGTCTGGTTTGTATAGGAGGTGCCACGCCTTCTTCACTTAGCGGTATGAAATATACTTTACGACCTTTTCCCCGTGCTCATTTTCAAAAGAGCCCCAATTTTTCTTCATATCTACGCGATTGGTTCTATATATCTCCATACCAAGTTCCAGTACTCTACCATGAACACTTCCAGAGATATGCGGCATGAAAAATTCAGAATGTATGGGTGGTACCACGCCCCCTTTTCCGATAACATCCATTTTTTCCATGAGTATGCGATTGATTTCATATATCTCCATACCAAGTTCTACTACTCTACCATGAACACTTCCAGAGATATACAGCATGAAATATTCGGTTTGTATGGGAGGTGCCGCGCCCCCTTTTCGAATAATCTAAATTTTTTCCATGAGCATGCGATTCATTTCATATACCTCAATGCCAAGTTTCAGTACTCTAACATGAACACTTCCAGAGATATCCAATATGAAAAATTCGGTTTGTGTGGGAGGTGCCTCCTTTACTTACCGATATAAGATATACTTTACCACCTATTTTCATATCTACCAAATATACAGAAAAATTTGCCTACAAATCGGTCAGGCCATTTCGTAGGAGTTGACCACCAACACCGTGACACAAGACTTCTTTCGAATGGTGGCAACCCTATGCAAATTTTTTCTGTTTTAAATTTTTTCATACGTTTGCAATAGAATAGCATTATCGCGGCTTATTTAAATTGAATTAATACAGCAATAAATTTGTAAATACTTATAAAGATTTTTATCGAATTGGGCAACCCTTCTAAATTTTTTTCTATATTATTTTTTTAATCCATTCTCAATGAAATAAATTTATTACGGCTTTTTCAAATTAAATCTTTTATTGATATTTCACCCACCCTTTTGATAGTTATAATTTCGAGAAAGTGGAGAATTTCCTTTACTTTGGAACCAGCAATAATACCAATAATAAAGTCAGCAACGAAATTCAATACCGAATCACTCTTACCAACAAGTGCTACTTCGAACTGAGTAGGAAATTGAAAAGTAAAGTCCTATTGCCGCACAAAAACCTTACTCTATAGGTCACTCATCATGCCACTGCGTGTTTATGGCGCGGGCGCACGGACAATGAAAACATCTGATGAGGCCGCTCTTGGAGTTTTCGAGAGAAAAACTCTGCGAAAGATTTATGGGCCTTTACTCATTGGCGCCGGAAAGTGCCGCAGACTATGGAACGTGAGCTGTATGAGCTTTAAAATGCTCCAGCTCTAAAGTATTCAACGTGAGCCACGATGGTTGAAGAGGAACCCGCCTCTGCGATGGAAGGACCAAGTGGAGAAGGATTTGGCTTCACTTGGCATTTCCAATAGGCGTCGGTTTGCACAGAAGAGAAACGGCTGGCGTACTGTTTTGAACTAGGCCAAATCGTGTAGGGCCTACACAGTAGGCGCTTATAGCGCCAAATAATAAGAAGAAGAAAAACTTTGTGCGTCCCAGATGCATTTGCTAAAGCAAGGAATGGTCTAGACTCTAGACCAGTGCCCGCCAAACACTTTCCTGGGAAACGAACTATATTCGGCCTTTCACATGTACACAATCGGCTTCTTACACGTACACAATCCGAACGTCAACAGAAAGAGTAGAAGAGCAACAAATTTTATTTAGTTGCATGCAAACAATAGGCGAAGCATGTTCATGACGCATTATTGTTGAATAAAGTAGGTACACTGAGCAGAATGAATGAATATTCATTCAAAAATTTTATAACACAATTTTTCGTACATACACCCCTAGAAATAGGTATGTATATGGTACCAAATCGTGCTTTTTCTTCATATTAAAAGAACTTTGTGAATTATGTATTTTTTTTTAATACCAGACTAGTCCTCAATTAAAACATACAATATGTTTTGTTATTTACCTTTTGGTTTAATCGTTATTTTAAATTGTTCTTAAATGTCAAGTTTTACCTAATTTTAAAATAAATATATATTAGATATATATATTTTTATTTTATTTCTACTTGAAATCAACGAAATTTTCTTTTAATATTCAGAGTGCTCGAGGCACGTTTTCTTTTTTGCTCAGAAATCCACTCTTAAATTATAAAAAAATAATAATAATTTTGTACAATACATACAAAATTTTACCAACTTTTTCCTTTCTTAGGGCCGTTAACTTTCATTATATGTTTCATTCATTTCATTCATTCATCTAAAATATATAGATCTAAAAAATAGCGCACAATGAAAAAACGGCAAAAAAACATACCAAAGTTTTTATAAAAAGTAATACAACACAGAATTTTTTTCCGTGCATTACCACCAACACATTCCCATTTTTTGTTTCATAACTAATACATTCTCATTTTAAGACTTTTCTCTTTTTGGCGGGCACTGCTCTAGACCCATCAGCAATGTATGTCTTGTGTGGAAAAAGATTCAGTTGGTTATTTTTATGTAACTCAAGTCCGGCTTCTATATTTTTTTATATTTACTTTTGCCTTCATTTCGACTAACTCTTATAACAGTTGATTTGTTTATTTTAAAGTCATCATAAATAACTTTAACTGAAACATCACTTTTTAGTTTTTCCAGAATACTGGAAGGTCAATAAAAGGCAAAAAATTCAAATCTTGTGCGTGTGGCATGCATAAACAAAGAATGTTGTGGGTATTGAGGTTAAATTGTTTTGAATTTGCACTTATAAAGGTTACAAAGTTTTGCTTTACAGACTTGCATTAAACAAGGACTTGCACGTTTTGAGGGTTGCGGTTACCTTGTACGTACTGTAAATATTTTTCATCTGATAAACAAAAATTTACTTACGAACAATTATAAGGTTCAACCTATGAAAAACGGGATTTTTTAGACCTTAAGTTCAGATTTGAGGCGGTATTCAAAATTCTAAGTATGCATATTTTTTGTGCTTCACTAGATCTATAACTTTAGTAGTCCTACAGTGTTATAATCCGGACGAAATCCTTGACGGTGATACCGGGAGGGGAACGGTACAGGATGGTAGGAGTTTTAGTTTGAGTTAAAGTCTCACACTGAGGGGGTTAGGCTTTCGCAAAAAACATGTAGTAAAAAGTTAACTATTTAAATCGACGAATAGTTTTATATCAACTTTTGTGAACTGTGTGAAAAATTTTTCAGTAAGTAATAGCCACCCCCCCTAAATTTCGATCTGGCTACGCCCATGCTTATTAATTTGTCAGTCTATCTGAATTAGATATTAGAGTCCGACCGATTCCAATTTTTTTTCATTTACCGATGCCGATGCCGATTAATCGGCTTGTAGGGAAAGAATCGGCCGATGCCGATGCCGATTCCATAAAAAAATTACAAAAAAATGTATTAATTCATAAAATCAGTTAATTTAACGGAGTTAACAAAACTAAAGAAAACAAATAATTGAATTAATTGGCTTGTTATGCAACATTACCCACCAAACAATTTGTGTTGCCGGCAATAAGAAAACGTGTCGCCCTCGGAAACAAATTTATTGCCGGTAATATTGCCATCGAATCGATTTCCTATTACCGGTCGCTCTAAAACGTCCGCCGAAGGCAACACGCCTGGGCGAGTCGTTTTCTTATTAGCTGAATGAGTCGTTTTCTTATCGCTTCAGGCGATATTTGGAATAATTTTATTCTTTTTAATACTTCATTTATTATACCAAATCGCAACTTACAATCGGAAATAATTAATTTTCTCGCAGTGAGGCTTCCTATTTCTTCAATCTTGTCCTTGGGCATAATTTAGATGCTTTTGGCCAATACTATTGACGGCATATTCATAAGTTTCGGAATTTTTGAGAACTTTTTTATTCAAAATTGACATGAACGGAGTGATGTTGCTGATTTGTCACCACAGCAATAAATCGGTGAGTCGCCAATTTGTTGCCATTGACGATTGTTGCCTATTTCTCATATTTTGCATGGTGGGTACATACACATGTATGTACATACATATGTATGTAAGTGTAAAATATATGTACATATTTCATATATATGTATGTACATACATTACATAAAACACTTTTTTGTATTGAGCCCTAACCGCCAAAATAACGTAAGCGAAATTTTTTTAAAATTTTCTTTATGATGCAGAAATTCATGATGATGGTAAATTTCTGCATCAAAAATAAAATTTTGAAAAAAATGTCGCTTACGTTATTTTGGCGGTTAGGGCTCGATATGGTGCGAAGCAAGAAATATTTAGAAACATAAAATTTCATTTCGTTTTGTACTAAAATACACTCTTTTGCAATCAATGCATAAGAACTTACATATAGTATGCTAGGTATGTATTTACATACATATAGTCCACAAAATAAAATAATTGCGATATTTCTACCGGTTTTGGCATTTGGCATTTGGCATTTGTCTTTTGTTTATTTAATGTTTATTATTTTTTTTTTATAAAAGTCTAGCTGGTATACAAACACCATATACATACATTCAGATTTCAAACTTTGTACAAACATTAGAAAAATTCTGCTTATTTTCACCAAAAATTTCAAACTCTTTAATCATATATATGCTCCATATAAAAGAAAATTTTCGAACATACTTTTGTATGTATTTTGTGAAACACCTTCAAACAAAAAAAAATTCATTTTTGTGAGCTGGCTGCAAATGTTTTTTGATGTTGGCTGTCGCTTCACCTGAACATATCAAAAGAAATTCCAAAGAATCGGCGAAAAAAAGCCGATGCCGATTAATCGGTCGGACTCTATTAGATATATATACTTATGTACATACATACATACATTTCCATGCACTTCAATAGGGATAGGCAAAATCTGAATTTTTTATATGGAAAAATGAAATTCAGATTTTGGTTGTCCCTTTTCAAATAGAAGGGCGTAAATGTGGTTATAGTAAAACATTTTTAGTACTACAAAAACAAAAAAAAAAAAAAACAAAAAATATTAGTTTAAATTTACAATTCAAGGGCAAGGGAAATTATTAACCTTTTACCATATTATTAGAAAACGAATAAAGTGCAGTTTTGACTATTTTTTCGCCTTTTTAATGTTTATCAATTTTTTATAAATATTGCACAAAACATAAAAAATACAACAAAGTTTCATCAAAATTTCAAGATTTATAATTCAAATTTCTATAAAAAATTGTGTATGGAGTTTTATAGCACAACCAATTATAATAAATATACTTCGGTTCAAGTTTTTAGTCACTAAAATCCCAATGGTTCTTAGTATTTATTTTTTTGGTGACGGCGTTGTGAATTTCCTTCCATATACGGGCCATTCCATTGTGACTAGTGGGACATTTTACTCCAGAATGTGATCAATTGTGAATTTTAACTATGTCGTCGGAACTTATACAACAGCGAAAGATATTTTTTAACATAGAACGATAACTAATGTATAAAATTGCTTTGACAAAAATAACAAACGATTTTTCAGTTTTATGTAACTATCATTTGAATGAATGTGACTGGTGGGACACTGAAAATAACTCGTATTTTACGCTAGTGCACTCAAAGATGAATTTTAGCCAAAACACTTAATTTTCACGAACGATGTATTTGTGTTGTAAAATATGAATTATACGCTTTCGTTTTCAATAAAAATGAGGTTTATATAATCTTCATAGAAAAAGTAAAAAATATTTAAAGTTGTGACTGGTGGGACATCTCCTTGTGACTGGTGTAAAGTAATTATGCAAGAAATAAAAGTTTTCATAGACAAAAATTAAAACTTCTTTTGATTTTTTTAATATTTTTCCACAGGTTAATGAAATGTATTCATTTAAAAAGAGGTTACTACTGAAATAGAGAGAATTAGGGCATATTTAAATTTATGTCGTTTTCTCCTTTTCAATGGAATGACCCATACAAAAAAATAAATTTACCTAAATAAATTGTGATTTCTTGTAATGTATGAACATTTAAAATTTTACTTTTACTTGAAATTGCCTCGAGCCTTGAAGTTGTGTAGAGATGTGAAGAGAATATAGTGAAGTTTTGCTAAACACCGACATTGATAGTCTTCAAAAACTATCCATAGAGGCGACGGTTTTCAACTATCGATACTATCGATAGCACTATCGATAGTATACCAGCCCTACCTTGTTTTGCAATTAGTTACATTCATACAGTTAGCGAAGTAATTTTTTGCTAAACAAAAAAGAAGATAAAATTTACCTTTAATATTCTATCTTAAATAAAAAGATTTTTGAATATAAATAAAGTGTGTATGCTCTTCTACAAATATAAATGTATAAATATAAAAATTCTTAAACAATTCATTTAGTGGAAAAATTTAAAATTTTTTCTCCGATGTTGGGATTTATTCCCCACAAAAACATTCATGGACTGTTTTATTTGAATTTATGGCATTTTCAATAGAGCATAAGCCTTTCTACCATACTTAATAAGCATTTTATATAACATTAATTTATTTGGTAATATAAAAATAGTATTTCATTTGAAGCAGGTTGGTCACTATATATGCAACAGACTATTTCTTTCTTTCGATTTTAAATTTTAAGTAGGGTTCGAACGATACCAATAAAGTGTCGATACTTTTACGCGCTTTAAGTATCGCCAGAAAGTATCGGTAGTTGAGTAAGTATTAGATGGGAAGCACCTAATATTTGTACACCAATTTTATATATTTTTTTTTTGTACTAAATTAAATATGGGTGTATTATGTGATGTAGAGAACAAAGTTTGTGCCAACAGTGGCACCGCTAATTAGGTTTTGCCGATGGCAATTCAAATAAAAGTAAACAGTTTCTTTAAATGTAAACAAAAACTTAAAAGCACTGAAATTCACTAATACCCTCGCCGTTTTTTATGAGTTTTTAACCGACTTCCAAAAAAGGAGAAGGTTATGGATTCGTCGGAATATTTTTTTTTGTGTATGTTACCGCATAACTTTGGACCACTTTAACCGATTTTGATAATTCTTTTTCTATCAGAAAGGTAGTGCCTCACAGGTGGTCCCGTACTGATTTGGTACTCCTAAATTGTTATATTCGAATTGAAGTTGGTTGGGTTTTTTGTTTAAAAATTACTTGTTTGTTCTTATTATCAATGATATTTTTTTTTATTTAACACAATAAAATTACTTTTCCTATCGAAAAGTAGAATGTTAAGAAAATTTTCTGTTTTAACAGTTTCTTTTATTCTCCTATTCGGTTTTATTTACTTTTACTTAGCTTACCACCGCCAGGACGACTCAATCTTGTATTCTATCAATCATTGCCCATCGTTACAAATTAAAAAAAAAACCTCGCATATGTAGGTATCTAGTTTGTCTCTTATGCATAGAAAATACCATTAAATGTTAATTAAACAATACATTTAGTGGTACGTTGCCTTAAAATAAAGGTTTTTCAATGCGCTTTCTGGAAAGGTGTGTTAGTGTGGCTCCCGCTTTAGAGAACATTGTTCACAAGGAACTGATAATACAACAACTACTAAAAATAACCGAGCTTGCCCATACATACATATATATATATAACCGCACACCTTTCTAAGGGGTTTTGTTTATTATTGATGATATAGGTGCAGATAAGAGCTCTTTTATATAAAAAAAAGTTACTTACAATGTTGCATTAAAAAAAAAAAGAGTATTCTCAATGCATCGAAAGAAAAGTATCGATACTTACTTGGTATTGGGTTGAAAAGCATCTACTAACAAATACTTGGTATCGCAACAAAAGTTTCGAGTATTTACTTGTAGTCGCTGGTATCGTTTGCTCCCTGCATATCAGTCACGAAGAAATCAATCACAAAATGATACTATCGAAAAATTTTCACTCGAACGAGGAGCCATTTTCTGATAGATAAATTGCGAATGACAGCGACCGCGGGGTCCAGAGCAGCAATTATGCGACTGATGTTGAAGATTACCGATAGACTTCGACATCTGTGCCATATTAACCTTTAACTATGGAGGTGCATTTTTTGGACATAGTCTATGACCTGGTGGTAAATTTTACCCCTTCGAATTTTAGTTAGAAATTTGAATACAAATTGGCCATTTTATAATTATTTTTTCTTCTAAACTAAGCTACTATATTTTTAAGTTAAAATAAATACCAAATGTTATTTTTTCTTTTAAAATCAACAAAAGTTCCACTTTATTTCACAAGGCTTTTACTATTCACAAGAACGAAAACATCACATAGTAAACTTATAAAAAAAAGTGTAAAATAAATATTAATCTAAAGCTTAAGGGGCATCTTTTCACAGCAAAAAATATATTTTTAAAGAAATACAAGAGATCATATTAAAAAAATGTAATTGTAAAAAATACAGGTCAACCTTCCTTGAAAGAAAAAGTTGCATAAACGTTGAGGAGTGGTAATTTTTACACCAGCGTCAGCATTTCTCCGCCCACACTACACTTTCCACAGCAAAAACATTACTGATCAATAACGGCAACGAAATGAGAAGATACTGAGAGAATCAAGTTGCTGGAGCGCAACATAGGACAGTGATTCAAAAAAAAATTAAAGAGGGGGTAAATTTTACCACCACCTCCACACTTAAAGGTTAACACAGATGGAACGGAACGAAATGCTAAAATATGTTTTCCCAAATGTTTCTCAAATCGTTCTAAAGTTGATAAACAATGTTTGAGAAAAATTTGAGAAAATATTTAGTTCCGAATGATAAACAATGCGGAAAATAATATTAAGAAATAAGATTTTCACAAACGTTGGAACAGTTTTTCCCAGTGTTTGTTGGGTATCTACATTCAATTATGGCTGTATTTCTTTATTCATTCTGAACGTTTGGAATAAACTTTTTTGTTTACTTATTCTTTAGAACGTTCCTGATGATATGTTAACGTATATTTCAAACGCATTCTGTTTATTCCGGCTGTGAAATGGGATTATCCGGAATGTATAAAGAAACGCAGCCTATATTTTTCTTTGTCGAACAATGTTTCTATGTACATACGTATTTTGATAATATGTCAGCATTTTAGCTTTTATGAAACACATATGCACATACATACATCATACCTATGTACTAACGTATCCACGTTTTCCTCACGGTGGAGAGAATACAGAGGTGGCGCCCATGAACGAAAGACACAAGATCACGCGGGAAGGAAAGAACGAAAAAAGTTATTTTCTAGCTGCCGAAATCTCGACGCCATCTTTGTTGTAAGAAGTAAACAACGAAGAGAACGGAGAAAACCGCGAAATTGTTGAACGCATGAAAAAGCATTTTTATTATGCAAATTCTTCTAAACATCATGCCGTTGTGTTAATTTATTCTTTATCTTATGTGTACACACGTTGTCACAAGCGAAAATGAAGAAAATTGCAGTAAAAAGCCACCACCAAATTGTAAACAACGAAGAAATGTACATAAACGGCTAATGTCAATCGTCCAACTTTTTTCCTTAATGCGATTCTAACGGGCTACTCTCCTGCCCGCGTGATCTTGTCTTTTTGGTTCATGGGTGGCGCCGATGATGATACCGCTACTCGGCTCTCAGTGATTTTGACAGAATCAGCTGTTGTGGTGACGTCATAGTAGACAAGACAGCAGTAGTGATGTCCTGAGTCAATACTTTTAAGTACCCAATACTCTCGATACTCGGTACCGAAACATTTAGGTTTCGAATAAAAGCGCACATAGGCCAAAAATATGGAAAAAACGCCTAACAAAACCCGAATGTAAGAGCCAATAGAGCTTTTTTACTGATTCAAATGAAAGATGTATATATGTCGGTTCGATGCCATAATACAGAGAAACCCTTACTTGTTTGAAGCATTTTTGTTCCAGCTGAATCGGCCGATATCATTTTTGTAGGCGTGGGACAGATTCTGTAACCAGTTAACGACAATTTTCGAATCGGTATCGGTTTTGTCGACGTTTGATATCAAATATTTGTAAGTCAACAAGTGCGATATCGATCCGAAACTTGTCGCTAACTGGCTACAGAATCTCTCCCCTGAAAAGCTTCTTCATCCGTCAAAGTATTTTTCTTGAACCTTGGATCGACTAAGGTTAAAACTGATGAAATAATATTTTTCTGTGGCTATAAGTTCAAGTGTTTTAACCGATATCATACAAATTAGTAATGAAAGTTTTTTCTAAACCTGAAATGCATATTGTAGTGTTAATACTATTTACTATTGTACTTTGTTCATTTTTGTACTTTGTTATTTTTGAAATTATTGAATTAAGTTCTTTTTCAATTTATGTAAATCAAAAAGAAAATTTTTGATTACTTCAGAATTTTTTCTTCTTTGAAACTTAAAACACGTTAAATTAAAATTAAGATTATATAAAAATAAAATTCTTTTAAATACAATTCTACAATTAAATACGCTACACATATAATGGCGAGGGTTTAATGTAAATAATCGGTATCGGATACCGAAAAGGAAGTACAGGGTACCGAAATCTTTTTTAAGTATTGGGAACTGAGTATTGGGGACAATTCATCACATCACTAGTCGCCCTCATTCTCGCCGCTCTCAGTTGTCAACTCTACGATGAAGTCACGCTAAAATTACTCTCACGAATTCTGCTGCAATCGGCGCAATCTTGTATTCTATCATTCTTGCGTTTTCCTTATATTAAGCTTATCACTCAAAACATCAATGAACTTGAAATCACGCCACTTTATCTCACTTTGAAAAAGAGAGGGGAAAACACTAGTCAACATGTACATAGTAGGGATGTTTCGAACGTCATGCGTATTTTGGGAATGCGAATGTGCGAATGCGAATACGAATGTTAAGAATAACATTAAAAAAGCTGTAATCAACTTAAGTCATAGTTTTATAAATTATTATAATATTGAACCAGTGCTTAACTATACAGTGTTTTCTAGTAGTCAAAGTTTAAAAGTACATTTCAGAAAAAGTAATTTGCTGCCTTTTCTCCCATGAGGCGATTTATTAGAAGCTCGTATATAAAGCCGGCTGCACTGAACAATTGCTCACTTGCGACGAATAAAGTACAAAAAGTAACTAAAAAATTTAACTATTACTACAACTGCAATAGCACTGAAAAATATGCGAACACATTTGAGGGCGCTCAGTTAGATCTGCATGCTACATATTTCAATTTTCTACGACAGACAGCCGCGTACAAGGGTTGTTTTGCCTGTAATATACAAATTTAGTATTACTAAACGTTAAATTGAAAAAACCTTTAACATATGTATGTGTGTTACGTATGCATGTGTGGCTTGTACACATTCGCATTCGCAAAATATTCGGATCATTTGATGCGAATGTGAATGTCGATGCGAATCATTCGCATAACGAATGCAAATGCAAATATTCGCAACATCCCTGGTGCATAGTTACGAACATTCATATACATATGTACAAATCAAATACAAATGAATGCGAGAGGACTGACGAATAGGCATTCTCTTCACAATGCGGTCAAGAACTTTAAATTTTCTTATGTGTGTTCATTTGGTTGTTTGTCTCTGGTGATATCGTCACTAAGGCTGTCTGCATATTGGTCGTCCAATCATAGTTGCTTCATCGTCACAATCATGATGCAACGATTACATGACGGCTACACTTTCGCACACTCGGTCGTGATATTTCAATTTGGCCAAGGTACATTGAACAGGTAGTATCAGTAGAGCAGCTGATTTGATTTATTTTCAAATTATTTGGTCTCGAAAATGTCAAATATTTTTAATTTTTTCTCACGAAAATTATAAGTTGTTAAAATCCATTTGCTTGTGAAACCTTTTTCCATACAAAACAAGCGATTGAATAGCAGCTTTTGGAACGTTCGCCCAACTCGGCAGCACGACCGCTGATTACTGGGCCTTGCAAAGGATGGATCAATGCTTCGAGAAGCAAACAAATTTACTAGGAAAGAAAGTTGCATCAATTTTTATTTTTTCCAATTTCAATTTTTTATTTTTTATAATTTTTTGTATTTCACATGGCACGCTTTGATTTAGAAGAAAAAATTCAGAACAGTTGTTGACACTTTCGATACCAGAAGCAACAACAAAATACACGCAAATGTTGTTTTTGCTCTACTGATACTACCTGTTTAATGTGCCTTGAATTTGGCTTCTAAAAATTCATTTGGAGCAGGTATTTTCTGTTTTTTGGTTGATATTTTCGCGAAATATTTACAAAAACCTGCAATTTTTTAAAATATAGACTGTGCTGCAACAATACTAGACATCATTTTTCCGTAATATCTCTTCTTTTCTTTTCCTGAAATGTGTTTTGTGCATGCACACAGAGACTTTTTACAATTTCGTCATATTTTATAGTTAAAACTATCACATTTATTGAATTTGAATGCAATTATCCACCTTTTAATAATTTCCACAGATTTGATGCAAAAAATACTAATTTTTATGCAATTTTAATGCAAATATTTTTTACTTTAATACTTTTTCACTAATTTTGTGCCCGAATGGAATTGAAAATAACCAAATAGTGTACAAATTAATAAAACTACAAAATGTTGTGAAATAAAATATGAATTAGAAACGTAAAACCACATATCTGAACAATCAGATGTATGGGAGCTACATGTTATAGTGAACCGATTTCGATGATTTTCAGAAATAGTTAAGGTAATATCGAAAAACCGTCTCGTGCAAAATTTGAGTAAAATAACTTTAAAACTGGGGGCTTTTTAACAAAAAAGTTAAAATTTAAGCAAATTTTCAAGTACCTTTATCTCGAAAAGTGGAGCTTATCTGGCAAAACGCGGGACGCCACTAAATTAGAAAGATCCCAATTCAGTAAGATCAGCTATGAAAACCATTTCCCAGAAAACAAATTTCAAAACCTGAGCACAGTGATAAGCGACAAAATTTCACCGTTAGAGCTCTAAAACTTCCCTCATTAATATCTCAAAATTTTGACGTGATACGGATTTTCTGAGAACGGCATCGCAATCGGGAGGACAAATTTAATTTTATGTGTTTGGTCGTTTGCTGTGATATTTTTGCCTCCCTACTGTGTTATTTATTTCATTTTATTAGTAATAATTTGTATTATTTAAATAATTCTGTACGATACGTATATACATATATATTTATATGTATATATTAGACTGCATCACCAAAAAAAGGTGCGGGTTTTCCGCTGGGTTTACAAAATGTATTATATTTTAAGAAGTCCACCAAAATATTTTGGAAAAGTTTTAAGATTTAAGCGAGCTGGGCCGATTTGAAAATACCTCCAAAAATGGAGTTTTTTATGAATAAAAATAGTTTCTTAAAGAACTTTTTGAAAAAGGTCCCCTCAGATGACAGAACAGATTAGGCTTAAAAAATCTGCAAAAAAATATTTAAAAATCTTTTCAACGGAATCGTAATAATGAGATTGTTGATGCTGTTTTTTTACTTTTTTCAAAGATTGATTTACGAAAAACTTAAATAACTGGGCCAAAACTAGATATTCTGATTTAGACTTGTGGGATCTCGGTAGAAAGGTATTTTCCCACTATTTTTATTTATGTGCAAAAAAAAGTCATTCGTGTCCCATTTTTTTTTTCAAATACCAACACATCTTAATTCAACTTTGAATGATGTTCGTTCATCCTACCTTTCTCTGTAATCCTTTGAATGAGCTTATTAGCAAACAAATAAGAAGGGAGAGAAAATTCCTTTCCAATGATACCTCACAAGTCTAAATCGGAAGAGATTAGGTTCAGTTATTCAAGTTTTTCTTATATCAATCTTTGAAAAAGTTAAAAAACAGCATCAAAAAACTTATTATTACGATTCCGTTCAATTTTGTTTTTAATATTTTTATGCAAATATTTTAAGCTTAAACCGTTTTGTCATTTTTCAAAAACATCTTTAAGAAACTATTTTTATTCATAAAAACTCCATTTTTGGAGGTATTTTCAAATCGGTCCAGCTCGCTTAAATCTTAATATTTTTCCGAAATATTTTAGTGGACGTCTTAAAATATAATAGATTTTATAATTCCAATGGAAAAACAGCGCCAATATGGTTTGAGAAACTCTCCTACCATAAAGTAAATAACAAATAAATGGGTTTGAAACCTATTTTTATTTAAAGTGAAAATTATTTCATAAGTAACAAAACAAAAGACAGTAATCAAATGTATGCAGATTTAATAGTACTTTGGCATGTACATATCGTCAGTAGACACGAATAAAGGCGCGAGCTCACAAGTTGACCGCGAAAAAAGGCGCATAAAGAAAACTTCAGCGAGGAAAGACTATTAACATAGTTGACGGCGAAGAAAGACGCGTGAAAATATTTGACGGCGAAGTAGGAGGCGTAAACTTATTTTCGCGGTCAACTATGTTTGCGGGTGTAATAGTATGTACATTCCGTTAATAGTTTTTGGGGAATAGTGCTGAAGTGGCAGTCCTTCCCCAAGTATGATTATGCGTCTTTCTTCACCGTCAACTAGGTTAGGCGTCTTTCTTCGCCGAAGTTTTTCTTAAGCGCCTTTTTCGTAAAATTTTTGTATGCGTCTTTTTTCGCCGTCGAAACACCAGCGCGCCTTTATTCGTGTCTAATGACGATATCTGATAAATTCACTTAAGGTATGTCGAAAAAAGCTCGATGCAAAAAATGTATGTAAGTCAACAAATGTATTTTATGGTTAAAAGAATTTCATATATACATAATAGTGGCAGAAATAAAAGAACCAGTTTTGTCTATAGTTCCTTTGTTTATTTAACGCTTGGTACATTCTACACATTGCGAAATATGCTTGAAATGTTTTCTGCAAACATTTTTGTTACAATTAATACAAAAAATTGTTGTCTTATTATTATTCCTGGCGTCAATTTCTGTTTCGTAGCTGGTTCGCTTCTACATAAGTTAAAGAACATCTCCTTTTTTGTTATTGTTGTTTCCTAGAGAACGAAAAATGACACTGAGGATGGCACAACGCCGAAACCGATTTGTCTCCAATCCAAATTTCACAAGGGATGACGGAAATTCGTTTTAAAACGCATCATTTAAAATAGTCCTTTTTTCTCTAAAACCTAAGAAAATGAATATCATAATAGTTACAATGTGTACGCTAAGTATAATTTTAAAATTACACATGCCAAAATACTTACAAAATAAAAATTTTGATTTAGACCCTTATCACAAACTCAACTATCTTAAAAAAAATGTTGCGAGTTACATTAAATTTTTTTTTGGTATACGGAAAGGCGCGACACGGCAATTCAGCCGCATATATGAGACACCAAATTTCAAATACAAATATCAACTGAACGTTGCAACGCAGCAAGTAACAGCTTACTGTGAACCATGCTGCCTCTCAAAACTTACAAAAGGTGTGTACTCGTATTGAGAGGACAAAATTCTCCAGCAGCCAAAGTTCTGAGAGTTTAGCAGCTCTCAAAGAGAAGAAATATCAACAGAAGTACGAGAACGCAAAATTTGCAAAAACTTGCAACCTTCGAAACAGCTGATCACTTGCACAGTTGCCACTGGTGATTAATTTGGCAATTTATTTTCTGCTTGGTACATTTTCCCCCAATTTGGCATTTTATTCAATTGAATACTTTTGGATAAGAAAAACCTTTTAAAGTACAAATTAATTATATCGGTATGCATAAGATATTTTTCTCATAATTATATGTGATATCACATGGTGACGCATTCATAAACAAGAGAATCTCCTCCAAACCCCCATCATTGATCCAAGCTAAATGTAATCGATGTATATAGCTACAGATGTTGCTTTAAAATTATAAAATTTTCATTTCCTACCAAAACCAAAAACTTCAACAAAAAAAACATTTAGCATGTTGCATTTAAATCTATTTTGGTATATTTAAAGGAAAATTATGGTACAAACGAAAAATGTCATACGGCAACCATAGTCAGCACACACTAAAGTAAACAAACTGGAGATTAATGGCAAATTAACGAAAAATAAACTCAACAAACGTTGTGCCTATTAAATTTACTCACTTTTTCGTTGTATACTAGCATTAATAATAAAATTTGCAATAAATAACTCAAAAAGGCCATACTCTCTTTTGTTTATTTACAAACATGTGTTTGTGATCAGCTGATTTTCTTACTTGCAAGTTTTAGCTGGGAAAAATTTTCCAGCAGAAATTTGCAGCTCTCTTTCATATTTTTCTCTCTCAATTTCCCCTACTTTGCAAGTTTTTTTGGGTACGAGAACGCAAAACCAGTAAAAGTTTTCTAAAACTTTAGATAGTTGGGCGTACGAGTACACTCCTAAAGTCACTAAGTGGCAGTGGCCGGCTAAAACAATTAGTATTTCGACCCCTTTGAGCAAAATTATCGTATGTTACATTTTTTACGATAAGGCATCACCTGTTAAAATAATATAGCTGAAATCTCCATAGCTACCATAAAAATTAACTGTAAATTTTATCGTATGTGACAATAAATTTTTTCTTGTGGGCGAAATTATTGTAGGTGCAAAGAAATTCGAATGGGAAGCGGATTGCTCGCATTCGTCATGCCTCTATTTACTTCATCGTTATCAATACCTGTTATTTTATTACTTGTGGTTTCATAATCAATAAAACAATTATAAGCTTTTCAAGTTAGTCTAGAAACTTCATGTAACTATTTCATTTAATATTAAATATGCGATCAATATTAAATATTCAGTATTAAATATTCAATATTCAATATTAAATATTCGCACTTTATAAATATTTACTTATCGTTGACGAAAGACATACAGCTAATGACGTAAGTTTTTATTGCGGCAGTTACGCTGGTTAAAACCGTAACAAAGCCGTAATAGCAATGCTGTCATATTTTTTAAATTCTTCGACCTTCATAAATAAGACTAAGACAACATATTTACTTCCAGGCCATACTATGATGCCAATTGATTCTGTGCATAGTACAATTGAATGTTTTGTACGAAATCGTACTATTTGGGCGCCTAGTAAATGGCCCATAATCATTCGCAATGCACGAAGCAACCCTTCAAGTTACGACTGCATCGAAATTGGCCACTCTGAGTTTGAAAACTGGAAGTCTTTTACAGATATTTGGTTACCCAACAAAATTAAAATTAACCTAAATAAGCTTCGTACATCTACATTCGAAAAAAACTCAAGTAAAATTGAACTCATGTACGGTTATTATGATAGTTCTACTAAAAAGTCATGAAAAACTTAAATTTTACATATAAGCTCTCCGGCGTGCTCTCCGAAGGTTTAAAAATACAAGCAATCCTCATCGCAAATATCTTCGGACTAATGTTCTAAAAATACCTTTTATTTAATACCCATAGAATCGAAAATTATTGGCAACGTTTCTCTAATATCTCAAGGCATAAAAATTGGTCTACTTATAAGCAAATCACTGCTTAAGAGCCTTCTTTTAGTATTCATGAATAGTAATATTGTACCTTTATTTTATAAATAAATATTAAACAAATGTGGGATTCAAAACAAGTGGCAACTCTAAAGTAAAGCTCGCAAAGTTATGATATATCAAAAGAAGTGTTAATGAAATAACGGAATTGTTTTTTAATGAAATCCATTGTTTATTATAATTGAAAATATTTCAAAATTATCCTCTCGGATAAAAGTAATTGACGCAGAGAACTTTTAACAATGTATGCAAATTTTTTTATTCCAATTGCTTTTCGCAAGTTTTTATAAAAAAAACATAGATCATATTACAATGAAAACATAAAAATAGAATTTCTAAATTTCTAGAAAGATTTTTAGTATACAGTTTTGTAGCCCATTAAATTTTAGTACAACAAAGTGCAAGTTCCAAGTTCCTAAAAAATCGTGTTGATTTTTGGCAATTTTTCCTATATAAAAAATGGCGAACACACTTTGTATGGAAGACACTGTTAGAAAAAATTGCCAAAAGTGCCATATAAAGTTGGAAATTTATTAAATTCTCCTGGGTTTTGCATAAAGTTTTAACATTTTATCTCTATGTTTTTGTCGTAATATGAGGTTTTATAAAAAATTTGCGAAAAGAGACTAGTTAAGAAATTTTCCACGCATAGTGAAAAGTTCTCTGTGCCAATACTTTTGTCCGTATGTGTATAAAAATTAAAAATATCAAAATTAAGAAATCCGTTTTACGAATTGCGCGGGTTCGTCGCCATGTGTACTTGCAATGATCTTGTTTGTTTTTGTTTTTCCAACCTGTCCTTAGCATGCACAAAATGCTTTTGTAGCATGATTCAATAATTAAAGGTTTGCTCATTATTGACATTAGACTTTTGACACTCCCTTAGCTGCCTTACAAAAGCTTTGCACACACACACGAACCCACACACAGTGCTTTGCTAAGGGAGCCGATTTTGCCAAGAGGGAACGAGAAAACTGCTTTTTGAGCAAACCTTTTATTATTGAATCATGCTTTTGTAGCACATCGTTTTTTTCTTGATCTGTGCTTTTGGATTTAAAATGGCTAATATCTAAGATGAAAAATATTATTATTAGATCATACTACTTATACATGCATATATTACAATTTTCTTACACCACGCGCTTCACTCTACGACTCGACTGTTATTGTTAAAATTTGACAAAAAATGATGAAAAATTATTCCGTTAGAAGCAAAGGCAGCTGAAAAAAACTTATTTTTTTAATTCGCACAGCAAACGATCACATTTCAATCCCCAATCAATAAATCACGTTTCAAGCCTAATGGTGAGTCATTTTCGATCTTTTTTTAATCGCGGAAGCGATTAATCAGTTTTTAATCATAAAAGGTGATCGAAGAAGACTCAGTAAGGTGATTTTTATTAAAGTAATCCTCCAAATGCTAGGTGGGTTACATATAGTTGAGTACGTATTCTATACATATGTATGTATGTAAGTACATATCTTAGTTTTGTGTAAATAACAGAATAAAATCTTTGAAGTCCTCTCTCAAGGTGTGTAATAATAGTATGAGATTGTCGTTTAAATTTATATTTTGTGATCTCTTCAAATTGTGTATTAACGCTCTTTTCATAAGTAAAATAGTATGATAGTGTGGAACTAAAACGTATGATAGTAGAAATCACCTGATTTTCGATTTGTATACCAATGTTGTGTTTAGCATGCGTCGGTTAACCACGCGATGCTGACATTGCTTGCATGTGTATAGTAGGTTCATATGTAGGTATCTAATTCACATACCTACAAACATATGTAAATTGCTAAGCATTCTCTTTTGTAAACAAATATATGCTCTTTAACGAACACTGGTGAATATTGATTAGTATTTTACGCTTAATAAAACAACATCTTTACACTAGAAAGAGAATGTCAGGTTTAAAGAGTTTATTTTGTGAAAAGAATAAACTACGGCACATTTTTGCTTTGGTGCACTTTTTGTTTACCTGCACAACTTTGCTAGAATAATGCTTCACCAAGCGGAATTAGTATGCAAATTTCACTTTTAGCTGAATTTTGTATAGCTGCACTTTTCTGTTTAACAGCCCTATTTATCGTACAAAAATTTGTTCGTTTTATATCACGGCTTCAAACTAGTGTTGCCAGATGTTTTTCCAGCCATACGGGACAAACGCAGAATTTTTCCCAAAAATACGGGATTTACAAAAATTTAACGGGACAAATGAAAAATAAAGGATTTGCTTTAAAAGCCTATATTACATATTAACTAATATAATCCATTTCAACGAAGTAATGTTCAGATTAGTTATAGGCTTATGATAAATTTCGTTTATTTCATGACAACACTTTTAAATTTGTACAAAAATATTTATGTACGTAGACATACTTACAATTGACAAAACCATAAAAACAACAGTTGCGGCCAAAATAATAGCAGCGAAATTCAAAATGATGCTGTTGGAATCTTATCTCTATTTATTTATTGTCAATAATTTTCATTTAAAATATGGGTTAATCATATACCACATAAATAACAGTTTCCAAGTTTGCACAAAGTTCACAATAACTAATTAAACTTAAAAAAATTTTCAATAAAATTTCGATAGTAAGATTTCAAGTATGCAATTTTACTATAATAAAGTGCAGGTTTCAAGTCGCTAAAAATTACCATTGATTTTTTAGAATTATTTTTGTGGAGGGTGTTACGCATTTTCTTCCATATAAAAGTCAGTTTTGCTCATGCGTTATATGGAAGAAGATTTGCAACATCCTCCACAAAAAAAAAAATTCTAAAAAACCAACGGTAATTTTTAGCTATATTTCTCTTACAGAGTTGCATGCAATAATACTTGCTAATGATTTATTCACAATATCCGCGTTAAAGCATGAGCATGTTGAGTAGAAGTTTACAGGTTTGAAATGAATAATGAAAATGTCGAAAATCCGGGAAAAAACTTGTCCCGGCGAAACATTTTAAATTTAATGCAAAATACGGGACGTCCCGGCAAATACGGGACAGTTGGCAACGCTACTTCAAACACAACGACTTACTCTTAAAAAATTCAACTTCCCTTGTAAACAAATTTGGAAATCGAGTCATGACTAATATTTCCAGAAAACCCCACAGTTTTAAACGTAATAATAGATTGGAGCTTACACATATGTTAGTGTTTGGCCGAGCTTCTCCTGCGATTTGTGGCGTGCGCCTACCCACAGTTATGAGGTACGACCGCATTAAGCGTCCCTTTTGGTATACCGC
Organism: Rhagoletis pomonella; assembly: GCF_013731165.1. Taxonomy (NCBI): domain Eukaryota; kingdom Metazoa; phylum Arthropoda; class Insecta; order Diptera; family Tephritidae; genus Rhagoletis; species Rhagoletis pomonella. The sequence goes on along the minus strand of NW_023458557.1, from coordinate 27,943,099 downwards.
ACTGAAGCTGCAGCGGCGCGACCATTTGTTGCAAAATTTTTAATTTATTTGTGTTAGAACCTTCAAACAAGATGGATGCCATCGCCTCTTGGAGCAATAGATTATTGAAAGCCTGGGGCGGGTTTCCGTAATTCGATAGTCGACACTCGTCGGCTCGATACTTCAATTCGATATCGAACGCTTGGTTTCCGTATTTCGATATGACCACTCTCGTTTTCATATTGTAGGATGCGTTTCGAAAGTGTTTTGTAGATGTCAAAACCTGTGTGAAATAAATAAATATAAATGGTAATTTGAATGTAAACAATGTACAATTGGCGTTATTTTTTGATTTTGGACGATTTTGGAGAGGAAAACTCTTTAATTAATAGAAGAAGGATACGAGCTGCATCTAGTCCCATGGAGTTGCCTGAAAAAAAGGCAAGTTAAATTAATATTGTAGAAACTAAGGAGCATTCAATTTCTTTTCAATCTATTTCCATTTCAAAGCTTCCAATCAAAATATCGGCTGACCAAAGAAGTATGTATTTATGTACGTTATACATACATATGTGCGTTGTACATATATTCCTCCATTCTTGAGACTAGCTGCAACACTGGAAATATTAACAGGTGGCGGTTACCAGTGGCAAACGGAAGTCCATACCCAAAAATATTGCATGCATTTTATGCTACAACCAAAATCATTTTGTATATTTATATGCTAAGTATTTCTACTTACTTTCTGTCATCCCTTTGTTGATTTCATTGGAGGCCCGTTGCTATTTAATATTTCCGTTAATTTGCTCCATAGCTTCTTTTTCTTCTCGCGGCCATTGCTTACACATTGCAAACTATTTTTAGCTAAAGCATCGTGCTGCTCCATAAATTCAATCATAAGCTTCAGTTGAACAGCGTTCGTTTGTTGACTCCTAAATAAATAAAAAACATTTAAAATCACAGAAAAATTAATAAGGTTAACTTACATTTTGGTTGAGGCTGACAGCTGCGAAAGGCAAAACGAGAGACAAATTGCTGTCGAACAGTTTCTATCGAATGGTCGATACAGCACGAAGGCATTTATCGTTACGGAAAGCAAAAACGATACTTCGATATACGTTTTTGCTCGATATCGAATTACAGAAAGCCACCCCTTTAGTGCGATTCCCATTTTTCTTAACGACCGATATTCGTTATTGATAATGAACGACGTTTGTAGCTTGCAGTAGCGAATAGGCTATTCTCAAAAACACACTTAACGACAGAATCCGTTAGACATGTCGATAAAGAAGTTTAAGACGATTGTCGTTTATTACAAAGCCGAATATGGCAATATTGACGTTTGAAACTCAATATTTAAAAGAAACTTGTTATTGTTGCGCGTATTATTGTGTCGGGATTGTTGTTTGTGAATACAATATGAAAAAAAAGAAGAGCAGGAGCTACTACGGAGCAGTACCATAGGATGCTGGACTGCTTATTTGGCAATAACGGCCTCGTGCAAGGCGAATTTAATAAGGGGGTGTAAGCCGTATATAAGTAAAAAAATACAAATTATACGCACAATTACAGTTTGAATTACAACAAACACATCGTTTTGACATTATGCTTTCCACGTCTAAAAATTCAGCTTTTGCTCTAGTTTTCGACGTAAGGGTACTTGGAAATTTCCTGAAATTTAAAGATTTTTATAAATAACTCCAACAAAGTCCGTTCAAGTCATTTTACCAAACTTTTTCACGTGACTATTTTTTAATATAACCTTCACTATAAAAAATAGTCCTGTTAAACATTTTATTGAAACAACACTAAAACTGATTTATTTAAAAACAAGTTAAAATTGAAGCAAATGTTCAAGTATCGTTATCTCGAAAACTGGAACCAATCTAACAAAATTTATAATGCCCAATTAAGTGAGATCAACTTTCAAAACCTTTGCCAATGTTTTCAACTTGCACAGTGTAATAAATAAAAGGAACAATAATAAAAAGCAAATCTATATGAGATAAATTTTTAATTATTAGTTATTTTTTATTATAATAGTTTGCTTACCGATGAATTTGGCCTAATTTTTCTCAATAAAAACTTGAAACAATTTCATCGGTAGGCTTTTCAACGCCAAAATATTCGTAGCTAGGTTACCGACAAATTTCCTTCCACTTGGGCTTGGCGTCAGTTTTGTAAAAATGTTGAATTAATTCATAACTCGCCTTTTAACTGCACGGACACGCGCTCCTAATAATAAATTGTTAAATTTACAAAAAGTTATTTTATTTCCAAGCGAAGGTAGTCTAACGGGTGTGTAGTTTAAAATTATAAATATCACGAGTAGTTTGGAGTGATTTTGGGGCTACACCCAACCAGCCGACCGCAGCAAGTGTACACCAGCGTACCGGAGAAGCCATTTCTTGGTGCTACCATAAGAGCCGCTACAAGCAACCGACGTTGGACACCAAGTAGTAAAGGCCCGTCCACATACAACTTTGGCGTTGCGTCGGCGTTGGCGTCGCTTTGACAGCAGCGCGAGTAACGCCCGTGCTTGCTACAATGAACGCTTAGCAGAGAATACTTTGGTCACTAAATTAAAATACTAGCGGCAGAAAAACCAAAATTTTACATCAATAATTGCATTAAAAATATATTTCTTGCCCGTATTTGATTAAAAATGAAAATTGAATCACATAATTTTGATTATTTGGAACAGCTGACGAATGACGCGCGCGAAAAGTTGAGAGTTGGTCATCTTTCTGCGTTGTGTTGGCGTTGGCGTTGCCCAACTTTGGTTATGTGGAGACTTCCATATAAATGCATGTATTCATAGTCAGCTGTCGAAGCGACGCCAACGCCAACGCAACGCCAAAGTTGTATGTAAACGGGCCTTTAGAGGTACGCAAGGCGGGCATAACATGGCGATCGTGGCTTGGGGCGGTGCGGCAGACCGTGGCAGTGTAAAGAAAAAAAGGAAAAACCAACTTTATAATTAAAAACCAAAAATTAATTGAAAAAATACAATATGTGTAATAAAAAACCAGAAATTTAATTTAAAGTGATGACGATGCAATGCTTATACCTTTTCTTTTTATTTTTCCTTGGAGAATTCTTCTAAAATTTTATGTTTCTTTACAGAAAATTTACTTTTAAAATTAAATATATCTGAATATTCACACACAATTCGAAATACAATTTCTTGGAGTTAAAACTATTGTACGAAATGTTATGTCATTACGCTGGGTATATCGCACTATGCGTCAGCGGAACTGTGCGACACCATGCGGCGCGACATTTCTACCTAGTTGGTAGAGCTGGAAAACTATCGATGGCACTATCGATAGTATCGATGGTTTTTGACTATCGAGAATATCGATGGTTTTGTAAGCACTATCGATAGTTTTTACTCATACATATATTATTCAGTAACATACATATTTCAGTACGCAGATGCTACTTGAAGCTAAAAATCATTCATAAACTTTTTTTCCTTGAAAAAAGATCGTCATATTTTAGCCATTCTGATCTCATTTTCAATAAAAGTTGTTATGTTTAATTTTTGGACTTGGATTTTTTAATCAAAACTATCGATAGTACTATCGATAGTGTCGGCATTTTCGATAGCATCGATACTATCGATGGTTGTGACTATCGACTATCTCTACTAGTTGGTCAACTTTGCCGCGCAGCGTACACACAGTGTTTCGACTATATGGAGACAGGTGGAAATAATAGTACACCTGCATCGATTTCACTGAAACTTGACATGTTCTCTAGTTTTACTTAGAAATGGAGAATTATGAAATTTTGTAAAGATGAAATAATTGCCACGCCCTTTACTCTTGTGGGCGGAAACATTAAATTTCATCCGATTTCGATGAAATTTAGTTTGTAGTCTTTATTTTATTAGAAAACCCTAAATATAAAGTATGGGGAAGAGTGGATAACTATAATGTCCAAAACTCACAAAAAATGTGGGCCCAGTCATTAAATGTGATGGAATTTTGGTTAATTTTGGTTTCCTGCTTTCCACTCTCAGAAAACAAAGGTTATACTATAAAATGACTTGGGTGTAAATACTCGCTTTTTCCAATGCTTGGTGTAAGTTTTTCATTGTTCGAAAAATTCTTTTCTCGAAATTATGCAAAAAGAAGCTGAAAATCAAAAATGACATATATTTGCAAAGTCGCGCGCAAAGATCAAATTATATATTCATAAACTACATAAAATTCTGTAAAACATTCGACTAATTTCAAGACCTGATGGACCGGTACTGACACTTTATAACATTTATTATAAAATATAACATTAACACAATAAGATCCCAATGATCTTTTATAGTACAACTGTAACTTATAATTAAGAATTAAAATATGTTAATGTTTAACATTAAGTAATATATAAGAACAAAACAGAAACAACAAAAACTTACAAAACTCTATAGAGAATCACAAGTGGAGCATAAGGAAAAACATAAGAATAATGTACTGATTACTCTATACCTAACTAGGTAGCGAGCCTCGGAGGAAAGGGTATAACTTTGGATATGAAATAGCGTTTTAACGAAAATAAGATTACAAAACACTGTTAAAGTTGCTTATGTTCAAACCATTACGAATATGAGATGGAATCGAGTTCCAGGTGCGAATAGCATTAACAAAAAATAGTCTGCAGATGTTAGATAATTGTAGTTGGGCACGATCAATTCCGTTGGGCGCGCAGATTTCGGGAAAGACAATTTTTCAAACAGATAGCTAGGTTCCTTATCCATCATGAGGCGAAATAGAAAAATGCAATTTCTAGCCTTCAAGTATTCAGAAATACCGCATCCCAAGAACAGCAATTTCCATTCATACATGATCGTATTTCAAAGTAAATTTTTTGGTAAGAAAATAGGAAAGTACCAAATAAATGATAAATACCTTCACTTGAATATTCCACGGCATCTAAATATTTGATTACAGTTGAAAAAGAAACACTTTCTTCAATGGGTTAATCGCCAAAGGCAGCTAAACTGATTAGTCGTTATCGCGCCCATTCCCGTATTTTTTTTGGAAATGTATCGTTCGTGAAGAAGGGGGGAGTAAATAATGTAAAAATTTAGTATTTATGACTTGTATTGTACTTTACCCTCTCTAAGTCCAACCGTTTTTTTTTATCAACTGTCACCATGACTTTTTTCTATCTGCCTCCATATAGTCGAAACACTGTGCGTCGCCCAGTGCGGTCGTACCTTTATGCCGACTCCGAACGGCGGTTGCATTTTTATGAAGCTGTTTTTCACTTCCTGCCGAGGGGCGACCGCTATTAAGGCAGCGTCACACGATTGGGCATTTGCCGAAATTTCGTGCAAATCGTATCCCAAACGTGTGAATGCACAAATATTTACTTTATCCCTATCACGAAAAACAATTTGTTAAAATTTTTCAATAGAAATTCGCTTTATTGTACCAATCGTGTCGTTTCAGCCGTGACGTCTAGGTGGAACAGTTCGAATTAGTAACTTCTGCAATAGAAAATGATGGCAGGGCATAAGCGAATAAATAAATTTTTTGCTGAATGTATTTAGTTTTATTTGTTCCCCGAAAAATACTCACACGATTGGGCAAACGTGAGTGAAGTTGTATGAGAAAAACAATTGTTTCTTATAAATTTTAATTTCTTGAATTATTAAACAAGTACATATAATTTAAATAAAATGCCACTAATATCGTTACCAAAGATACGATAAGTTAAGATAAGATAAGATACGATACGATAAGATACGTTATGATAGGATAAGATACGATAATATAAGATACGATAAGATAAGATACTTTAAGATTATATTCTTCCATAGTTTCTTATAAATTTTCATTTCTTAAATTATTAAACAAGTTCATATAATTTAAATAAAATGCCACCAATATCGTTACCAAAGATACGATATGATAAGATACGATAATATAAGATAGCTCGATTTGAAAAAAGACATCAACAAAATGACTTCAAGATGGGGGCTGGCTTCTGCAGATAAGTTTACTTTACATTGCATGTAATTAGTTTTTTGTGTGCTGCTTTGGATAAAATCTCTGGTCGGGCCCATAATTTCGCTCTCCATAAAGCAATGATTCCACAGGGAAATAATGATTTTGTTGCTGCAAATGTTGAAGCCGTTTTCGATAGACTCTTTTGTGCTGATTATGAATCCATAAGTGTAAAGTTTCCGTCGGCTCCAGATTTTGAGAAAAAAAATTTTTCCAATATTTGAGAAGCTCTAGCACAAAAATAAAAGGTGATAGAATCTTCCACTTAGGCTTAAATTAAAGCTAGAACTCTCGAACACTATCCTTGAAAATACAATCCCTGCACTTTGACCCAAAGGTATCTTAAAATCATTTATTGAAAAATATAAAAATACTGGAAAACTGTGTTATTGAAAAAAAATTGGGCCAAAATCAGGACTTGGTGTTAAATAAATGGCTATAAGTGTCTTAGGGTCGAAATGCAAGGATAGTATTTTTAGAGATTGTAGTCGAAAGTTCAAGCCTTAATTTAAGCCTAAGTAGAAGGTTCTATCACCTTTTGTTTAATTGCGGTAGAGATTCAAACTTCGCCAAAATCAGTATTTGATATAGTGATATATTGGTTAGCAGTACGCGCTACCATTTCGGAGGGCCTGGGTTCAAGCCCGGTTCAACCCAATATCAAAAAATTAAAAAAAAAAAAGTTTTTTTATCCATAACGGTCGCCCCTCGGCAGGCAATGGCAAACCTGTATGTTTGTGTCATGAAAAACATCTTCTCATAAAAATACAATCACCGTTCGCAGTCGGCGTAAAACTTTAGGTCCCTTCCCTTTTTGTGACATCATCAAGGCGCACGCCACAAACCGGGAAGAAGCTCGCCAAACAGTTACATATGTGTAAGCGCCAATCTATTATTATTATTATTATTATTAATAAATACAGTATTTGATATTTTGGTTTTAATTTTCAGAGCTTCTTGTGTTTAAGACTTGATGCAAATCTACTGAGAGGAATCTAAAGTGCTTAGCAATGTCTTTGTTTGCAACTTCCCCCCTTTCAACTGCTTTTATGATCAATAGAATTTTTCCACGCAAATACTTATATTGGTTATAGAGGCATGTAAAAGTAAGGCGATAGATACTTCCGAAAATGTGGGCTATGTCACATTATGACCAAGGTCGAAAAGTTTAAGCTTTTGCTTGGACTTGCTTATTTTGCTTATTCACGGCTTCCAAGCTTAATTTCAACGATTATGCTTATTTCAATGTAAACTACGGACCATTAAAGAAAACGGTCAAGAAATACACTGCTATTGTTTCGTGTGTATAAATGGTTGTATCCAAGGAGTTTTGACATCTGATATTTTACAGCCTGCTGTCACATTTTCTTTACGAAATAATGGAACGGGCATATATTTCTGTTCAAAACAAGGGTGCCTTGTACTCTTCACAAACAAACTTTAGCAAACCATAGTAGAAAGCGTAGCAAATTTCTTAAGAACTTTGTACTGCTAAGAAAATTTGGCTCAATAATTTTTTTTTTACCATTGCTTGGGAGTTTTGTTATTTGTAGAACTAAAGAAATATTTACAAACAATAACATGAAAGCAGATTTAGTTTTTTATTAACCCGTAACTTAAATTGCATTTCTGTTAGGATCCAAAAAATTAAACTAGCGGTTTGTCTCCCCGGCATTGGTCTTATTGAAGATATTAAAAATAATTTATCTCAAATGGAGAATGACGAATATTTAAAAAAGTTTAAACGACCAGCGCAGATCTCTATTATTTGAGTATATCAAGCAACACTTGATTGTTCATTGTAACTTTCCAATCCTTAAAATATAAGGTTTGTTCCACAAGCTACTTGTAGAAAAACTCGAGCAAAGTTCAAACTGTCGGCGTATATCAAATAAACTCTAAAACTTATTTGCGGTACGCTTATGTGTAACTCGAAGTGACTTCGAGTACTTTGTGGAACAAACCTATAGTGAATAAAAAACAAAACATCAAACTGTAATAAAATTTTGTTGTTTTGCGAGCATATTTGCATAAGCGTTAAAAATTTATTTTTTCTTGCTTATTTTCTTCGGCCCTGCTAACGATCCTTTAGGATATATTAGCTAGTGTATTAAAAACAGATAAAATGTGGGAGATATCCCTCAAACTGACGTTTTGGTAATTCAATAAAGTGATAAACTGATAACAACGTTTTCAGCACATGAGGGTTTTGACGGCTATGAAAGAGCTGACGTTCTCGCAAAACACGGGTGCTAACAGAATCTGTATGCTCCACAGCCTTTCTGTCATCCGTCAAAGGAATACACAGCAGAGCTCCAAAGGGGCAAACCAATGTAGGAAATTTAAAACAGTTTTTAGAGAAATCGCGCAATGACTTATAAATTTAAGTCGAGGGGTTCTGTAGATCTATATTAGGGTGATCCAAATAAACTAACCTAACGAATTTATGGTTAAAATCACCTATTTACTGAGAAGAAAATTCTCCCATTTGGAAAAACTTTTATAAAAAATTTTTCTAGGCATATTCTTGTACGACATTAAATTCTCTTAAGAATTACCCTGCTGTTGATTGTTTAGACTTAAAAATTTATATACTTACGGGCTATGAAATTCGAAAAAAGCAAATATATGCAGTTTTAGGGGTAATTATACCTTTCATGAGCATGAAATGGTATTATAACTTTGGTCCGATGTTTGTAAGTACCAGAATAAAAAGAGATAGACCCATTAAAATGTATACTTATATGATCAGAACGTCGAGCTGAGTCGATTTAGCCATGTCCGTCTGTCCGTCTGTTTGTATGCAATCTAGTCTCTCAGTTTTCGAGGTATCCGGATAAAATTTGGTAGGTGGGTGTATTTTTATAATGTGTTAATCATTTGTCGGAACCGGAAGAATCGGACCACTATAACATATAGCTCCCATACAACTGATTGTTCATA
>NW_023458557.1:27914747-27929163 GCF_013731165.1 Rhagoletis pomonella | reverse complement strand
CTATCACTTCTACCATTTTTTCAAATTATTGTTGCTTTTCCACAATACATTTTCATTTAAAAAACGGCCTCGAGCTCAATTTAAACTGTTGAATTAAATCATTATTATTTTAATTATTGGTACTCAAAATAGTTTTTAAGAAATGTTGTTAGTTTTTATGATTTAAAGGTGCCGCCAGGAATTAACATCGTAAATAATGTTCGGAATGTATTTGCTACAGATAACTTTTGAAATATTTAAAAAAAAAAGCTAATTTCCGTTTCCGGATTCGTAACAATGTTAACACACGGCGAGAGCTTTTTATTCACACACCGAACATTCGGAATACATTTTTCTGTTCACTTATTCATTAGAACTTTGTTCCGGGATAATATAGGACCGGATAATCTGAACGCATTATTTTCATTTCGTCCCTAGTACGGAATTCATAAAATATTGCATGAAAATAATGGCGCCTAGGAAACCAAGTAAGTTTTTGCAAGTTGTTTTGCGAAAAAATTTAATTCGATGTTAATAAGCTGATATGTAGTAATTTCATTCTATTCTGTTTCTTAATATCCATTGTTCCTGATAAACTACACGATTATTCTCTTCTGGATCCCGTCTGAATAATAAATAAACACGATCACGGTCAATTAATAGAAAAAATGTGTGATCCACAAGCAGTGTGGCAGTTGAAGCGGTTGCAATTTTAATTGGGAGTTTATTACTCATTTGTACAATTTTGAATATGACTTTATTTTACTTCTGGTTTGGTAATAACGTTATATGGATTTGTTTCCAAAACAAAATGGAAATAAGACCAACCATATGGCCTTATTGCGTGTGGTGTTATTGCACCCCACCGTCTTGCGCATACAGTCTTGCAAGCGCATATTTCGATGCATTTGCAAATTCACAACAATAAAATGTAAACGGGTTCTAAGGCAGCAAGCATTAAAATTGAAATTTTTTTTTTAAATTTTTTTGCGCTAATTTGTTGTAAAAACTTAGTTTGTCCTACAACAAAAAAAAACAACAAAAATAAAAATTGTAAATTCTGTCAGCAAGAAAATTGCCAAAAATCAATGCGATTTTGTAGCAAATTCTAACTAGACCTTTATTATACTAAAGTTTGATTGCCTACAACAGGGGTTCCCAAACTTTCTTCACCGCGGCACCCTTGTTAAGCTAAACAAATTTCGCGGCACCCCTACTCTTCAAATATCTTCGAAAACAAGCACAATGCAAACTTTATGCTCCTTTAGCTTTAATTTGAGGACTGAAATTGTTTTGATGATTTCATTATTTCCTTTAAGTTTATTGGGAGCTTTGACAATTTTACCCTGAAATCATTTGATATATTATTATTAATATTTTTTGTTTTTATGTATGTTGCGGCATACCACGTAAACCGATTACTATGATTCTATTTTTAAAGGAAAGGGTTTACCTTACAGGTGGACCCATTTTAATTTGGTTTAAATCCGATCATCAGATCATGAAGAGATTAACGATAATCTTAAATTTGTATATGGGAATTGAAGTCGGTTTTGTTGTTTGCTTAAAAATTATTTGTTTATCTAAGCATTTGTTGAAAATGCAGTCTCACATAGAAATGTAAAAGTAAAAGTTAATAGTATTTTTAAACAATCTTTCCAACAGCAGTGTTTTCTGCATGACTTGCATCCAGAACTCTCTTGGCTACCTTCGTAATATCCTTCGTAGTATTTAATATTCAAAGTGCTGATTCACCGATGTCCAGAAGGTTTTCAAAAGCTTAATTTGTCATCTCAGTAGGTTTACTTTTCGGGTCACATGAAAACGGGTTTGTAATCCAGCTGTAGCATCAGAGTTAATGTTGGGAAAATATTCGGCTGGTAATGCGCGTTAACGCTAAGAAAATAACTTTTATATCCAATTTCACGAAAGTAATTTAAGTGAAAAATTTATTTTAATTTTTTTGAATGGAATTTTTTATATGGAAATTGACAGAAAATAAAAAATCATTTCCATTTAAATTGCTGGTGAAACCGGCTGTTATCAATTTTTTAGCATTAACTTCAGAGTTACATATGTACGTTTTTCTTTGTTTATTTGTGGGGTTTTCATCCAAATTGTTAGAAATTCTAAAATTTACATGTCACCAATAAAAAAAATCTCGACATGCCAGATAAAAACAAGGATGTATTTTAATTTCGCATGCCTCTGTTATCTTCGCAGTGTCATCCAATGCGGATTTTAACAGTGACTCACATACAGTGCCTTCTCGTGGTGTTTTTCCAACCACTGCAAATATCCGCACACTTGCTCCATTTCAAACCATTTTTCTGTACAAATTTGTTAGCTTTAAAAATTTCGTCGCTAGTGGTGTAAGTCTCAAGTACTTCGCTCATCAAAACTTCTAAATTGTGAACGTTAGCGATGGTTGAAATTGAAAAAAATTTACGAGAAATATGTCCAATAATAGATCATTATATACCATTTTGAAGGCCTATATATCCTCTTTTCATATACGATCTTTGAAATCGAATGAGAAATAGTTATTCACAAACTCATAAATCTACAAGATCCCATTTTCAGACCTAAATCGACAGGTGGCGACCTCTAAACGACCTTCAAAAATCTAAAAAAAGGCAATAATATTTCTCATAGAAAGGAACAAAATTAGGGGGTAGGGTCTTGCAATTTCCAAAAAGGATTTTCGATGGGCACCCTAATGTACATACATACGTATGGCTGCATTGTGGCGCCGCCGGCAAAGCGACAATAAAAGTGAAGAAAACAAAAACAAAATCACTTCAATTTGACTTCGAGACCAGTGTTGCCACTAACAATTTTTCTCCCTACCAATTTTCTTCCCAAATCCGACCAAAATCGTTTACAACCTACCAAATAAATTTCAATTACAAAAAAGCATTCTGAAAGCATGCAATTCATTTATTTAAGATTAGTGCCCAATTCTGTATCGGTGACAAATTTTTTTTTACTGACAAATTTAATCTTTTTCATACATATATTTTTCCGTAATAAAAACTGTGACAAGAATTTGTCACCGATAAATAATAGAGCCGTAAATGTTCCAAATACAAAACATTTACATACATACATAAATGTACTTTGTACATATTAAATCAAACAAGAAAGAAATAAATGCAGATACAGTCTTACGCACAGAGATGAGATCATTTAATATTTTTGGTTGTATGAATTATATCTTATATCTTATTTCTCTAAGTGTTTTTTTGTTAGTCTCCCTTTTTCTAATTTTCTATGTAAGCAATGCCACTAATGAGGTGTCATTTGAAAAGTCAGAGATCGCCTGAGTGGTTATTAGGTAATATTAATAGTCATAACACCTCTGAAGTCAAGAAATTTGTAATTCGATTTTTGTTTTTAATTTACCATTGTTAAGCCCCACTAATGGTATTTTGTACTGAAGCACTATTGTGACTGCAGCATCGCATACACCGTATACGACAGTGGTGGTCGCACACATAATTCAATAATTAAAGGTTCGATAAACTGACAGTTGTCTCTCTCGCACCGCTCCCTTAGCTCGTATATTATTGTTTCTGTTAAAGAAATATTTAATCAAAAAGTTAATTCTGAATATATTTTCACCTCAAATATTGTATACAAAAATATATTGTAAGTAACACCATGTTTCTCTCAACTCATGACACTCATATATCAGTCAGTTTGTAATATGTTTTCATGTACATACCTAATAAGTATAAGTTGTGATGTACTATAAATCTCATTCACGCTTTGTAATATATGTATAATAAAAATAAGGGGTTTATAAGAATAGTTCTGTTTACTATTTCCGAGCACTATTAGAACAGTCTGGGCTCAAATCGTAACATCCGTTCACGGATCGAAAACGATACGAAAGAAAATTACGTGATACGTCAGGCAGTATAAGCTGAATGGGACAAAGAGTACGTTCACGTATGTCATAATCCGAAAAATGTGTTTTTACGTAATGAGTAGTACGATATCGTGTGTGGCGATTCGAGCCCTGCTTTTATCTGTGGCTACAAAAAGGGATGAGTTTACTGTGTATTTCTGTCTGTGCAGTTTGCGCATGGGCCCGCTTGTATCTAACTACATATCAGTGTTCGTATGGGATAGTAGCTTATGTCGAAAGGCTGGCTTTAGTGTAATGCGGCATTCGCAGCATACGATTGCGAATGATTCACTGGCGCCGAGCCGTTGAAGAACTTTTGGCAAATAAACGTGCAAGAAATAGTTCCGCTACTAGCAAGTCAATATTCCTATTAAGTCTCATCAAAAAGTCCTTGTTATTTAAAGAATAAAGGGAACGCCGCATTATACTAAAGCTAGCCAACAACTGTGCCAAGTTTGGGAGAAATTGGTGGAGCGGTTACCAAGTCATACACATGTAATCATAAGTGGGCGTGGCTACGCACATTTTCCAAAAATTTATAATATTCTTATTTTTCATTATTTTTGTTATTTATGGCCTTATAATAATTATATTCAACAATTGTATTGAGCTAGAGGCCGTTTTTAATGAAAATTTTTGTGAAAAAACTACAATCTCCACATCAGACTTCTTCAACTGGGGTTCGATCCACCGACCCCAGCCGCCATAGCCAGCAGTCTACCCATTGAACTAAGTACGTAACTGTAACCACGTAAACTGTTGTTGCCTTTTCCAATTTTTCATTTGTTAAGCAATCTACAACAAAGCGCAGCTATTCGAATGCTATTTAAACTTGATTATGTGGTTGTTGTTTTTGCTAATAATTCTATTTTTAGAAGGTTTAACTTTTAGGTGTGCTCGTCCTTAACTAATTTATTTTCGGTATTTATGGCCTTATGACAATTATATTCAACATATAACATATATATTGAGCTTGGGACCGTTTTTAATGAAAATTTTTGTGAAAACCTGGAAAGAAATAGTGCCGTCAAAGGATCGAGTCATTACCTCGGGAGCATTCGTCGAAGTAGCTGGACGACTCAGTTGCAAATCACGAAGCCGACCCTCCAATTCTTCTACCTTAGCCTCGACTTTATCCTGTCTATCCTTGATTTGTTCTAGCCAAATTCTCCTGCAGTTTAGTAATCTTTGCATCGAGCTTGTAGCTGTGACGAAATATCTGACGACAACTGCGACATCTGTGCCATGATACAAAAAAGAAGGTAGTTTCATTACTACTATTTTTTCATTATAAAGCAGATTTTTGACATTTCTCCAGATGTAAACATTAAGCATAACTTTGCCACATTGAAATTTTTTGAGAGTGGAGATTTTCTTTTAAATATTTGGAATTTAATAAAAGAGTAAATTTACATAAAAAAATATCAAGTTGATGTGTTCGATAATCAAATTTGAACGTCTTTCTCAAGCGTTTAAAAGATGCTTTGAATAATATCGATGTGCAGAGATGAAGAAATAAAATAAAATTCAGTTGTGAAACATTTATAATAACTAATTTTATTAAAAAACTTTTTTTATTTTATTTGAAATAAAATCAATGTATTTAAATAACAAAACTGTTAGATATTTCGTCATTAAAGCATGGCCCGAAACCAGACTTCGCAGAAGGGTTAATGGAGCCAAAATTCAGAATTCTCCTGAAGTGAAGTATCTAGAAGTAATTCTGTATACAAAACTATCGTGGAAATCTGTCGCGGAACACAAAACTTCTAAAGAATTGGCAGCATTTTGGCAATGTAAACAGGTTTTCGTCAAAACGTGAGGTGTGTCACCATAGGTAATCCTCTGGATTTATACCTCAGACCCATAATTGGCTATGCATCAGTGGTATGGTGGAGCAGATTCTCAATGAAGAGCGTGGGAAGTATGCTTGCAAAACTTCAAAGAACTACTGCCGTGTGGCGCTGCTCTGGATGCACTGCTGCACTTACCTTCACTCATAAGTAGGGAAGCCTTAAAAGCCACTTGCAGACTAAAAAGAAACGGATGCCGGTATAACACTAAGTGCGGCGAGGCGGAAATTGCTAGCGGCAGTGATCTGAGCACTTGTGTCTTTTCAATGCCACATGATAGTACGCCACCACTACCTTTGTTTTAGGGATTCTATAACGTTGAGTTCCCTGAGGCTGAATGCTGGTTTAATACCAGCACTGAGCCCGGACTCACACGTAATCGAATCTTTACTGATGGCTCCAAAACTGATTCTGTGTCAGGATATGGGGTCTTCCAGGCTGAGGTATTTGCAATCCTCAAGGCCGGGGAGTACGTGGTGGAAAATAGGTGGAGGGGAATGAGTTTACATGTCTGCGGTGACAGACAAGCTGCACTTAAGGCATTGGGCTACCCTCTAACTACTTACTTCCAAACTCTGGTTGCCAGTTCAATCGGGAGTACCTCCTATCGTCCATAACTATATTATTTTCATATCATGAAGCACCGAAATTCAAGCCTTATTGGGGCTAACGTTTGTAAAGCACATCCAAATCATTTTCAGTGATTGGCTTTAGAATAAATTAATTTAATAATAACTAATTTTTGCGGTGGACAACATATTTAGCGGTCTTTTGTTTTAAAGAAAAAGTTGGTTGGTTGTTTTTCAAATATGGCGATGTATGAATTTCCATTTTCGTTATTGCTCAGATCGAAGTCAAATTTCCTTTTAATTTTGTAAATAATTTTTTCACAATAAATAAATGATTATTGAGGACTAGGTATGGCAGCACGAAATCTCACAATCTGCTTAATTGTCAGGTAGTTAACATGGCGTCCGAAAAGTGACAATGAAACTACCTTCTTTTGTGTATCATCCTCTGTGCTTCCATCTGTGTTTGCATCTGTGATGACAGCTGTGACAGTGGTCTGAAACTATCGATGGGTTTTGACTATCGTGACACCATCGATTATTTTAAATACTATCGATAGTTTTGGTTATTACATCTTACATTATTGTTTTATTGTTTATTGTCACTTTGCATGCGCATTTGATAAAGCACCTTTTAATAAAAGATATTTCGGCGGCGTACATTTACCAGCACTTTCCTGTTTCACCGGGTGTTTTGATAAGTGAAAAATATTGATAGGTTAGTGGAGAGATTTTAAAAAACTAAATATCTGACACTGAATGACGTATAATAACTGATACTGAATGATAACATATGTGATATTGAATAAAGTAAAGTAACTGATATTGAATGAAGTAAATAGCTCTAAAAAAATAGAATTATTTTAATAAGCAACGACTCCTTCTGATTCGTATGAAGTTTTGCTTTGCTTTAATCATGCAAAATATTTTAATGAAAGTTTTGAAAAGTTATTTAAGAAAATGCCTATAGGCAGTTTTTTCATCCTGTAAAATTTCTAAAAATGGACTCAGCAAACTTTCACCCTAAGCTTGCGGTTTACTGATTTTGAAAGAAATATTTTATACAAATATGCCAGGCGCAATATGAAGCCATGTTGTATGTTTAAAAGAATATCGAAACTATCGATAGTTATCTATGGATTCTAAAGAACTATCGCATGCTATTGATAGTGCCGACTATCGATAGTTTCAGACCACACCACCAAGCTGTGATGACATCTGTGAAATGGCAGCCATTAACGTGTTCATATCCATAGCTGTTGATGAACTGGGAGCCTGTTGCCGTTCCTTCGACGAACAAAAAGCCGTATCCTTCTGTTCGTCCTTCGTAGATGTCGCGTCGTCCACACGATGGAAGTCGTATTTGACAACGTTAATGCCTTCCTTTTCCATACCCTCTCGCAGCCGTGATAGTAACTCTAGTTTTCTTTCGGAAGTTGATAAATTTCGCTTTTCCAACTCCGGTTTGAGTTCCTCGATCTTTAGGTCTTGAATTTTTGCCATTTTCATGGCTATGGACTTTAGATATTTAACAAATCCACTTCTGACACTAATTCTTACGATTACCTTTGTATACTCGACAGATTTCTCCACGATGTAGCGAATTGAAGGTACCGCATTCCGCAAAGCGCTTTTAGTTTTGCAGATTTTTACAGGTCTCGGTTTATAGTAAACAACGCCTCAAAAACTTTAAATGCACTGAAATTCATTATATTTTCACTAAAACCACCGCTTTTTCAGATTTCTTTTATTTATTTTTATTACAAATCATATATTTTAACAAATTTAAAACAATTTAAACAAGTTCCTATCGAAAAATGGAATATTAAGATAATTGAATAATCTCACATTCTCTTTTATCGTCCTACTCGGCTTCGCTACTTTTAATACACAAATGTCATCTTCGTCCGGAATGTGCAATCTTGTCTTCTATCCTTCTTGGGTTTTCTCAAAATCCTCTGAGTTCGTATCGCTGGATTGTTAAAAAACGAAAAAGATGACCAAATTACATTACAATTAACTTTACTGTACAACAAACACTTAACAATACTCGCTAATGCAATAAAAATACTTTAAAATATGGTGCTTATATTGAGACAGTGACTCCTAACATAGTGATTTATTCAAATAAAATTGTTCATTGCTTAAATTCTAATAATTAATATGCCTTGCTTGTGCGGTCAAAAGGTTGATCGAAACCAACCAAAGGTGCTATGTGCGAATTGCAAGGCGTTTTTTCATTTAGACTGTGTTTGTGTTATGCCGGCTGATCTTGACTTTCTACTTTCGGCTGACAAGCCGTTTTTTTGCAAACTTTGCCTGGATGAGCGCCGTAAATCTAATCGCTCGCCTCCACCATCCGCTGCCTCGGCTGAGAACGTTATTAACTCAGCCTCGTCTGACTCTCAAAAATCATTCGGAAGCTCAAACGATCTCAATAACAAGCAGCAAATTACCTTGCTTACAGTGTTTAAAGAAATTGCATCCCTTAGAAGTGAGAATGCCCGTGTGTTATCATTTGTTAATGCTTTGCACGATGATAATAAGCAGCTAATGCAAAAGTTCGATGCCCTGCATGCACAAACTCTTTCACTGCAGACTAAACTAAACAATAGAGATGCTAGCATATCGTTACTTATAGCCCTGACAGACGCATGGTTTATATATTATACTAGCATTCTATACTACATGTCTGTCGTTGTAAACCACAATCATACCATCATACAAAGTGGTTTGAAGCTGGTTCCTATACTACGAAAATGTCATAACCATCGGTGTGTGCAGACGTGCTTTTATTCGCTCTGGTGTTTTTTTATCGTATTTCTTCGCAATGGATAACTTTTGCGGGAAATGTAATAAATCTTTTTCAAGATCTGACGCTAATCTGTTGCCGTGTAATGGATTTTGCAAAAAAACTTTCCACCGTGCGTGCTGTAAAGAAATGTCTGAATATGATATGAATTTGATCAAAACAAAACGTAATTTGCTATATCTTTGTGAAGAGTGTGTCTTTATGCCGGAGAAACTCAGTAAAGCTCTCGATGCAGTTCTTGTGACTCAAAAGCTCAGTGTTGATTTAATTTCAACCGCCTTTGAAACTAAATTTAAAGATTTAGTGAAGCAATTTAATGATCTAAAAGAATTAATAATTTCTTTGCATTCGGAAATCAACAACTCCAATGCAAATAACCTAAAAAACCAGTTTGATGATTTGAAGAAATTTGTTGGTGCTGAGCTAAAAATTCACTCTGTCGGCGAATCGCATAATGCTGTCGCTTCTCAAGTGGCCGAACTTCGTTCGTTGTTGTCTGACGCCACTGCTGTTGCTGCCTCTGCTTCACCTTCCCCCGGTCGAGTTGATGATCAGATTAAAGCTAGTGCTGTAAACGTTCGTTCTTCGGCTGTCTCTGCTGCTCACGCTAATATCGCTCGCCTAAGTTGGGCTCAAGCGGCTGCTGGTTTATCGCCTTCTGCATCCCCATATTCCAATCTGCCTACTCCTGCTAATGGCTGCATTTCGCTGCCTGTTACATGTATGCCGTCGGTCGGTGTCCCGACTAATGCTAGTGCGGGTAGAAAGCAAAACAAAGCCAAAAACAGCAATAATGTTATTATTGCTGATATCTCGTCTTTACCTGCTGACAAATGTATTGTGGGGTTGCCGGCTGCTGAGTGTGGTGCTAGTGCTTCGTACAACAACAATAATTTATGTGCATCGACTGGTGCTGCTGTGGCTCCCGCTGCCCCTCACTCGTTTGGCTCTGAAAGCGTCTTGTCTGAGCGCACATCCTCTCTGAGTGTCAACGTCATCTCTCCCGCTCGCAAAGTTGATTTTGGCGGGATTGCTTCTTCTAGTGGCTCTATTCCTTCTCCTTCGCCTGTCCCAGTGGTAATGCAAGCTACGACGCCTACTTCGAGTGCTGCTGCGACGGCTACTAATACTAATAAATTGCAAACACCCGGTTGGAAAATTGTACCAAATCGTAAACGCAATACTGCAAAACCTTTGCTTATTGGCTCATGCAGCACCAATGAGCTAAGTGTTATTTCAGACTTCAAATGGCTGCATATATCTTCATTCTCGCCTAGTGTAACTGCTGCTGATATTCTGTCGTATGCTTCTAAGGCTGCTAAAATTGATGTAAAGTGGATGGTTTGCTACCCGCTAATAAAGAAAGATTCGGATCTTAGTAAGCTCAGAAGAGTTAACTTCAAATTGGGGATTTTGGATTGTGGCTATGAGAAGCTGCTTAAGGCGGACATTTGGCCCACGAGTGTGTTGATTCGTCCGATTCGTTTTTTTTCAACGAGACGGTGCTCCTCAGAAAGAGGCATAACTAATCCTGTATCAAGAAATACTCCTTCCAAGCAATTAAAAATTTATTATCAGAATGTTTCCGGCCTCCGAACAAAGTCCAAGGCACTTTTTGAAATGAGTTCTCACTCAGATTATGATATTTACATACTGGTTGAGACCTGGCTTAACACAAATTTCTTCGATTCTGTGTTTTTTGATGCCAATTTGTATAACGTTTTTCGCAAAGACCGTGACTATATCAAAACGGGGCTCTCTAGAGGTGGTGGAGTGCTCATTGCAGTTCGGCGAAACTATCGATCGGCGCTCGTCCCTTTGGCGAATGAGGATACCCTGCTGGATCAGCTCTGCGTTTCTGTCAATGGCTTGTCTAAACTTTTCGTATGTGCTTCCTATGTTCCGCCGTCTAGTGCTGAAACTTTATATAAAGCGCATGTGGATAACATTCTTGCCTTAGCTTCTAATAATGAAATTCTTTGTATTGCTGGGGATTTTAACCTGTGTGACATTAACTGGTCTAGTTTGGATATTGGCCGAGTCTTATATCCTTCGAATGTTAATAGCGGCTGTGAATGTTATGTTATTGATAATTTTTTAAGTATTAACCTATTACAAATTAATAATTTTTTCTAATAAGCTATCTAGAATCTTAGACCTTATCTTTATTAGTAATGATTTGAATTTCACACTTAATGAGTGCCTTGACCCACTATCGACTCCCGGCCTACATCATGTTCCGCTTATTCTTCATTTAGAGTTTTATGAGTTCAGAACTGTTTTATCAGATAGTAGTCCTACTAGCTTCTGCTATAGAAAATGCAACTTTAATGTTGTAAATGATGCGGTTTCATCAGTAGCCTGGGATTCGTTATTTGCGGGTGTTGGTGCTTCGGATTGCTTCGATACTTTTAAGCAAGAAATTAATGTCATATGTGTGGATAATATACCAACAGTGCATAAAAAAAGCTATAAGGTTCCCTGGTATACCAAAGATCTTAAAAAAATTTAAGAATTTGAAAAACAAGTTTTTTAAGAAATTTAAACATTCAAATGCTCAATCTCACAAGGACAAATACTTGCGATACTCCAGAGAGTTTAAGTCGATGAGTAAGATTCTTAAGCGGAATTATGTTCGTAAATTTGAGTCGGAGATAAAATTGAATCCGAAGGCTTTTTGGAGGTATGTCCAGTCTAAGAAATCGTGTTCCAGCATTCCCAGTGATATGTTTTATGATTAAATACATGCTTCTACTCCCTCTGAAGCTGCCAATCTCTTCGCGGACTTCTTTCGCTCTAACTTTGTCATAGATTCGGTTCCTTGTGGAGTTTATCCTCAGAGTGCCCATTCTCCTATCAACTTTGGTTCGCTTGCTATATCAATTGATGATGTTGAGGAGGGTATCCGTCATTCCTGTTGAAGAATTGTTCCGCTTTTGCCTATCCACTTTTTTTAATTTTCAATAAATCGCTTGAACAAGGGGAGTTTATAGATGCTTGGAAGACCACTCTTATCACCCCTGTATTCAAATCTGGCAACAAAAACGATATAAGCAAGTATCGGCCAATAGCCAAATTATCAAAGATATCCAAATTATTTGAGTTTATTGTCAAACAAAAAGTATTTTTTGCTGTCAGTCCTTTAATATCTGTTAATCAGCATGGATTTATGCCTGGAAGGTCCACTGTTACTAACCTTGCTGTTTTTACCGAATCCTGTCTAACTGCCTTTAATAACCGTCTGCAAGTCGATACCGTTTATACGGACTTTTCTAAGGCGTTTGACAAAGTCAGTCACTCAATATTAATTTCAAAATTGGCTAGCATAGGCTTTCATTCAGCTTTTTTATCTTGGGTAGAATCATATCTTTCTTCGCGGATTTGTGTTGTTGTAGTTGACAATGTGTTCTCCTATCCCTTCGACGCCTCCTCTGGTGTTCCTCAGGGGAGCATCTTGGGTCCCCTATTTTTTGTGATCTTCATCAATGATATTTCGAATTGCTTCAACTTTTCTAAATTTTTATTGTATGCGGATGACTTGAAAATCTATTCTACGATTTCTAACACTTCAGACTCTATCAATCTACAGGCCGATCTTGATAACGTGGTTGTTTGGTGCTCCAAAAATAGATTAAATTTAAATATAAAAAAGTGCTTCCATGTCTCCTACTCCAAATCGCGTTCCATTACCCAGACCTCTTATCTCATTGGTGATTCACAGCTTGCCACCATTGGTGAAGTTTCTGACTTAGGGGTAATTTTTGATGCTAGATTTCTCTTTCACAGCCACTTAAATTATACCATTGCTAAGTCCTATTCAATGCTCGCATTCATCCGTCGATTTAGCTCGGACTTCACTGATCCTTATACCATAAAACTATTATACACTACTCTTGTTCGTTCTAAGCTCGAGTACGCTGTCATCATCTGGCGACCATATTATGATTGTCATATCAACAGAATTGAACGTATCCAAAAATCGTTTATTCGTTATGCTCTACGCTCTCTACATTTCGCTGACCCTTTCCCATCTTACACTGCTAGATGCATGCTCATAAACCTTAAATCACTGTACAATAGGAGGATTATTCTTTCTCTTACTTTCGTTTTTGACATTATACGGGGTGCGATTGACGCGCCGTTCTTACTCGAACGCATTACATTTAATATCCCACCAAGAAGCCTTAGGAATCATGACATTTTTTCTCTGGATTTCGTCAGAAATAATTATGTGAATAATGCTCCTATTCGCAGAGCTCTAAACGAGTTTAATTCGCTCTTAAACTCTTCTGCTATCGATTTCTCTTCTACCAAATCTAATTTCAAACTACTTTTAAATAGTATGCTAAAATAGTTATCAATTTATATTTATACTTTGTTTTATCGGATAGTCTATACGAAATGTTTATTTTCTAGATTAAATAAATAAATAAATAAATAAAATGGACGTGGTATAAAGCGAATATACCATGAAACACAGCCAGAGAGTAAAAAAAACTTCACCAAAAATGTGTGGTGAAAATAAACAGAGACAATGCACTAATAGCATGTATGTATGCCATTTTGCTCGCGCTGGTCCAACAGTCTCAATGGACGAGTGATCAGAGCGCTAGAATGTCACTTGAGAGATCCGAGATCGAGTCCTCGCGTAGGAGATTCTTTTTCTTTGTATTATTTAATTTTTTTTTTGTTTTTTATTTTTAAATAAAAATCAGCAGCTAATGCGCTAGAAATGTTGGTGGAATATTTTATTTTCATCAATAAAGAATAATAACAATAATAATATAAATCTGTATCCGTTTTGTACTGCGACCTTTTTGATTTTTAATCAAGTAATCCTTTTTAATGCCGGCTTTGAGGTCAGGGTGTTGATGGAATTAAAACACATGAAATTACATTCCTTCCCAATATATTTCAATCTCCTCCGGAGATCGTCTTCAGGGGCTACAACAATTACACTAGTTTTTTTTATTAACATACAAGAAAAAGCTAACACATCAAAAACATACATAAATACGTACATACATTAATTAAATTTTAGCTCCACGACGTCCGTCTCGTTTGTCGTGCAGTTTAGAACTGATATTACAAGTGTCAAGCAGGTGTTTGTATATGTGGGCGCAGTTTTCTGTGGCTGTTTTGTAGTTTAGTCTCTTGTTTGGTGGTGTGTTAATTATGTGGAGCATTTCTAATGTGAAACGTTTATTATAGTGTTGTTCTTGCTGTAATATGCTCACAGCTTCAAAATCGGGATTGTGTCCGCTCTCTGCACAGTGGGCCGCTAGTGCAG
>NW_023458557.1:27910082-27914647 GCF_013731165.1 Rhagoletis pomonella | reverse complement strand
GAGATTGAAATATATTGGGAAGGAATGTAATTTCATGTGTTTTAATTAATAATAATGTTAAACAAAATTTTTTTCATTGAATTTGTATGACACTAAAGCACTTATTTAGGTTTATTTTCTAATAAAATTGTTGTTAAACAAATATTTCCTCCCTTCATTTTCGCGTTCTTTAAAATAAAATACAAAGGAATTAAGAATAAGAGGAAAAGAGAATTGCTTTCTATTTTATTTAAAAGAACGCGTAAATATTTGTTTAACAACAATTTCATTATGAAATAAACCTAGGTACTTTAAATCATAAAAAGTCAATGAACAAAAATGTTTTTTTTTTTAACATTAAAATCTTCAGATTATTTAAAAAGGAATTTAAAAAAAAAATCATTAAAAAAAAACTCGTCCCCGGGGACTCGAACTCGGATCTCTCTAGTGGCACTCTAGCGGTCTGTTCACTCGGCCATTGCGACTGTAAGAGCAACGCGAGCAAAATGGCATACATACATGCTATCAGTTGTGATAAAGAAACAAAACATCGGTATACGTACTAGATGTGTGTCTCATCGAAATAGTATCAAAATCCATAGTATGCATACCATGGTGTACAAACCACATGTCTGTCTCTTCGTATTGCTTGCTCTCTGCCTGCAGTTTCCCATTCTTCCTCACCTGCTGTTTCGTCTCCGGTCTCCGCTGTTTCGAACGTAGAAACTGCTACCACTGAAGCAGCGAATAAGACGAAGCCATTTAGTTCTTCTAATGCTCCCACGTCTGTATTAGCTGGCGCTGTTCTCAATAATGCAGTAGCTACGAAAACAACATCTATTACCAACTCTAATTCATCGAACAGTCTCAAAAAATGCCAGCGTAATCATTCCAAGCAAACGCAGCAAAGTGCCAAGAGCTTGCATGCTCCTCAGCTTTCTGTTACTGACGCTGAGAACTTGCACCAACCTTCTGCCGATGCTGGCATCTCTGCCGACGTAGCCATTGTGCATGGGACTAATGCTGAAATGTTATCACCGAATTCGCTCACCGGTACCATTCGCAATCAAATAGGTGTGGATGTCTCTCATTCCGATCTGCCAAACGTTGATGCCTTTGTTGATGCTGACTCTGCTGAGACCTCAGCTGTTGCTGGTGTGGCCGCTAAAAATATATTAGCGAATGCAGCTGCGAATACCATTATCGATGCGAATAATGCTGAGTGGATTGAAGTGGGAAGGCGCAAACATAAGAAGTCAGCTGTCATATTTGGTTCTAATACTAACACCGATCTCAACGTTGCTATACCTAACTCTTGGTTTCATCTGTCTTTTTTGCCATCTATTACTGAGGAGGATATTACTAAGTATGTATCTAAACATAGCGGCATCAATGTTGCGGAACTCTTTTGCTACAATCTAATAAAGAAAAACAACTCTAGTACTCTAAAGCGAATAAATTTTAAGCTTGGCGTGCCTACAATGTATCATGACGTAGTACTTAATGCTTCAGTGTGGCCGAGGGATGTAAGAATCCAGCCGTTTCATTTTTTTCCAAAAGCGGGGGTCCAAGACACCCAGCCCGTAATTGAAAGTGTTCAAACTAATGATCTTACTGGTCAGAAAAGCCACCTCCAGTCTCCCTCTGATAAGGCCCCTGGTCTAAATATATATTTTCAGAACATATCAGGTTTAAGAACGAAATCTAATATTGTTAGTTCCTTCAGTGCCCAGAGGGATATGACATATTCGTCATTGTGAAAACTTGGCTGAATTCGGAGTTTCATGATAGTGAGTTCTTTGATCCTAATATGTTCGACGTTTTTCGTAAAGACAGGGATCCTTCTAAGACTGATTCCCGCAGATGTGGAGGTGTCCTTATAGCTGTTCGACGTAAATTTCGCGCCTACTTGGTTACACTCAACAATGACGATTCTTTGCTTGACCAACTGTGTGTGCGCTTAAGAGACCATTTTAGAAGTAGATTCCTATATCTAATTACTTCTTATATCCCACCAAATAGTAACTTTGATCTATATAAAATGCACGTGGATAATATTGTCTCGCTCGCATTAAATGATCCATCAGATAGTAATTTGTGCATATTGGGGGATTTCAACTTACACAATGTCCTATGGACTGACACTCTTTCTAATTCGGTTCTCACTCCATCCAGTGTAAGTGCTGCCCATGAGTCTTATTTTATTGATTGTATTCTCAGCCTTAACCTTAAGCAAATTAATAAATTTGTTAATACTCTAAATAGATCTAGGATCTCATATATGTAAGCGATAATATTTATTATAGTGTTTATGAATGTATATTCCCAATAACTCCATGTGATAAGGATCATGTTTCCTTAGTTATAAGCCTGGATTTTTACGAACATTCGTCTACTTGTACAGCCTCTATGGATAAATTCGCATTCAAATTTGCTACCTGCGATTTTTCCAACTTGAATAATCTGCTGCTTAATATTGACTGGGACGCCCTTTTATCAGACTTAAGTACTGCTAACTATTTTTCAACTTTTAAAATGGCAATGTATGAATTCTGCCTGGAAAATATACCTGTCAAGAAAAAATTATCATATAAAGTACCCTGGTACACGAAAGATTTAAAAAAGCTTAAAAACTTAAGAAACAAATATTATAAAAGATTTCAGTTAACCAGAAACCATAATTTGTTTCTTAAATACCAACAATATTCAAAAGAATTTAGTCGCTTAGACAAATACCTCCACAGAAATTACATTCGATCTGCTGAGGTGAGCATTAAATCTAATCCGAAATGTTTTTGGACTTATATCAAATCCAAGAGGTCATGTTCAAATATCCCATCTTCAGTTTTCCTGGGCAATAATTTTGCTGAGTCTCCAGAAGATGTGCTTAATCTGTTCGCCGACTTTTTTAAGTCGAATTTTGTTTCCGCTGATAGTAGCACCACAGCTAACATTTCTTCTGATATCAATTCGAGCCTTAATTTTGGCTCCCTAACATTATGAACTGAAGATATTACAAAGGGGGTAGCTTCCCTTAAACCCTCTTCTCAAACTGATAGTGATGGTCTGTCTGCCCTGCTATTGAAAAAATGTTCTGCCCTAATTCAACCACTAAAAATCATTTTTAATAAGTCTCTTGCTTCAGGTATATTTATTGATGAATGGAAAGTTACTTCCATAACCCCTATTCTAAAAGGTGGTAAGAAAAACTGTGTTAGGAACTATAGGCCCATCTCTAAACTCTCAACTATTTCTAAACTGTTCGAGTGTGTAGTTAAAGATAAACTGTACTTTGCTACTAAATCTTTTATTTGTCATAACCAGCATGGCTTTGTTTCTGGGCGGTTTCTTTTGGATTCCAGGTGGAGTGTATAGGTACGGACTTCTCGAAAGCCTTTGATAAAGTCCCTCATAGTATACTAGTCGAAAAACTTGCCTGCCTAGGTTTTCATTCATGCTTTTTGGAATGGATAAGATCCTACTTATCCAACAGACCCTGTGTTGTAACCATTGATGGTGTGTCTTCTGACTCTTTTGTGGCTTCCTGTGGGGTGCCGCAAGGAAGTGTCTTGGGTCCTCTACTGTTCGTCGTTTTTATAAATGACATTAGTAGCTGTTTCTCATTCGCAAATTTTTTACTCTATGCAGATGATTTTAAGGTATACGCTATAATTAAAGATTCATTTGACGAGGTTAGGCTTCAATGCGATATTGACGCCCTCCATCGCTGGTGTCTGAAATCTCTTTTATCTTTAAACATAAATAAATGCTTTAAGATGACGTTTGCGAAGATTTTGAATGTTCGCAATACGTCTTATTGCATATAGAATCATATTCTCAATAATGTCGGCGAAATTAAAGATCTAGGGGTTATATTTGATCCGAAACTTTCATTTAACAACCATGTTAACTATGTAATTGCGAAAGCATACTCAGTACTTGGTTTTGTACGTCGTAATAGCACTAATTTCTCTGACCCATATACTTTCAAAGCGTTATTTATAAGTTTAGTGCGTTCTCATCTCGAATATGCCGTATTCGTTTGGAGACCACATAGCCAACTTCTTATAAAACGACTGGAACGTATACAAAAAGCTTTTCTTAAGTATGCTCTTCGGTCACTGAAATTTGAAAGTCCTGTTCCTTCGTACGCTTCGCGTCTCAAGCTGATAAACTTACAATCTTTAGAAAGCCACACATTACATTATTACATTTAATGTTATTCAAGGTGTCGTCGATTGCCCCTATCTCTTGGAACGGATAAGCTTCAATGTACCCAGGCGCAATATTCGAGTCTCTTATCCATTTTACTTGGCAAAAGTCAAGACAAGATTTGCCGGTAATGCTCCCTTGGCGAGATCTATGCGAGAACTTAATATATTTTCGGAAAGAATCATATACAGTCTTTATATACAGGGTGTCCCAGAAGTAACGTGCCAAACTTTAGGGCAAGGTAGGTGGGGGGGTGAGCTCACTGATAAACAAAAAATTTTCAGGTAAAAGTGTCACCGTTTTTGAAATATTTACATTTTTTCGAATTTAAAAAAAATCGTGCCTTTTCATGTGTTTTCTTTAACTGCAACTAC
>NW_023458557.1:27905934-27909982 GCF_013731165.1 Rhagoletis pomonella | reverse complement strand
AAGCTGTCTAATTACCAGGATGAAAACAACATACATATGTATATATTAAGATGAGCCGACGCCAACTGGCACTAGCAAAAACGTTCAATTTCATTTGTTTTTTAAGAAATATAAGAGTTTAAAAAATTAATCAGCAAAAGAGAGCTAACTACAATGAAGAAAATTTCAACAACAATGCAACAATACGAAATAAAAACAAAAGTTTTACTCACCTTAGCATCAACACTGATTCAACTCAAAATATGCCTTTAATTAGTTTAACTCTAACTGCCAAAAGACCGATAACTCGTAATGTTGTAATGATGTAGTGATAAATTAACCGGAATAAAGCTACTCTTATTCAGAAATGTCCAACTAACTCAAAACATATTAGTGCTTTTAAT
Organism: Rhagoletis pomonella; assembly: GCF_013731165.1. Taxonomy (NCBI): domain Eukaryota; kingdom Metazoa; phylum Arthropoda; class Insecta; order Diptera; family Tephritidae; genus Rhagoletis; species Rhagoletis pomonella. The sequence continues at coordinate 27,909,599 of NW_023458557.1, read as the reverse complement.
AATATCTGCTGAGAAAGGCGTTGAATCCGTTTAGTTCAACGAACTCGATCGGGCCACATTCTAACAGTTATAAGTTGGTAAATTTCTTAACAATTTTTTTATGGAAACTTTCAATCATAACAGTAATTGCTGATTTGGTATTACTTCTTAAACATGGAAAATAATAATTTCATATAAAATATTACATAATAAAACTTGATTTCTAAATTATCCACACCTTAATAACACGACTTATTTTTCCAGCAATATTTTCTTCAAAAATATATAACTAATTTGTAGGGCCGAGTAGGATCTACATTCCTTTACCAAAAAGTAATGCAATGGTCTCTTTCAAGATCTACGACCATTTTTATTTCACTAGACCAACTTTAGCAGTTTTTACAATTAACATCAAGTGTATTAAAATATTACAGATTAATGTAATTTATTGTATATTTGGCATCATCATTTATAAGATTTGTCTTAGCAAAGATGAAGTAAATTTTCAAAAATCCAATAACAAATCCATCATGGCGTCCAAGAATTAAAAAAATTACGGAATTTTAATAAAATTTGGTATTTAGAGGTTCTTAAGTTCGCTCACTCAAACTGGTTTTTGAAAATTCAAAATGCAAAATCCAATATGGCTTCCGAAATTTTCAAAAATTCAAACCCGAATAACTTTATTTAAAAATGAGAAAACTGAAGTTTTGGAAATGACAAATTTCGTATAAAAAAAAAACTGTTGGGGCCTAGATCAGATTGTTTGGGCTGAACATATAGCAGACGGCCATAACTATCCCTAATTTATAAACATAATTACTATTATTATTTCATAATTTGATCATAAATTCATTTTAGATATGTTCGTATATAATAAATAAAATTTTCCTAATGAAATATATTGTGTTACTTAATTGAAAATTACAGTTGATTTGTTAGTTGTAAACCGAAAAAGTTTGAATGTGATACATAACTCGAGATCAGTGAGCCTTAAGAAAAATGCCACGCCTATGGGATGTGACACGCACCCTTTTAAAAACTCCTTTATATATACCCTCTTATAAGCACCTACTATTGATATGTCTGCATACCAAATTTCAAGTTCGTGTGACTTAGGGTTCCGAAGCTATAGCTGATAAAAAATTCCGCTCCTATGGGATGTGCCACGCCCCCTTTCACAAACACGTTTATATATACCCTCGTATAAGCACCTACCATTAATATGTCTGCATACCAAATTTCAAGTTCGTGTGACGTATGGTTCCGAAGTAATAGCTGATAAAAAATTCCACGCCTATGGGATGTGCCAAGCCCCCTTATACATACCGTCCTATAAGCATCTACCATTGATATGTCTGCGTACCAAATTTCAAGTTCATGTGACTTATGTTTCCGAAGTTATAGCTGATAAAAAATTCCACGCCTATGTGATGTGCCACGCCCCCTTTTACAAACTCGTTTATATATACCCTCCTATAAGGACCTACCATTGGCATGTTTGCATATCAAGTTTCAAGTTCGTGGGACTTATAGTGTCGTAGATATAGCTGATAAAAATTTGCACGCCTATGGAATGTGCCACGCCCCCCTTCTACAAACTCATTTATATATACCCTCGTATAAGCACCTACCATGGCTATGTCTGCATACCAAATTTCAAGTTCATGTGACTTATGGTTCCGAAGTTATAGCTGATAAGAAATTCCACGCCTATGGGATGTGCCACGCCCCCTTTTACAAACTCGATTATATATACCCGCCTATAAGCATCTACCATTGACATGTCTGCATACCAGATTTCAAGTTCTGTGACTTATGGTTCCGAAGTTATAGCTGATAAAAAATTCGACGCCTATGGGATGTGCCACGCCCCCTTTTACAAACTCGTTTATACATACCCTCGTATAAGCACCTACCATGGCTATGTCTGCATACCAAATTTCAAGTTCATGTGAAGTTCCGAAGTTATAGCTGATAAAAAATTCCACGCCTATGGGATGTGCCACTCCCCCTTTTACAAACTCGATTATATATACCCGCCTATAAGCATCTACCATTGACATGTCTGCATACCAGATTTCAAGTTCGTGTGACTTATGTTTCCGAAGTTATAGCTGATAAAAAATTCGACGCCTATGGGATGTGCCACGCCCCCTGTTAATAACTCGTTTATATATACCCTCGTGTAAGCACCTACCATTGATATGTCCGCATACCAAGTTTCAAGTTCATGTGACTTATGGTCTGGAGGTTATGGCTGATTAAAAATTTCACGCCTATGGGAGGTGCCACGCCCCTTGTCGGATCCCAATTTTTTCACAATATTTTTTATATTATTTTTTATATGGCGAAACTAAATTCGGATTGTGTTTGTCCCTTTTAAAGTGTAAATACGTGAAATTGGCTATAAACATACAAGTTAATACGGGGGCTAACACACATACCTGTGTGAATGTGCTGACGCCGCACTTCCCCAAACACGCGCATAACCAGTGCGGGTAATTGAACTCTCATGCAAAAATAATCGAACATACGTTAGCATAATTGAATCTATGGGAAGCGCAGCGTCAGCAGTTAATTCAGCCAGTTAGACAGTAAGTCATAGTATTAAGAAATATGTTGTATTCATTCCATTTGGGACAGCGGAAGCAGATGGTAAATATACTTGTACAAAACTAATTATTGTCTTTTATTTTAGGAAGGACAACTCGGGGCCGCCGTGCGGCCCCCAACTTTAACATTTTCGGGCTCACGGATGTGAGCTAGATGACTTACATTTATAATACTACAAAACAAACAAAATAAAAGATATTCGTTTAAATTGACAACTCATTCTTATAAAAGTTCAACTGAGATCAAATACGGAGGCGTATATAAAAATCCGGAGAAGGGAAATTATTAACATTTTACCATATTATAAGGTAACGAATATAGTACTGCTCAAAATAATAGCACCACAACATTTTTTAGCAGTTTTGACTATTTTTTAGTTTATTTAGTGTCTACTAATTTTTTATAAAAGTTGTGCCAAACATAAAAAACCATGATAAAAAAATAGGAAGGTAGAACCGCTGAGAGGAATTTTTCAAATTCTTGACGTTTGCAAGCAATTTAATTTTGAAATTTTACACACAAACTCACACACACATTCTCATTTTCAATCTCAAACAACAACAACTTCAAACAATTCCTTGTTTTTACTCTCAATTTTATATGATTTTAAAATGTTGGCAAACTTCAAAAAAAATTATGGCCGACGAATTGAGAGAACGGTTTTACCTTACTATGTTTTTATCATGTAAAAAACTACAAAATAATTAAAAATTGAAGCTTTTTAATTCGAATTTCTATAAAAATGTTGTGTAAGCAGTTTTATAGCTTATTAAATTTTACTATAGCTCAGTGTAAGCTTATAGCTGCTAAAAATCCCAATGACTTTATTTTTTTTTTTGCCGACTGTGTTGTGAATTTTCTCGCATAAAAAAAGTTAATGTAATGTGTAGAGATGTAAAGAAGAGACATTGTGAAGTCTTGCTAAAGCCGACATCGATAGTTTTCAAAAACTATCGATAATGGCGACAGTTTTCAACTATCGATACTATCGATAGTATCCCAGCTCTAACACTTGCCCGAACTGCGGTAAAATCTAAGGTTTGCCAACTCATGTTTGTAAGTCCTAATAT
>NW_023458557.1:27904047-27905834 GCF_013731165.1 Rhagoletis pomonella | reverse complement strand
CGCCCCCTTTTATAAACACGTTTATATATACCCTCGTATAAGCACCTGCCATTGATATGCCTGCATACCAAATTACAACTTCGTGTGACTTATGGTTCCGAAGTTATAGCTGATGAAAAATGCCACGCCTATGGGATGTGCCACGCGTCCTTTTACAAACTCGTTTATATATACCCTCGTATAAGCACCTGCCATTGATATGCCTGCATACCAAATTACAACTTCGTGTGACTTATGGTTCCGAAGTTATAGCTGATAAAAAATTCCACGCCTGTGGGATGTGCCACGCCCCCTTTTACAAAGTGCTTTATATATACCCTCCTATAAGCACCTACTATTGATATGTCTGCATACCAAATTTCAAGTTCGTGACACTTATGGTTCCGAAGTTATAGCTGATAAAAAATTCCGCTCCTATGGGATGTGCCACGCCCCTTTCACAAACACGTTTATATATACCCTCGTATAAGCACCTACCATCGATATGTCTGCATACCAAATTTCAAGTTCGTGTGACTTATGGTTCCGAAGTTATAGCTGATAAAAAATTCCACGCCTATGGGATGTGCCACGCCCCATTTTACAAACACGCTTATACATACCCTCCTATAAGCACCTACCATTGATATGTCTGCGTACCAAATTGCAAGTTCGTGGCACTTATGGTTCCGAAGTTATAGCTGATAAAAAAAAATCCACGCCTATGGGATGTGCCACGCCCCCTTTTACAAGCTCGTTTATATATACCCTCCTAGAAGCACCTACCATTGGTATGTCTGCATACCAAATTTCAAGTTCGTGTGACTTGTGGTTCCGAAGTTATAGCTGATAAAAAATTCCACGCCTATGGGATGTGCCACGCCGCCTTTTACAAACTCGATTATATACACCCGCCTATAAGCATCCACCATTGACATGTCTGCATACCAAGTTTCAAGTTCATGTGACTTATGGTCTGGAGGTTATGGCTGCTTAAAAATTTCACCGCTATGGGAGGTGCCACGCCCCCTTGTCGGATCCCAATTTTTTTCACCCTGTTATAGGCCCAGGTGTAATGGCAATACTTTGTCAAAATTTTGTTCGATGCTGTCCGTCCATTTAGACTGCAATCTGGGACATACATACATACATACATACATACATACATACATACATACATTCATACATACATACATACATACTTTCACAAATATATAGTAGATATACGTACCCTTGCATCCCCTGGAATAGCGTCAGGGAAAATCTGAATTTATTTTTTATATGGCAAAATAAAATTCGGATTGTGTTTGTCCCTTTTAAAGTATAAATACGTGAAATTGGCTATAAACATACATTTATAATACTACAAAACAAACAAAATAAAAGATATTCGTTTAAATTGACAGCTCATTCTTGTAAAAGGGAGGGGAAATTATTAACATTTTACCATATTACAAGAAAACGAATATAGTACTGCTCAAAATAATAGCACCACAACATTTTTTAGCAGTTTTGACTATTTTTTTGTTTATTTAATGTCTACTAATTTTTTATAAAAGTTGTGCCAAACATAAAAAACTACAAAATAATTAAAAACTGAAGCTTTTTATTTCGAATTTCTATAACAATTTTGTGTAAGCAGTTTTATAGCTTATTAAATTTTACTATAACTCAGTGTAAGCTTATAGTTGCTAAAACTCCCAATGACTTAATTTTTTTTTTGCCGACTGTGTTGTGAATTTTCTCGCATAAAAAAAATTAATGTAATGTGTAGAGTTGTAGAGTGGCGACAGTTTTCAACTATCGAT
>NW_023458557.1:27902171-27903947 GCF_013731165.1 Rhagoletis pomonella | reverse complement strand
TTCTTAGTCTTTCACAGTTTTGCGTAGTTGAAAAATTATTTAAGCCATGAGGAAATATAGATGAACTCCTTAAAAAGTGGTACTTTTTCACAGTATTAGAGGATCTTAAGAATAAAGTTTGTTTCCAGGCGCAAAGAGAGAAATCGGCTTCTAATTAAAATTTTTGAAAGTGAACTTCAAATTAAAAGTAATTTTAAAATGAAATGTATAGAATTCTTAGACTATTTAAACACGGAAAATGGGAATGATCTCATTATTGCTATTCAAAAAGTCACAAATATAAAATAATTTATTGGCTCCTGTGTATAATGATGAGTACAATTATGTTAAAATGAATAACACTTTTACTTTTTATGAACTCTACTTTATTTATAAACCAAAATATTGTTAAAAACAAGAACTCAGGCGTTTTAAATTATTTTCTGTTACTTGTATTCATAATTTTGCTTTGAATAAAAATGTACTGAAAAGTACTGATTTTTTTAGCATGAAAAGGACTAGTGTACCGATTTCGTGCATAAACAATCTGGCAATCCTACTATGACTTATGGATCCGAAGTTATAGCTGATAAAAAATTCGACGCCTATGGGATGTGCCACGCCCCCTTTTACAAACTCGTTTATATATACCCTCGAATAAGCACCTACCATTGATATGTCTGCATAACAAATTTCAAGCTCGTGAGACTTATGGTTCTGAAGTTACAGCTGATAAAATATTCCGCGCCTATGGGATGTACCACGCCCCCTTTACAAAATTCATTTATACATACCCTCCTATAAGCATCTACCATTGATATGTCTGCGTACCAAATTTCAAGTTCGTGCGACTTATGGTTCCGAAGATATAGCTGACAAAAAATTCCACGCCTATGGGATGTGCCACGCCCCCTTTTATAAACTCGTTTATATATACCCTCCTTTAAGGACCTACCATTGGCTTGTATGCATACCAGTTTTCAAGTTCGTGTGACTTATGGGTCCGAAGTTATAGCTGATACAAAATTCCACGCCTATGGGATGTGCCACGCCCCCTTTTACAAACTCGATTACCCGCCTATAAGCATCCACCATTGACATGTCTGCATACCAAGTTTCAAGTTCATGTGACTTATGGTCTGGAGGTTATGGCTGATTAAAAATTTCACGCCTATGGGAGGTGCCACGCCCCCTTGTCGGATCCCAATTTTTTCCACCCTATTGTAGGCCCAGGTGTAATGGCAATACTCTGTCAAAATTTTGTTCGATTCTGTTCGTCCGTTTAGACTGCAATCTGGCACATACATACATACATACATACACACATACTTTCACAAATATATAGTAGATATACGTACCCCTGCATCCCCTGGAATAGCGACAGGCAAGATCTGAATTAATATTTTATATGGCAAAATTAAATTCGGATTGTGTGTGTCCCTTTTAAAGTGTAAATACGTGAAATTGGCTATAAACATACATTTATAATACTACAAAACAAACAAAATAAAAGGTATTCGTTTAAATTGACAGCTCATTCTTATAAAAGTTCAACTGAGATCAAATACGGAGGCGTATCTCAAAATCCAATGACTTAATTTTTTTTTTGCCGACTGTGTTGTGAATTTTCTCGCATAAAAAAAATTTATGTAATGTGTAGAGTTGTAGAGTGGCGACAGTTTTCAACTATCGATAGTATCCCAGCTCTAACACTTGCCCGAACTGCGGTAAAATCTAAGGTTTGCCAACCCATGTTTGTAAGTCCTAATATTTACTAATAAACTCTTACATTTAGGG
>NW_023458557.1:27898256-27902071 GCF_013731165.1 Rhagoletis pomonella | reverse complement strand
GTTTCCATAAAAAAATTGTTAATAGAGTTATCAACTTATAACTGTTATAATGTGGCACGATCGAGTTCGTTGAACTAAACGGATTCAACGCCTTTCTCAGCAGATATTATAAAAAGTACGTTGGACATTTCTGAATAAGAATAGCTTTATTCCGGTTAATTTATCACTACATCATTACAATGTTTCGAGTTATCGGTCTTTTGGCAGTTAGAGCTAAATTAATTAAAGGCATTTTTGAGTTGAATCAGTGTTGATGGTAAGGTGAGTAAAACTTTTGTTTTTATTTCGTATTGTTGCATTGTTGGTGAAATTTCATTGTAGTTAGCTTTTTTTTTGCTGATTCATTTTTTGAACTCTTATTTTCTTTCAAACCCAAATGAAATTGAACGTTTTTGCTAGTGCCATTTGGCGTCGGCTCATCTTCATATATACATATGTATGTTGTTTTCATCCTGGTAATTAGACAGCTTGTTGTGTTTTACTGAAGTTGGTTTAGTTAGAGCTGTTTAGGGTGCCAGTACGCCAGATACAATTTTACTGCATAGAAGTCCAGAGGATCGAGCGCGTTACATCTATTAGCGTAAATGCTCGTAAATGTAAGAGTTTATTAGTAAATATTAGGACTTACAAACATGAGTTGGCAAACCTTAGATTTTACCGCAGTTCGGACAAGTGTTAGAGCTGGGATACTATCGATAGTTGAAAACTGTCGCCACTATCGACAGTTTTCGAAAACTATCGATGTCGGTTTTAGCAAGACTTCACAATTTCTCTTCTTTACATCTCTACACATTACGTTAATTTTTTTTTGCGAGAAAATTCACACAGTCGGCAAAAAAAAAATTAAGTCATTGGGAGTTTTAGCAACTATAAGCTTACACTGAGTTATAGTAAAATCTAATAAGCTATAAAACTGCCTACACAAAATTTTTATATAAATTCGAATTAAAAAGCTTAAATTTTTAATTAATTTGTAGTTTTTTATGTTTGGCACAACTTTTATAAAAAATTAGTAGACACTAAATAAACAAAAAAATAGTCAAAACTGCTAACAAATTTTGTGGTGTTACTATTTTGAGCAGTTCTATATTCGTTTTCTTATAGCATGGTAAAATGTTAATAATTTCCCTTCTCCGGATTTTGAGATAAGCCTCCGTATTTGATCTTAGTTGAACTTTTATAAAAATGAGTTGTCAATTTCAACGAATATCTTTTATTTTGTTTGTTTTGTAGTATTATAAATGTATGTTTATAGCCAATTTCACGTATTTACACTTTAAAAGGGACCAACACAATCCGAATTAAGTTTTGCCATATAAAAAATAATATAAAAAATATTGTGAAAAAATTGGGATCCGACAAGGGGCGTGGCACCTCCCATAGGCGTGAAATTTTTAATCAGCCATAACCTCCAGACCATAAGTCACATGAACTTGAAACTTGGTATGCAGACATGTCAATGGTGGGTGCTTATAGGCTGGTATTTATAATCGAGTTTGTAAAAGGGGGCGTGGCACATCCCATAGGCGTGGAATTTTTTATCAGCTATAACTTCGGACCCATAAGTCCCACGAACTTGAAAATTGGTATGCAGACATATCAATGGTAGGTGCTTATAGGAGGGTATATATGTATAAACGAGTTTGCAAAAGGGGGCGTGGCACATCCCATAGGCGTGGAATTGATTATCAGCTATAACTTCGGAACTACAAGTCACACGAACTTGAAATTTGGTATGCAGACATACCAACGGCAGGTGCTTATAGGAGGGTATATATAAACGAGTTTGTAAAAGGGGGCGTGGCCCATCTCATAGGCGTCGAATTTTTTATCAGCTATGAATAATGAATAAAACTCCTTCCAAATTAAGCATTCTACCAGAAAAGTGCAGCTATACTAAAACAGCTAATCGAATAGGCAGCTAAACGGATTGTACCGTAGTAGAATAATTTTAATTTAGAAATTTGATCGTTACCTTAATCCATCTAATATTAATTATGGAACAAAATTTGTAGTACAAGTGATGATCAATATATATTAGTTATAGCACGATAAAGCCAAAAGTATGGCTCCTAAGGATGCCTTAAAGTAAACAAAGAAAATAGTCTGTCTTCTCTAAATTATGCTGAACTGAATTGAACTGAATATTTGTATTACTGTTTTATATTTTGATTTGATTACCCCGAACGACGTCGGGTGCTCTGCTAGTAAGTTATATAAGAGGAATAAATTAATAAGTTTATTTTATTATTATAAGAAGTTTTTTGATGCACTCAAATTTAAAAAAAAAATTATACAATCTCTTTAATTTACAAAGTAATTTATAAATTTATCTCGCGAACGGCCGGTCCGGCTTTCATGAAATTTTGTTTATGAACAGCTTTCAGCAATCACAATGTCAAGGGGAAAAAATTTACTTTTTTCCGGAAGGTGGACCAAGGAACGATATATTCGAAAAATCTTATTTATGGTCCGGTTTGCTTGAAATTTGGTACGTAGGTAGCCTTTTCGCTAGATTAGCATATACAGTGCAATCAGGTTATAACGAACTCGAGTGTCTATTTTATTAGAATATAATATTTTTAAATAATAAAGAAATAATGTAAATGTATAAACAGAAAATCGTATACTTTTCATGCAAGGTTAATACCGGTTTTTCGATTACGACATTTTTCTTAAAGTGAACAAAACACAGATCAAAACCCAATGAACCGTCACGAAGCTGATTGCCTATTTTGACAGATTTCGGTGAAACAATGAACTTTTTTAAGTATACAGAAATTTTCTGGCGCAGAGACGGTTGCCTCCCTTTACTGAATTCGGGGAATTACCGAACTTTGTTTATTGCAGAGATTATTTTTGTCCATTATAGGCGGAGTCCGTTATAACCGAGTCTATTTTAACTGAGTTTTTTTTATGTTTGAATTAGGACTTGACAAATAGCTACATATTAACAGAGTTTCCATCTTAATCGAGTCCATTATAAATGGATTACACTGTAGGATCCTTTTTTACGTTAAGTGGACCAGGGACCGATTTATTCGAAAAAATCTTATTTCCGATACTGTCTATTTGAGAAAAACGTGATTAAAGGGTCAAAAATTCGCGGTTTTTGCAATATTTAAGCTCCATTTATTATAAGAGGTGATCACGCGAACAGCTGTACCAATGTTTTTGAAGTTTTGGACACTTACCGCAGGCTTTCGATATATAAGGGAGCGTGGCATCACCCATACATATCGAATTTTTCATACCGTATATCTTTGGAAGTATTTGTGGTAGAGTCCTAGAACTTGGTACTGAGATTTTCAAATCAACCCCATACTCATGGAGAAAAGTGAGGGCTAATTGAAAAGGGGGCGTGGCGTCTTCCAAACATATTGAAACTTTTACCTATCTGTAAATACATATATACACCCACCAGAATAAGTCTCCGTACGGTGTTTTTTAATACTTGCAATCTTTTTCATAATAAAAACTTTTGTTAATTTCTTATAGAAATAGTGTTCATTCAAATTTAGGTAAATTAGAAAAAAAATTAACCAAAATTTTAAACTTTTAACCTAATTTTGAGTATGCAGTTATTTATTTCACTCAATTTCAATATAATTAAGTGCAAGTTTTAAGCTACTGTTGATTTTTGAGAATTTTTTGCTGTCTCAGTAGTCTTATATATATAAAACAAAGTCGTGTTAGTTTCACCAATTATAACTCAAGAACGGCTGGACCGATTTTTATGATATTTGAGTTTTGAATTTTTCTACCTTCCGAATAGCAGAATAACTATTAAAACAACCGCTAGGTGGCGCTGGAGT
>NW_023458557.1:27892025-27898156 GCF_013731165.1 Rhagoletis pomonella | reverse complement strand
TTGAGAAAACGGCCCTTAAAGAAGGAAGCACAAAGAAAATATCACCTATAATACAAAAATTAGCAAAGTTACCAAACCGACGCGCAGATACACAAAATGGAGAAGTTATGAATAAAATCGGCTGTGCTAGATGTGTTAAACTATCGATAGTCAACTAGTACTATCGATAGTTTAAGAGTTTTAGAGAAAAACTATCACCACTCATCGATAGGGCCAAAAAAATAAAACTATCGATACTATCGATAGTATCATCGATAGTTTGACACCTCTATTTGGTAGGTGCTTATAATAAGATCTATATAAATGAGTTATTTTTTTATCATCTATAACTTCGGAAGCATAAGTCCCTCGAACTTGAAATTTAATATGCCGACATATCAATAGTGGGTGCTTATGGGAGGGTATATATAAGCGAATTTGTAAAAGGGGGCGTGGCACATCCCGTAGGCGTGGAATTTTTAATCAGCCATAAATTGGGAACCATAAGTCACATGAACTTGAAATTTGGTATTCATACATACATAGGTATCTATGGGAGGTGTTCAGAGTAAAGTATATAATTGAGTTTGTAAAAGGGGGATATACATATATATATTTATCTATTAGATAACTCGGATATTTAATATTTATATAATATAAATTTTTTTTTTGAAACGTTACCGTCTTTAGATTATTTTGAAATGGAAAGATTAAATCGTTTTTTAATCCCGCGATGCTGTTAAACGAAAAAGGTTCGTTCATAATGAATAAAACTCCTTCCAAAGTAAGCATTCTACCAGAAAAGTGCAGCTATACTAAAACAGCTAATCGAATAGGCAGCTAAACGGATTGTACCGTAGTAGAATAATTTTAATTTAGAAATTTGATCGTTACCTTAATCCATCTAATATTAATATAATAATAGATTGGCGCGTACACATATGTTAGTGTTTGGCCGAGCCTCTCCTCCGACTTGTGGCGTGCGCCTTGATATTGTCACACAAATCGGAGGGACATACAGTTTTACGCCGACTCCGAACGGCGATTGTATTTTTATGAGAAGCTGTTTTTCATGGCAGAAATACACTCAGAGATTTGCCATTGCCTGCCGAGGGACGACCGCTGTTAAGAAAAAGCCTTTTTCTATATGTTTTGCGATGTTGCTTTGACCAGGGCTTGAATCTAATATTAATAATAGTGGAACAAAATTTGTAGTACAAGTGATGATCTATATATATTAGTTATAGCACGATAAAGCCAAAAGTATGGCTCCTAAGGATGCCTTAAAGTAAACAAAGAAAATAGTTTGTCTCCTCTAAATTATGCTGAACTGAATATTTGTATTACTGTTTTATATTTTGATTTGTTTGCCCCGAACGACGTCGGGTGCTCTGCTAATAAGTTATATAATTCAGAGGAATAATTTAATACGTTTATTTTATTATTATAAGAAGTTTTTTGGTGCACTCAAATTAAAAAAAATTATACAATCCCTTTAAATTACAAAGTAATTTATAAATTTACTAGCGGACCCGACGAACTTCGTCCCGCCCAAAATTAATTTTCTTATTGAAACATTTTTTTCAACGTTTTCGCCAGCAATTCACGTTCACGTTTGGTTTTGTGGTCGACAGAATGGTGGATCCATTGCCGTCTTAAATAACCCGACGAAAGCGTTATGCCGGGAAGAAGTCCTTACGGCAAGAGCGATCCCGTTCGATGGTGAATCGTCTTTGAATCTGTATAGTATAGTTGGTTGCAATTTCCAAACTGGGGAGTACCATTGGTCCTCAGAAATCCAATACCTTAATGTCTTACAACTGTAAGCTTTCCTCAAGAATTGTCTTTATTCTGTTTAGTCGCCGAATGACTGCACTTGACGATTTTTAGCAATAAACATATATATCTCGAATATGAGTCAAATCGGATCACAAATACGAATATTGAGTAATAACTCGACTCTAGCGCCTCCTGGCGTTTTAAGTTGTGAACCTTAACTATACAGGGACCTACTCGAACGCATACAAAAATTTCATAAAAATCGTTTCGCTCGGTTAGAAGGAGTTCAGTGTTTGTGACACACGTACCGAAGAATTATCTACACCCACCAGAATAAGTCTTTTACATACTGACGCTGAAATTAAGTGAAATAAATAACTGCATACTCAAAATTTGGTTAAAAGTTTAAAATTTTGGTTAATTTTTTTCGAATTTTCCTAAATTTGAATGAACACTATTTCTATAAGAAATTAACAAAAGTTTTTATTATGAAAAGGTTGCAAGTATTAAAAAACACCGTACGGAGACTTATTCTGGTGGGTGTATATATGTATTTACAGATAGGTAAAAGTTTCAATATGTTTGGAAGACGCCACGCCCCCTATTCCAATAGCCCTCACTTTTCTCCATGAGTATGGGGTTGATTTGAAAATCTCAGTACCAAGTTCCAGGACTCTACCACAAATACTTCCAAAGATATACGGTATGAAAAATTCGATATGTATGGGTGATGCCACGCTCCCTTAATATATCGAAAGCCTGCGGTAAGTGTCCAAAACTTCAAAAACATTGGTACAGCTGTTCGCGAGATCACCTCTTATAAAAAGAAGGAGCTTCTTTTTATATAATTAGTATAGATAACACAGGGCAACACTGATTTTGATGCGGTAAGTCTTAAAGCCGCCGCGAGTTCTAGCTTTAATTTAAGCCTTAGTAAAAGGTTCTATCACCTTTTGTTTCCTTGCTAGAGCTTCTTAAATATTGCAAAAGCCGCGAATTTTTGACACTATAACCACGTTTTTCTCAAAATCTAGAGCTGATGGAAACTTTATACTTACGGATTCGAAATCAGCACAAAAAAGTCTATCTATTTTTGTTGGCCAGTGTAATAAGCAGGGAACGGATTTTTAGGACCTAAAAACCTATAAAAAAGGCAAAATAAAGTAACGAAATAGGCTGGAAAAGGCAAAATAAAATAGCGAAAAAGGCAGGAAAAGGCACTAGGTATTGTAAAAAAGGCAAAAAAAGGCAAAATAAAATAGCGAAAAAGGCAGGAAAAGGCAAAAAAAAAGGTATTGCAAAAAAAGCAAAATAAGGCACTAAAAAAGACAGAAAATACGAAGAACAATCAAAAAATATATTTTTTTAGAAATGTTTATATTACAAGTAAAAAGAGAAAAACTATGAACTAGTTTCATTATATGAAAAATTTGTACTTTGAATCTTTGACTATTTTATCCTTTCGAGTTTCTAACTCATAAAACTTTAATCTGTGTAGTTGTAGTAACATTGAACCACAAGATGCATTTTGAAGTTTTCTGGCAGCATTTTGATTCGATTTTCGCGAAGAAAAGCCTTGAATGTACTAAATGTGCGATCGACGTAAGTTGATACAAGGGAGCCCAATTTACATATGAAACGTTTGAAACGTTCATATTATCAGGAATAAGGGCGTTTTCCTCTACCTTTACAATTTTATCCACACCCCTTATTGTCTTCAAGCCTACGTTAGCTGAGAAAACGGCTTTGAATTTTTTCAACACAAATTTGGCAAGAGGTCCCTGCGCTTCTATAAGCCGCATGGGCATGTGTATATTTTTTAATCTTAAAAAAAAAAAATTGTAAATGCTATAAATGGATAACACTGTAGGCTCCTTTTTTACGTTATGTTGACCAGGGACCGATCTATTCGAAAAAATCTTATTTCCGATATTGGCTATTTAACAATACTTATTAGTAATATATATATATATATATAATTTATAACCATGGCCAAATAAAAAAAATAATCTCTGCAATAAACAAAGCTCGGTAATTCCCCGAATTCAGTAAAGAGAGGCAACCGTCTCTGCGACAGAAAATTTCTGTATACTTAAACAAAGTTCATTGTTTCACCGAAATCTGTGAAGACAGGCAATCAGCTTCGTGTCGGTTCATTGGGTTTTGATCTGTGTTTTGTTCACTTTAAGAAAAATGTCGGCACGGAAAAACGTACACATGAAAAGTATACGATTTTGTTTATACATTTACATTATTTCTTTATTATTTAAAAATATTATATTCTAATAAAATGGACACTCGAGTTCGTTATAACCGGATTGCACTGCATATGCTAATCTAGTGAAAAGACTACCTACGTTCCAAATTTCAAGCAAATCGGACCATAAATAACATTTTTCGAATATATCGTTCCCTGGTCCACCTTCCGGAAAAAGTAAATTTTTTCCCTTGACATGGTGGTTGCTGAAAGCTATTTATAAACAAAATTTCATGAAAACCGGACCTGCCGTTCGCGAGATTACCTGTTACAAAAAAGGGACTTTTCTTTATATAATTAGTATATGTAGATAGATAAGATAACATATTGCATGGAACTGAATTTGCCATAACTCGACTTTTGAGGCACCTATCGGGTCTATTTGAGGCAGGTTGATTTATGTTTATGCACTGAATATATTTTCCGCGTTTGAAGCAAATCGGACCATAAATGCGATTGTTTAGCGTAGCCCTACCCCTCCACCACCTATCGGAAAAATGAAAACTTTGGGCCCTCCTCCATCTAAACACTTTTCCAACAAAGCAACAACCATTCGAATCGGTTAAGAGACATAGGAGAAAATCGTTCGGTAATTCCCCGATTTTAGAAAAGAGAGGCAACCGTCTCCGCGGCAGAAAATGTCTATATACTTAAACAAAGTTCATTGGTTCACCGAAATCTGTCAAAATAGGCAATCAGCTTCGTGACGGTTCATTGGGTTCTGATCTGTGTTTTGTTCACTTTAAGAAAAATGTAGGAATCGAAAAACGGGTATTAACCTTGCATCAAAAGTATACGATTTTGTACTTATACATTTACATTATTTCTTTATTTTTTAAAAATATTATATTCTAATAAAATGGACACTCGAATTCGTTATAACCGGATTGCACTGTATATGCTAATCTAGTGAAAAGGCTACCTACGTACCAAATTTCAAGCAAACCGGACAATAAATACGAGCTTTCGAATATATCGTTCCCTGGTCCACCTTCCGGAAAAAAGTAAATTTTTTCCCCTTGATATGGTGATTGCTGAAAGCTGTTTATAAACAAAATTTCATGAAAGCCGGACTTGCCGTTCGCGAGATTACCTGTTACAAAAAAGGGATTTTTCTTTATATAATTAGTATATGTAGATAGATAAGATAACATATTGCATGGAACCGAATTTGCCATAACTCGACTTTTGAGGCACCTATCGGGTCTATTTTTGGCAAGTTTATGTATTTATGTTTATGCACCGAATATATTTTCCGCTTTTGAAGCAAATCGGACCATAAATGCGATTGCTTAGCGTAGCTCTACTACTGTATCACCTATCCGAAAAATTAAAACTTTGTGCACTCCTCCTTCTAAACACCTTTCCAACAAAGCAACAACCATTCGAATCGGTTAAGAAACATAGAAGAAAATTGTTCCCAATTGATTCATGCTCACAATGAATTTCACAATCTGAAACTTTCCAAGCATGACAACGAATTCTCCACCTTTTCATCGTCCAAAATCATCAAATCATGCGACAAAATGCAAAATTTCGTCGAAAAAATATGAAATTTTTGCGTTCTGCCGGAATTCTCCGAGCTTTTAACTAAGAGTTTTCTATTTTTCTATTCAAAAAGCCATTCCGAAACAATTGCACACAAAATTCCATACAAAAAGTTTATTTTCAATTTTCCCGATTTTCCGACTTTTCCGGAGGGTTTTCCCAAAATTTTCTTTCGTACAAACCTTTTCTTGACAATTACGAACAACCAAAAAAAATTTGAGCCAAATCGGCCCAGCCGTTCTCAATTGATGAATTACTATACATTTTTCACACCATTTTTGTACAAATAGATAAGGAACAGCTGTTCGTAAACGGCGGTTTCCGACTGAATTTCAGTTTTTTTGCAAAAGTTAGCATACATATGGGGCATTTCACCTCAAGTGACCCAACTTTTGAAATCTATGCCTTCCGATCGGGATGAAATTTGCACCAAGGTTAGTCCTAAAAAATAGTAGTTATGACACAAAATTTCAATGGGATCGGTCAATTTTGACATTTTGGTCAAACGGCCATTTTTTCGGATCCATATAACTAATTACCTATTGTATTTAGAAAATTTGTTCAGGAA
>NW_023458557.1:27876429-27891925 GCF_013731165.1 Rhagoletis pomonella | reverse complement strand
AATATATACATATGTATGTTGTTTTCATCCTGGTAATTAGACAGCTTGTATAGTGTTTTACTGAAGTTGGTTTAGTTAGAGCTGTTTAGGTGGCCAGTACGCCAGATACTGTAAGAATAAATGTAAGAGTTTATTAGTAAATATTAAGACTTAAAAACATGAGTTGGCAAACCTTAGATTTTACCGCAGTTCGGGAAAGTGTTAGAGCTGGGATACTATCGATAGTATCGATAGTTGAAAACTGTCCCCACTATCGATAGTTTTTGAAAACTATCGATGTCGGTTTTAGCAAGACTTCACAATGTCTCTTCTTTACATCTCTACAAATTACATGGATTTTTTTTATGCGAGAAAATTCACAACACAGTCGGCAAAAAGAAAAATTAAGTCATTGGGATTTTTAGCAACTATAAGCTTACACTGAGTTATAGTAAAATTTAATAAGCTATAAAACTGCTTACACAAAATTTTTCATAGAAATTCGAATTAAAAAGCTTCAATTTTTAATTATTTTGTAGTTTTTTATGTTTGGCACAACTTTTATAAAAAATTAGTAGACACTAAATAAACAAAAAAATTATCAAAACTGCTAAAAAATGTTGTGGTGCTATTATTATGAGCAGTACTATATTCGTTTTCTTATGATATAGTAAAATGTTAATAATTTCCCTTCACCGGATTTTGAGATACGCCTCCGTATTTGATCTCAGTTGAACTTTTATAAGAATGAGCTGTCAATTTAAACGAATATCTTTTATTTTGCTTGTTTTGTGGTATTATAAATGTATGTTTATCGCCGATTTCACGTATTTACACTTTAAAATGGACAAACACAATCCGAATTTAATTTCGCGAATATAAAAAATAAATTCAGATTTTGCCTGTCGCTATTCCAGGGGATGCAAGGGTTTGTATATCTACTATATATTTGTGAAAGTATGTATGTATGTATGTATGTTTTTTTTTACGAGGAGGAAGCATCGAAAGCCTAACCCCGTCAGTGTGAGACTAAACCTCCTACCGTCATGTACCGTTCCCCTCCCGGTACTGGTACCAAGTATTTCGTCGGCGGGTGGGTTGAGCACGAAGCTCTACGTTAGTTGCAGTCCTGATGCAGTCCGTTTGAAAGTTGTATTAACTTGGAGCCGTCCTTTGTCTTCGGGTCCATGCGTCCCCGCCCGCCATGTTCTGTCCGCCTATTACGTAACGCCTCTGCTATCTTCTTGCCTCAGCAGCTAGTGCCTCGACAAATATCGTGCCTGGTGGTAGATATTTCATCTGGGCGTAGTTATGTGTCGTCCATTTCGACGCGGCTCATCTCTTCTCAGTTGGGTCAAAATGTGCGTGACGGCATTGTTCACCGCTTCCCATTTTCCAACGGATTCTATCATGTGAACTACCATGTTTTCAGGTGTGAGGTGTTCTCCAAATACAGAGCGAATGTGGTTTTTATCCAGATCGAATCTCGGGCAGTGGAACAAAACATGTTCGACGTCTTCGATAATGCCATCACCACACGCTTCGCAATGGTCAAGCTCTTCGTGTTTGAAGCGTTTCAGGAACGATCTGAAGCAGCCGTGGCCGGTGAGCATCTGGGTTAAATGGAAGTTAGCTTCGCCGTACGGGCGGGAGAACCATTTTTCGATGTTTGGTATTAGTCGTTGTGTCCAGCGTCCGTTGGACGATTCGTCCCATTTCTTCTGCCGCATCTCTAGCGTGTGTTTACGGGCTAGTGCTTTCCTAGCAGGAAGTGCTAAATTGCTAGGTGTATTCATTGACAGTTCTTTCGCCAGAAGCTCTATTGGGTGTAATTCAGACAGTACTAGAGCGGCGTCTTCGGATACGGTACTATAGGCGAAGCAAACCTTTAGCGCACATAGCCGCTGAGACCGCGAACATATGACCTTACTTCCACTGCGTAGCTCCACACTTGTGCGCCGTAAAGTATCACAGATTTGAGAACCCCGGCTAGCAATCTTCTGCGGGCTTGTTTTGGCCCTCGGAGGTTTAGCATCATTTTAGTCGAGATGCTCCTTGAAAGTTAGTCTCGCGTCAATCATTACACCAAGATATTTTATGGCAGGCTTTGTGAAGATTTCGCAGTCCCTAAGTTGCAGAGTGAGGCTAACTCCAGCCCCATTGAGTCCAGCCACTGTGACCCCATCATTATTGCAGCGGTTGCAGCCGCCTTTATCTCGTATATATGTTTTGCTACTACGACAATAGCTATGTCGTCAGCGAATCCCACTATCGTTACATCTTTCGGGAGCCGCAGTCGAAGTGCTCCATCGTACATCACGTTCCAAAGAAGCGGTCCCAGTACCGAGCCTTGAGGAACCCCGCCGGTAATTTTGAGTGTTTTACTACCTTGTGCAGAGCTGTATTGGAGGATTCGATTTTCGGAGTAGTTTGCAACAATTCTGAGGAGATATTTAGGAACTGAAAATTGTTCTAATGCCAACATAATTTTCTGCCAATTTGCAGTGTTGAACTCGTTTTTTATATCGAGAGTAACTATTAAGGAGTATTTTATTGTTCCTCCCTTCAAGCGTTTGCCTGCAATTGCTTTTGCGGACAGGTCTCTGACAACTTTTATCGCATCAATGGTGGACTTTGATTTACAAAAGCCGAACTGGTGGGGTGACAAACCACCAGATGCTTCAATAGCATTTTGGACGCGATCATGGATAACTCTTTCGAGGATCTTCCCCATTGAGTCGAGCATGCAGAGGGGGTGATAGTTGTTCGGATCGTTTGGCTGCTTTTTAGGCTTTGGGACGAGATTAAGGTGTTGTCGCTTCCATGGTTTTGGAAATTCCCCCGGTTGGATGCACACGTCGTACATTTCGGTGAAAATTGAACTGTGGTGGCTAACAGCAGTCTTATGCGCGATATTGGGAATTTTAGCTGGGCCTGGTGCTTTTGATGCTCCTATTCTTGAACATGCTTTCAAAACTTCTTCTGCGGTTACCCGTTGTATGTTCAGGAAAGGGGTATTGCGAGGTACTACGTATCGGAATTTATTTTGATCAGGAAACAGGGTCTTTATAATTGTTTTTAGCAGCGCAGGAGAATTTGGCATTTGGCCAGGGAGCTCATTTTATTCATAACAACTTTGTACGCATTGCCCCAAGCGTTTATCTCCGCATCATCACAAAGCTTCAAGAAACTTTCACGTTTGCTTTTGCGTATAGCCACCTTTAGCTGCTTTCGTTTTTTGGCGAACTCTACACGGAGGTCGCTGTGGTTTGGTCTTCCTCTTGAACGCTGTTGACATTCGGCGCGTAGGTTGGATATCGTGTCATTCCACCAATAAACGGCCCTGTGGTGCTTCATTGCGGATCTTCTGCTCATAGATGCATCGCAAGCTCTTTGCAGCCATTTTGTGACCAGTAACGAGTATTCATCTGGCGATCTAAGGCTGGTATGGCTAGGTTCGGGCCTAAGCGCCTCAAGGAATAAATCGGTATCGAAGGATTTGGCTTTCCACACTATGTTTGGCGACGAAAGATTATCTGCCCGCTGGTATTGTCTCCTTCTCTTTATTTCAAAGTTGATAGCGAAGTGGTCGCTGAAGGTATAGTGATCGCTTATTTTCCACTCAGATCTCATATAGAGATTGCATGTTACCAACATTAGGTCGATCGTTGACTCATACCCATTTCTGCTGAAGGTCGGAGCAGGGATTTTTTTAAGGAGGACCAAGTCGAGCGTTGCTAAAAAATCAAGCAGGGCTTTGCCCTTAGCGTTCGTCTTTCGAGAGCCCCATTCGGTTGACCATGCATTGAAGTCGCCCGCAATAATGAGATTTTCCTTGCCCCGGGCATCAGTGACAAGGTTATCGATGATTCTATTGAAATCAATGAGGTCTATGCTGGGTGGAAGATAGCAGCTGTAGACGTGAAGGTCGCCGAATTTTGCTCTTGTAAAGCCTGTGAACGATGAAGCTAACTCGATTTGAGGTACTGATGGGTTACACCTCCAAATAGCGGACTTCCGCTGGTTGTCAGAGCACCAATTGGGGCAAGTTCCCACGAAGTAAGTTTCGCTTAGTATCGCTGCATCGATTGGGAGTTCTTTAACAGAGTGTGCAAGCAGGTCCTGAGCTGCTTGGCAATGGTTCAAGTTTAGTTGCATGAACATCATTTTGGTAACCTACTGATCGCATTGTTGTACGCTGGGCATCTAATACTTCCCGTGTAGTGTTTTGCCGCTTCGGGGTTCTTATTAACACAGATCATGCACCGTAAGCCATTCTTGCAGTCTTTCGACTCATGCTCTCTTTCTCCACATCGTCTGCAACGATCTGACCTATCTTCGTTGCAACAGTTTTTTGCCACATGCCCGAACTCCAAGCAGCGGAAACATTTTTGTGGTCAACGGGATTCCCTTACTCTGCATACTACCTAACCAATTGTTATCTTTCCAGACTCCAGTACTTTCTTGGCTGCTTCAGCTGGTAGCTTAATGACAGCTGCTTGAGTGTCTCGGTAAGATTTCCTCAACCTTTTTATGGCAGAAGGCTCGAGGTCAGTCAGCCCGAACTGCTTTCTGAAGGCATAAGTGATTTCTTCTCTGGTTGTTACTTCACCTATGTCTTTACATTCCAGAAGAATTTCGTGTGTCAGTACACGAATATCCGCCTGGTCCTTGAGTATCGTTTTCATTGCTTCGTGTGCTTGGGCTTTTGCGGGGGCATCCTTCGTCTTGAGTTGAAGAATCATTTCCTCTTTTTGAGTTTTACGTATATGGGAGATGTTCTCACCGAAATCGTTAAGGGATGGCTCGGTTTTAATCTTTCGCAAGATCTCGGCATAAGAAAGACTTCCGTTTTTCGATATGATGATTGCATCAGGTTTTGCACTAGAGGTTTTGCTGCTGGGTTTTTTGTTTTTTCTTATTGCTCGCTATGGTCCATTGATCTCCATTTTGGTTGGTTGTGAGGTCGATCGTGGTTGTTGGTGCATTGATTTCTTTGCTTTGCATTGGCGCAGACTTCATACTCTGCGTAGAGGGGCTGGGATTGATACGGTTGCCAGGCTTGGAGTTTTGCAGAATAGGATTGTGAGCGGGGCTAGATTGACCAATCGAATTGTTGCGTACTCTTTCGATATTTGCTTTTTGGCTTGTTGGGGCGAATTGCCCACTGCTGGGTCGTCGGAGGTATTATTTCTCGTTCTCTTCATTTGTGAAGAAGAAGAAGAAGTGGCGGTCGATACTATTGCGTTTGCTTTTGCCTGCTTCTGCAGCTTTGCAATACGCCCAATCAAGTTACGCATGTGTTGATTTACGTGTCTCTGCTTTTGGTCGAAAACCAGAGCAGAGAGCTCGCTAATGAGATCACCGATCACTGAGGGAGCGTCAATCTCGCCTACGCAGCTGTCATCTTTGTGCTCGGGTAGTTCACTACTTTTGCATTGCTCTGCAAGTGCAGGTACCTCAACAGCAGGTGCGGGTAACCCAACAGCAGACTTAGTCAAATTAGTTATGTTGTTCACATCGCACATGTTGTGTGGTTCGCAGTAGGGGCCGCCCGGGATGAGGCGCCTAATGTTGTATCGCGTATACCTCGTCTGCTGTCTTCAGGCGAGCCCGATATTCTGCTGCTTCTTCGAAATGGGTTGATTAAGCAGTTTATACTCTCATTGTGGTTAGCCAGGGCATTTTCAGCATTTCGTGTGGCAGACATTGTAGTTTTAAATCATCATCAGATTGATTTTAATAATGCAGCACTGTCAAAACTTTGAGCGTGGGTTGCGTGTTTGCTGACTTTGGCAGTGGAGAGTTCTCTTTTGTTCTCTACAGCAGTAGTGACAGTCAGCCGATTTGCGGATTTTGCCCTCTTACTCGCCGTCTTCTTTTCGCCCTTATCCTCTTTCGGTGAGCAGATTTTCCGTTTATAAACTATTAGATTCAGTCTTACTCACCGCTGATGGAGAATTTTGCTGTCTGTCGACTCGACTACAGTAGCGATCACAGGTGCGCTGGTATACTTTCCAGGCTTTAAACTTTAGTTTTACTTGTATTTTTGCACTTTGAACGTGGAGCACTTCTAAACACGTCTTCACATCAACAACGTAGATATGTGTATGTATGTATGTATGATTTTTTATTTTTTATTTTTTTTTTTTCAACGGAGGGGGAATCTTCCAAAGATGTTATGCACGATTCGTCATCCTGTCCGCTAAGGGTACACCTCATTCGGGACCACGCCCAGACTATGTTATCACATAATTCAGGACTTGTGAGACACGACGGTATACGACTGTGTTTATTCAAACTTTAATTCAGGTGACCAGTGATGCCGTATTGATGTAAACGATTATAAATATACGTAGGGAATGCCACATAAACATAAATGTATATATAACATCTCCCTTCTTAATTGAAATAGTACATTAATTTCATTTATAAGCATAGGTTTTCAATCGAATACAATATTCACAGAAAGTATAATAAAATAAAATAAAGTTTATATAGGCAAAGTATAATGGTCAGACAATGTTTTGGCTTACAGCAAATGTTTAAATACATATGTATACTTATAACTAGGATCTTTTTCGCAGCCATCTCGAGTTTCGGCGGTAAACTGTTTGGTCTTCTAACTCAATCCAGTATGATCTAGGTGCGTCATGTATATCGATGATTTTGGCTTTAATCCAACCTTTTTTATTGTGCTTAAACCATATTTTCTCTCCCTCTACGAATGATTGTTTATGTGATGCAGAACGGTCGTAGTACATTTTTGCTTTGTAATTTTTTGCTTTTATGTTGTGAAGTATGTTAGGAGTGATTTTTGGTTGAAATAAAGTTTTTTTCGTTGGCAAAAGTGTACGGGTTTTCCTACTCATCAATAACTCCACTGGCGAGGCGTCAACATCTTTAAGCGGTGTATTACGATACTCAAGCAAGGCTAGCCGTAATTTTTGATTGCTTTCGTTTGCTTTCTTGATTAAGTTTTTTGCAATCCCAACAAAACGCTCAGCAAATCCGTTCGATTGCGAATATCCAGGGCTTATTGTAGTTAATTTAACACCAATGTGATCACAAAATCGTTTAAACTCATATGAGTTAAAAGGCATATTATCCGAAACGATTTCTACAGGTATTCCGTGTACTGAGAAGCATGTTTTGAGTGCATTGATACACTCAGATGATGTTTTCGATTTTAAAAGAGCTATTTCCAAATACCGCGAGTAATAATCTGCTATTATTAGATAGTTCCTTGACGCAAATTCACAAATATCTATACCTAATTTATTAAAAGGTAAATTGGGAACGGTGTGGGGGATCATTGGTTCCTTCACATTAACAGAGCGACTTCGTTGGCATACATTGCATTTGGTAATCATTTTTTCAATTGCATCGTCGATTCCTGGCCAGTACACTAATTCACGTGCGCGTTTTTTCGTTTTATCAATACCTAAATGAGACGAATGTAGTTGTGTCGTCACTTAACATATTTTTCTTATTTGGCCAGCCATTTTTTAAAACAGTCTTCAATTGTGCTAGAAGATTATCATTTTCTATTTCCTTTCGAAAGCTTGTCAGACGTTCGTCGGTGATGTTCAAGGAATGGACGAACTCATTTAAATCCTCTATATCTGGCGCGTTATTCTCCTTGTCAAAATATCGGGATAACAAATCCGCGATGTACAAAAATTTTCCTGGAACGTGAGTTAAGTTTAAGTCATATTTAATTAAGCTTAGTTTTATGCGTTGAAGTCTCGCGGAAGGGATTTTGCAAAATTCCTTTTTCATTATCGAAACAAGGGGCTTGTGATCGGTCTTAATTGTAACCTTTCGGCCATAAATATAGTAATGAAATTTGCGACAAGCAAACAAAATAGCTAAAAATTCCTTTTCTACCTGAGCGTAGTTAACTTCAGCATCTGTAAGGCTACGAGATGCAAATGCTATCGGCTTCCCATTTTGCATGAGACAGCAACCGATACCAAATTTAGAAGCATCTGTCTCTACTGTTATTTCTTTTTTGTCATCAAATGATTGAAGAGTTGGCGCGTTTGCTATCATTGCTTTTATCAACTGCAAACAACTTTCGTGAGCTGATTGCCATTCATATACAACGTTGGACTTAAGCAATTCTCGCAACGGTTGGGAAATACTAGATAAATTCGGTATATATTCTCGAATATAGCTTATCATGCCCAGTAATTTTTGCAAATCTTTTTTATTGTTGGGTTTTTGTATTTGCATTATTGCTCTTACTCTATCAGGATCGCAGCGTATGCCATCAAGCGAAATAATTTTTCCTAAATATTTAACCTCAGTTACCTTGTATTGGATTTTGTCGACATTAAATTTGATATTCAATTTTCTTGCTCGTTCCATAACTAGTCTCAGGGTACGATCATGTTCTTCAACACTTTTTGCTGCAATTAATATATCGTCAATGAATACGATTACATTTGGGATATCTTCGTAGTTTCTTTCGTTGTATTTTTGAAAGACCCCAGGACCTATTTTGATACCAAATGGCAAACGCTTGAAACGGTAGCACCCAAACGGTGTATTGAAAGAACAGAGTTCACTAGCTTTTGCACTAAGGCCTATTTGCCAAAATCCTTCCTTCAAATCTAGCACAGTGAATATTTTACTATTAGCAATACGTACCGATATTGATTCGAATGATGGAATCGTATGGTTCTCCGATAGTATATCTGCATTCAGGTCTTGCGGGTCGATACACAAACGCAGTTTTCCTGATTTCTTCTCCACAATTACAAGATTGGAAGCACGTTCAATGGGCCCATCCACTCGTTCAATTATCTTCTTTTCTACCATATTCTGCAACTCATTTTTTACTTTGGCTACCAATGACTGTGGAATCCTTCTTGCCGGTTTTACCACCGGAACGGAGCTTTTCTTTACTTTAATGTCCAGATTTGTTACAAAACATCCCGTCCCTTCGAAAACATCACTATAATTTCGAATAAATTCATCTTTTGATGCTTCACGAATCACATCAATGCGCTTAATAAGGTTCAGCTGCTCACATGCTTCTAATCCCAACAAAGGCTCGTACGGTGTATCAACAACAGTGAATGGCAAAATCTTAATTTCATTTCGGCACATTACTACACACTCAATGATACCCTTGTAGTCCAAGTCAGCTCCACTATAACTTCGTGGAGACAAACCACCTGTGTCGAGCGCAGTATTTTTCAGGTATTTTTTAAAATACTTATAAGGCAAAATATTTACGTCGGCACCGGTATCTAACTTAAAATTTATGAGGCAGTCATTTACTCTAATCTTTTCATACCATCTTTTCCGACCCGCTGCTAAATCTTCAATATTGTGCAAAACAATATCATCATTTTCCCTTTTTTCGTCATTTTCTCTTATTTCATGCACTTGTGAGCTGTAACAAGCAACACTAAAATGATTTAAACGTCCGCAGTTGTTGCATTTTTTGCCGAATGCAGGGCATTTGCGAAATTCGTGAACGCCTCTACAGAATTTACAATTTGAGCTTTGTCGCATTTTATGCTTAATATGTGCGTTTTCTGTGCTTAAGCTTTTCGCGTTTACTATGGAATTTCGCTTACCGCTATTTTGTGAAATTTGTTTGTGGGTACTAATTGAATTTACTTCTGTGTATTTGTTCTGTTGTTGCATCTCGTCTGCGTACTTTTCCACTAACTCAGCTGCACGAGCGATATCGATGGTTTTTTGCAGGGTTAAATTTTCCGTTTCTAGAAGTTTTTTCTGTAGCTTTTGACTATTTATACCAATAACAATGTTGTCTCGTATCATTCTATCTGTGTCAATATATCCACAGTTCCTAACCAGTTTTCGCAGGTCTAGCAGATAAGACTCGAATGGCTAACCTTCTTCTTGCTTTCGCGAATTGAACTTAAAAGCTTCATACACCTCATTCTTTTTTTGGCGTACAGTAGTTTTCCACAGCAGCTAAAACTGCATTGTAATTTTTCTTCAGCACTGCAGACAGTCCCAAGGTGTTACATATTTCATTCGTTTCGGGACCGCATGCGTTAAGAAATATGCCGACTTTCTGTGTTTCTTTCCTTTCTTCAAAATCTATTGCTATGGCATATATATCAAAATTTCGCTTAAAAATCCGCCATTGCTCGGAAACATTTCCTTAAATTTTTAAGGGATCAGGACGTCGTACGTCCAGATTGCTGTATGTGTTGCTATTCGTAGCCATTACAAAATCTTCGCTTTCACTATCTGTCGTGTGCTCGCTTGCCTCTCGCTTCAATTCAGCTCCACTCCTAGTTTTCATTCCTTTTTCGGCTGCGCCATGTGTTATTTACTATATGTTCGGTATACGACTGTGTTTATTCAAACTTTAATTCAGGTGACCAGTGATGCCGTATTGATGTAAACGATTATAAATATACGTAGGGAATGCCACATAAACATAAATGTATATATAACAGCGCGCCTACGTACTAAATCCTTAACTCCGACGTCTGAAGCTTGTGTTTCGCCTAGCGGGACCGCCGTTAGGTATTACGACGCAAGGCGTAGCTTTGCCAATTGGCTCTTCACACACGCCTTTCTGGCCTATCTCTCGTTCAGTCCTCTGTTATCGCTACTGCGCTGCCACTCTTTCCTTCAAAGTTCCTGAAGAACTATACTCCACACCATTCTAGATTGCATCATGTGGTGCACAATGTATTCTGGCGCCACTCGATCGTAGGTGTGTGTGTGTGTGTATCTCCCTCACCTATAGCTTGTAATTGGCTTTGCGGTACTGCCGTTAGGAATTTCGTCCCAAAGCTCAGCTTGGCGATTGGCCCTTCTTCACATCATTGGGCTTGTTCTTCGGTCATTCTCTTTTCGCTACTGCGCTGTCTTTCTTTCGCTCTTAGCTCCTGGAGGACTACTGCGGACCACGCCTTAATTCTACTCCACACCGCTTTTGAGTTTATCATGTGCCCCACGATATTGTCAGGCGTCATGCTCTCCTTTATCAGCTGCTCTATGTCTGTTCGATATGCCTCGTATTTTCGGCAGAGGAATAATACGTGTAGTACGTTTTCGTCGCCGCTACCGCAGAATGAGCACTCTGTCCCGTCATCATGCCCATATTTGAACAGGTATTCTCGAAGCAGCCGTGCCCCGTCAGAAACTGTGTCATGTAGAAGTCGGTCTCTCCGTGTTTCATCTCCACCCACGCTTTTATGTTACCGACCAGCCTGTGCGTCCACCTCCCTTTTGTCGTCACATCCCAGTGTCTTTGCCATTCATTTAGACTTGCCTCCCTCTCTTGTTTTCGCTCTTCGATTGTCAGGTACCTGCCTAAGTTTCGGGACTTATCCAAAGACTCTTATTAGCTCCATGGCCATTATTTCTGGGAGCATGATGCCCGCTAAGACTCCGACCGCCTCATGTGACACAGTACGGAAGGCGCTAGTCACCCTGATGCTATTTAGTCGGTACACCGACTTTGCCGCCTTCGCCTAAGTCATGCGCTGCAACGCGGGCCCCCAGATGGGTGCTGCATACATTAGTATGGACTGGCTCACTTTTGCTAGAAGCGCTCGTATGTTTTGGCTCGGTCCGCCGATGTTAGCCATAAGTCTTGTTAGAGCCGTGGTCACTCTTGCCGCTTTCTCACAGGCTTTACCAATGTGCACCTTGTAGCTTAATCTCGAGTCTATCATGACACCCAGGTATTTCAGCGACTGCTCTGTTTTGATGATATGTCCATCGATGTTTTTTGCCCTGCGAGTTGGAGATTCGTTGCAGCGAGCCAGTTCTTTATTTGTTGCGCCGTGCTGTTGCAGAGGTTCTCAACTTGGTCGAGGTCTTTAGCCACTACTGTTTTTGCTATATCAGCGGCGTATCCGATAATTTGTACCTTCCTTGGCAGCGGAATATGCAGAATTCCCTCATAGAGGACAATCCAAAGTAGTGGCCCAAGTACGGAGCCTTGTGGTACTCCACCCGTCACCACGTACTTCCTGGGGCCTTCGTCGGTGTCATACCGCAGAAGCCTGTCAGATATGTAGTTGGATACCATCCTTAGCAAGTAGGGCGGCGTGTTCTTTCTTTCCAGAGGCGTGGCCTTTCTTTGTGAGGCCAGGAGGACGAATTGAAGGCGTTTTTTACGTCGAATGTCACCACCGCGCAGTATTCCTTCGTGCCATATAGCCATCTGTTCCTTCTATTGCCTTGCCTGCGACATCGGTGGGCTTTTTAATTGCATCAATGGTAGACCTCTGTCTTCGGAAACCATACTGGTTATCGGCGAGACCCGGCAGTTCCTCCTCTTGGTGCTGCTCCAACCGTACACAAATTAATCGCTCCAGTATCTTACCAAGCGTATCCAGCATACAGAGAGGTCGGTATGCGCTTGGTAATCCTGCCGGCTTGTTTGGTTTCTGCAGTAGGACCAGCCGCTGTTTCTCCCAGATTTTTGGGAAGACACCTTCTCGCAGACACCGCGTAAAGAGTTCGGTAAACGGACCCGTGTTGTGCTTGATGGCAACCTTCAGAGCCTTGTTTGGTATGCCGTCTAGGCGTGGCGCTTTGTCGTTACCAAATCTTTCTGCTGCTTGGACCACCTCCTCGTCCGTAACCGTTGGTGCTTCCATTCCCTCCGGTTTCTCTGCTTGCGGTCGCCGACCTCCTGGCGTTTGCACAGGGAAGAGCGTTTGAACGACGTCTTTTAGGAGGGCGGGACAGGTTTGTGCCTGGCCTTTACCACCTTTTATTTTCTTCATGACCACCTTGTAGGCATCACCACATGGGTTTTCGCCCACCTTTTCGCAGAGCTCCTTAAAGCAGCTGGTTTTGCTGCTTTTGATGGCTTTTTTAAGGTCACTTCGATTCTTTTTGAAGGCTTCGCGCAGCACGGCATATTCCATCGAGCCACGGTTTCTTTGACACAACCGCCTCGCCTTATGACACTTACCCCTTATGGCCTGGATTTTTTCGTTCCACCAGTACGCCGGCTGCCTGAGAGAGCCGTGTTTTGTCCTGCACATAGCAGCGTCGCAGGCTTTACTGATGTGCCTCACCAGTATTTCAGCCTGGAGCTCAGTGTTATCCTCAGTGGCCATTTCCTCGTCCAGCACGAGTCTGAAGAGCTCTTCATCCAGAGTCTCTACCTTCCAGCCCCTTGTTTGCACCTTCCTGGTGATCGCCCTTTGTCGGCTCTGTGCACAATTCTCTAGCTCCATCATGATTGCCAGGTGGTCACTGTTCGTATAGAGGTCCGACACCTTCCAGCGCGCTGAGCGCACCAAGGAACTACTAGCGAAAGTAATGTGAATCACCGAGCCTCGACCATTCTTCTCAAGGGTGTCTTTGTTCCTCGAGTTCAGAAGCACCGCATCAAGTACCGAAAACGCCTTTAGTAGTGCACCGCCCCACCTGTTTCTGTGGACGCTACCCCATTCCACTGCCCATGCATTGAAGTCTCCTGCTGTAACGTTCATTGTGGTGGTCCGGACTTCTTGAACCAAACTGTCTAGGATTTCCTCGTATTCATTTTGTGGGATACTTGGTGGTATGTAGCAACTATAAAAGTTAAACCCGTCTACCTTCGCTCGTGTGTAGTAGCTTTTACCAAGCAACGGCTTTTCTTGGAAGGCTTTCCCTCCGCATGTCCATATTGCAGCTTTGCCTGTGAGGTCCGATATCCACGCTCCACTGTCTATATTTTTATACTGCTCGCTGATTATTGCTATGTCCACCTTCTCCTCGTACACCGTTTGCATGAGCTGCTCTTGCGCTGCTTCGCAGTGGTTGAGATTGAACTGCACCGACTCTCATTTTCTGGATTTCTTGCACGCCTCCTGGTATAGCGGACACCTCCAACTACCTATCTGATGCTCGGTGTTCTTTCTTCCCTGGTTTTTGCATGCACTGCAGTGTGGCTTCTTGTCGTAGGCTTTCGCAAAGTGTCCATTTTCCCCACATTTTAGGCAGCATTTACTTCTGTCTCCGCGTTTTTGCAGTCTCTCGCTATATGGCCGTATTCCAGGCACCTGAAGCCTTTTTTGGGGTTCGGTTTCTCCCGTACTCTACACACAACCCATCCTACCTTTATTTTCTGCGCGTCAAGAAGTAATCTTGCCTCCTGTGCTGGGAGATTTACCACCGCGGTTTATGTGCCCGCATACGCCGCCCTGATGCTTTTTATCGTATTTTCGTTAAGGTGGTTTAGCTCCTTTACCTGGTTGCGGATGCCCTCGGCAATATTCTCCTTGGTGGTAATCTCGTCCAGGTCACGAATTTCTACCATCGTCTCGTGGGTTAGGGCTCTGATCTGTGCCTGGTCCCCTAGAAGCCTACCTATTTCGCTCTTGAATTCGCCCGTGTCCTTCATTTGCGTCTCCTTAAGCTGCAGCAATATTCCACCCTTGACCATCTTTCTGATGCGCGATACGCTCCCGCCGAGTTTCTGCAGCGCCTCTTCCTTTTTAACGGTCCTTAGTATATCGCTGTAGGTCATATCTCCCGTCCGAGCTATAATTATGGCATCTGGCCGTGGTGGTGGTTTGTATGCCATCTTCTTTTTTTTGCCATGTGATCTGCGTTGGACCTCTATCCATTCTCCTTCTTTCTCCACCTCCTTCTCCTTAATCTTGCTGGAATTTTCGTTCGACGCCATCTTAATCTGTTTGGTTGCAGGGTTGGTGGTCACCTCCTCATGCGTGGTTTTATTTTTCTTGGGTGGCGTCCTACGCTTTAGTTGGCTTTCATCTCGGGGCCTCTTCGGGGTTTCAGCAGTCACCGGTATGTTGAGAATACTCCGTCTGCTTGCCTTTATTCTAGAGTACTCCTCCAGGGCACCCACATGCAGCTTTGTTAGTGAGCTGAGTATCTCTCGCATGCTATTGTTTATTGAGCGTTGTGGCGGGCACATTGCCTCCGTCAGCCTCTTAATAGCATGTCCGAGCTCCGACATGTAGTCTCCGTTCTGTTTGGCTCCCTTCATTTGAGGCTCGCTGTCTTGTAGTGCTGGTGGCGACGATCTAATTCGTATCCTAAGTTTCGCCTGAAAAAAAAAAAATTCACCAGAAAATTTGTCATCCGCCCTTAGTAAAACCATGGAAACCAAAAGTGAAAAGCGAACCGGTTCGGGGAAATTGAAGCTCATGATAAGGCTGATTGATTTTGGCTAAGCTTGTATGACAATGTTTTGTAATCATTGTCTTTCTAGCATATGTACGAACGGTGTCGTGCGGTTCGTGCATTGTCAAGAGAGCCGAAGTTGTGTTGCCTGTTGATGCCACTTCCCCTTCACTGCTTTTAAAATTGTACGCTTACATTGCTGTAAGTCATAACAAACAGTGTTACATGCAATAGGTCGCTTGTTGCTGGTGAAACCAAGCCATTTGTGCACCAGTATAATGTGTACACATGTAGGTAGTTGTAGCCAAAGGCTGGCATTATGTTGCACTTTTCACTGCACTTTCTGTTATTGCTTACATATTGCACACCTAGTTCTAAAGTGAGACCACTCAAAATTCTCATTTTTTACTTATGC
>NW_023458557.1:27855313-27876329 GCF_013731165.1 Rhagoletis pomonella | reverse complement strand
CATTGTTTGCCTTGCCCCGTCCAACGCATTTCTTGGATGGCGGTGATATCAGCTTTTGTCCTTACGAGGACATCAACCAGCCGGGCAGAGGCACCTTCCCCATTAAGGGTCCGGACATTCCAGGTGCATGCCCTCAAATCGTAGTCCTTTAAACGTTTGCCGTGGTCGTCATCATAAGGGGGGGTCTCATCCGAGGCTTTGCCTTGCTTATTCACTGGAAGTGGTTTTTACGTGGCGGATCCCAAGCCCAGCGCACAACCCATTGCTGGGACGGGGTTGGTTTCGCAACCGAATAAGTCAGAGTGGACCCACCGAAGCTCCCTCTCTTTCTGCCGTGACACAAGGCTCCACTCGGATTGGTTACCGCATCTCGCACATGGGTTGCTCACGTTGCCCAGAGTGCGCGAACGAGGACGCAAGAGTCGGGATTGAGTATAGCCATGCAACTGTAACTGCATACCCAGCGCAATGACTATACCCCATTGCACTCCAATAGGTTTTATATTATTGAGAGCAATAATTTATTTTAATATGGATCCGATCTCTGATGGTAATTATTTTAAAATAAAAATTTTAAGTTTATTTAAAGAAATATTTTACATTAATTTAATTTTTTATTACATACGTATCGCGTTTTGGGGCGACGTTTCCTGGTATAAAGCTCAGAATCAGAAGATTCTGACAGCTCGGAAGCCTTGTGACAAATTTATCATTTAAAATTTTTGAAGTGTGAAGAATGAAACTGACTGAAAAATATATATGTACTCACATACATACATATTAAATCTAATGGTGATTTCGGTTCTATCAAAAAATGTTGCCCTTGCCCGGTGCAAAATGTGTTTGATGTTACACTCAACCCTTTGAAAAGGCATGTTTTTGCCTTCTTGTCCTTGTCCAGCTCACGCATATTATCATATTATCGTTTTAAGCAACCATCTGATTTTCAGGGCAACCATCTCCCCTGACAAAGCTTCAAAGGGCAGAAAAGGTGCCTTTTTGCCTTAAAAGAGTGTGGCATTTTAAGAAATGAACACAAAATTTTCTCACCCCTTGCCTTTAATTTAGAATCGAACAAGATAAGAGAAAGGGGCAATCAAAAGGCGACATTTTTGGTAGAAACGAAATCACCATTAGAAAATTATCTTGTGCTTTTTTCTTTCAAACCGTAAAAATTTGCCATCTGATCACATAATTAGGAATGACTGAATGGCGCGTATTCATAGTCCATCAACTAAGTCGAAACTAACAAACTTGCAATTAAGTTGCATTTAAGTACCAACTTAAAATTTACCTCTATTCATAGTCGCATTTCAGACTTCTACTAAGTAGTTTCGACTTAGTTTACGATATAGCAAAATGAGTGTGAAAATGTATCGATTTTTCTTTACGATATTTTGGAAAAATTACATTTTTATTAAATAATGTCAAGTTAGATCATCCGTTTATGTAATTTTTATTTTCATTGCATTATTATGCAAAATAATAAGGTATAATTTTCTTGTTAATTGTGTGAAATAGCCAGAACAACCGCAGTGATGTGAAGTCGATGTTTATCGAAACATACAAATAGTAGATCTCTAAATGTTATGCACAAATTTACTTTAAAAGAACTAGCGTGAAACTGACTTATTATTTAAGAATTTATCTAAATTATTCCAATTATAAAATTGTGATGTAGCTTTATTCGAATTGTAATACGCATTTAATTTCATCTTCCGATTAAAATGGATCGATCTTTGTAAATTTTAATTGGACATTATTCAATATTATCAAAATCACCATCTACCAACTTAATTTTTACATATTTCGTCTGTTTTCCGTTAATTTGATAAAATACTTCTTCCTAGTTACGACTTAGTTGCAGCTGCAGCCGAAACTAAATTTTAAGTTGGTACTTAGCCAGAAAAGTCGAAACTAAGGCGACTATGAATAGCTTTAGTTGTGACTTAGAATAGTTTCGACTTAGTTGAGTACTAAATATGACTATGAATGCGCCAATATTTCTATGTGCGTTGGACAAAAAATGGAAAACAACAACAATAGTAAGTTTAATTTCATGAATAATTTTATTGAGTAAACTTCTGGTTTTATAGTGTAAATACAACTTTTTGAATTGTATTGACATACTGCCAAAATTTACCCTAAATATTGTCTAAACAAACAAGTAATTTAACAATCCATAGCTAAGAGATAGTTAAGAATTGTGTTATGATTAATTTAAAAAAAAATTTTAAATAGGTCACGAAATAACGAATATAGAGCGTCTTAAAGGTACATGCGCGCGTTTTTTGGAATGCGGACCACTGTACGGCGGTTTTAATGTAATTTCAAATATGTACATACATATGTATGTATGCTAATAGAAAAAATGTCGCAGCTAAGCAGTGCTGCCAACTATTTTCGAGTAAAAACATCCAGATTTAAAAAAAAAACCGCTGAAAAAAAGTTAAATCCTACAAAACAAAAGCTGAATACAAAATAGTTTTATATTAATATAATTTTAAGCAATTCATTTGAAACATTAAATTGAAATTAAAATAATAATCGAATAAAACAGCTGGAATCGAAGTTCATCATAAATGAAAAATAAGAATAAAAGTTGACATAACTATGTATATATTGGTGTAACTTTGTTTTCACCAAGTTTAGCTGATTGAATAAAGTTCCAGGCCTGTATTAGAGTAAGGTAGTGAAAGTAAATCAGGTGCAAATTCCACCAGATCGGAAAACAATTTGTTGCCACCTGCATCCGTATAAGTTTCAACTTCAGCACAAAATGGGATTGTAATACTTGTATTATTCCATTTTACAAAATTAGTTCTTTTATACTGAATTATTATTTTTTTCTATTAAATATTTCATCCCTGTAATTAAAATGTTTTATAACTACGGCTCGGAATCTCATGCAAATGCATGTTTTTATTGGGCATCTTCAAACAGGAATGCTTAAGTTTTCTTTTCGAATCATGAAATTTCATTTAAAATGGCATTCAATCGTGACTGCATATTTTTGCATATTTTGCAGTAAATGCATAGTTTTGCATATTTTCGAAAAATACCTGTTTCTGCATATTTATTTATATTTAGAATATTTTACAATGATCGCATATAGTTTTGAATGTTTCTGCTTTTTCTTGATTTACAACCGTTTAAATTTAGTGCGAAATCTCTTGACAAAAAAATACCTATAATTTTTTCCAAAATATTCATCTGAATATCTTCTCGGATAGCCCAGCGGTCATTAAGAACATGGGCGTCGCTACGTAGGGGCAGGGGGGCCCGCCCCGCCCCCCTAGACTTTGAAGTTTACCTTATATGTAGGTATACAATCTTCGATTATTACCGCAGCGACCACAAAAATGCAGTTGCCAATATAGCAACTCAGTTGCCAGCTTGCAGTTGCCATCTGTAAAACAATTTCAGCCAGTAGCCACCCAACTGAAGTTCGGTTGCCATAAGCCTAAGTCGGCTCAGCTCGATGTTCTGTTCACATACATAAGTACACATTTTCATGAGTCTATCTCTTCTTATTCTGGTACTTACAAATATCGGGCCAAAGTTATAATACCATTTCATGCTCATGAAAAGTATAGTTTTCAGGTTTCAAATCGGTGAAGTAGGTAACAAAATATAAATTTTAACATTTTCTTAACTTCATCCCAGCGTATCTATTAAAATGTAATTTTTAACAAGTAAGAAAGTCTAAGTTCGGGCGGAGCCGAACATTAAATACCCGGCGCAAGTATTAAATATATGTTTACCACCTTTCCGAAAGCTACCGCTACATGATAAGCCGGGGTGTATACATTTTAAGTAAATGAGCGTCCTTAAATTTCGAAATATTGCAGTTTCAAGCATATCTGAAATTTACCGTTATATGAAAAGCGGCCTCAATTTTAGTCCGATTTCAACAATTTTCAACGGTTTGCTTTTATGTGGCAAGCACAATAACCATACCGAGCTTGGTACAAATTGCTAGAACGGTTAGCGAGATACATATATGTGATCACAAGTGGGCGGTGCTACGCCCATTTTCCAAAATTTTGTCATAAACGTATTTCTTGGTAAAGAA
Source organism: Rhagoletis pomonella (assembly GCF_013731165.1). Lineage (NCBI taxonomy): Eukaryota > Metazoa > Arthropoda > Insecta > Diptera > Tephritidae > Rhagoletis > Rhagoletis pomonella. The sequence continues at coordinate 27,872,254 of NW_023458557.1, read as the reverse complement.
TTGTTGCAATCATTAATTTTCAATAAATTAGCTTCAATATTTACTGATTTATCGAAGATTTTGTATTTCTCGAAATTACCGTTATATGGGATGTGGGCGTGGTTATTGTCCGATTTTAGAAATTTTCGGCCAGTTGGTATGCTGTACCAGGACCAACAACTGTGCCAAGTTTGGAAGAAATTGGTGTAGCGGTTACCAAGATATACACATGTAACCATAAGTGGGCGTGGCTACGCCCATTCGCTAAAAATTTATAATATTCTTATTTTTCGTCTAAAACTCATTGCAAATATCAATTTTGAGTGAATTATCTTCAGTAGTTACTAAAATATCGCAGTTTTCGTTTTTCTGAAAATTACCGTTATATGGGAGATAGGCGTGGTTATTGTCCGATTTTTAAAATTTTCAGCCATTTAGTAAGCTGTACTAAGGCCAACAACTGTACCAAGCTTGGAAGAAATTGGTGCAGCGGTTACCAAGATATACACATGTAACCATAAGTGGGCGTGGCTACGCCCATTTTCCAAAAATTTATAATACTCATGTTTTCCGTCTGAAACTCATTGTAAGTATCAATTTTGAGTGAATTATCTTCAGTAGTTACTAAAATATCGCAGTTTTCGTATTTCTTAAAATTACCGTTATATGGGAGGTAGGCGTGGTTATTATCCGATTTCGCCCATTTTCAATACCATCCGTCCCACGCCCAAAAGAAGTTCACGTACCAAGTTTCGTTAAGATATCTCAATTTTTAATCGAGTTATCGTGTGCACAGACGGACGGACGGACGGACGGACAGACAGTCACCGCTTAATCGATTTCTCTTTTCATTCTGATCATTTATGTATACATTTGTCTATACCTATCTCGATTCGTTTTGCCTGTTACAAACAACCGTTATGTGAACAAAGTTATAATACCCTTGTGCACAAGTGCGCTCGGGTATAAAAATTTCATGCATTGCTATGCCATGTCATTCCATCTCAAACATGTTATAGCATGTCACTGCTTCTTACCTCAGCTGTTGTTTGCTGTTGTGTTTCTGCAGCATATTTTTAATACTGTTTAATCCTGCCTTGTATGAAAATGTATATAGCAGGGGTGGGCAAGGCCGAGGCCGAAAACAGCCACATCAAAGTTCTAAATGCTACAAAGAGCCACAAAAAAAAGAACAAGAAAAACTAAAATTTTATTTTTAAATATAATTATTATTAGAAATGAAAAACATTAATTTTATTATTATTCTATTGTATGTAAGATAGATATAAAAGAAAATTCAAAAGATCCCTTTGGCGAGATTTTCAAAATCTGGTTTTAGGTCAGTTAAAGCGTTCGTAACAATTCTGTTAAATGTTGGATAGTCAATAGGTACGTTCGTTTAAAATCTCCAGTAAAAATGTCCAACAGCGAAATTCCGGCGAAATATCATCTGTTCTCTCACAAGAGAAAAATATCCAAAATAGTACGCGAACAGAAAATTTGCAGAAACTTGCAAGTTAGACGAACAGCTGATAGAAATTTTGTGTAATTAACATGTCTATTCTGCACGTTACCAAAAATTTTGTGACCGGAAAATTGTATTACCAAAAAATGTTACCACTTCTTGTCACCGCGATTCTAGGTACGTTGGTAATGCAGTGAAAATATTCAGCAACTCAGCTATGAAGATTTATGGAAATTCCTGTATTGCATATTTCACGGGGCAATATTTTGTTACCAGCTTATGAGATGGTAACCAAATTTACCGGTTACAAGAGAGCACAGAATGCGAAAAAGGTTTTAAAATTGACAGACACTTTAAATCCCGGTTATAAAATTTATGTAAAACCTGTAAAAAGTATAAAATTGAAAACATAAGAAAACAAATCCTGAATTCTTATCCTGACAGAGTTCACTGACTAAACGAATAATTACTTATTTCTTACAAGTTTAATTAGTCGCGTTTTACTATTTCAACTTCCAAACCATCAAATTCAATTTAGGGATTTGCGTAAATTCCAGCCAGCTCTTCTTGATCAGCTGTTTTCTTGTTGGCAAATTGCTGTGGGCTAAAATATGTATTTATATGTACACTATGTATGTACGTATATGTGTAATATGTATGAAATATATATTTTAAAAAGTAAAGAGCAAAAATGTTCTAAGCAAGGAGAAAGTGAAAAGAGTCGCACTTTGCTAAGGAAAGAGCCGCATTTGGCTCAAAGAGCCACGTTTGCCCACCGTTGGTATATAGATTTTTAATTAGATAATTGTTTAATAAATTTTACTATAGTACGAGCTTGCAAAATTCGCAAAATCTCTTCCCGTATATACAATGTAAATAATAATGCTGAATATGTTGCATGTTTTCCTTTTGTTGACATGCATAAATTTGATGCATGATTTGATTTGAATTTATTCGGCAATGTCTTCATATATCACTCACATTCGCATTCGCTTTCGCATTCGCAATAATCAATGCCGAGCTTTTGTGAATGCCAATGTTGTGCAAGTGCACCGATAGAACATATATAAGGCAAACAAAACGACAAAATGTAGCCAATATTTTTGCCTGTGGTCGTGGGAGTATTTGTGTAACAAAACTGGTCAAATGTCACATTTATCAACTTTGACAAAAATGTCGTTAAACATATTATTTCTCCAACATATATAACCGCGTTATCAATGGGCAGTCATACAAGTTCCAACTTCTACTTGACCTTTGACGTACGTCAAAGGGAGCATAGTCTTCTTTTTCTTATTATTTGGCGCTGTAACCGCCTTAGCGATTTTGGCTAAGTTCAGCAAAGCACGCCAGTCGTTTCTCCTCTGTGCCAACTGACGCCAAGTGAAGCCAATTCCTTCTCCACCTGATCTTTCCATCGCAGTGGGGGCCTCCCTCTTCCTCTGCTACCACCAGCGGGTTCCAAGTTGAATACTTTCAGAGCTGGAGCGTCGGTGTCCATTCGAACGACATGGCCAAGCCAGCGGAGCCGCTGTATTTTAATTCGCTGCATTATGTCCATATCGTTGTAAAGCTTATACAGTTCATCTTTACATCGTCTGCGGTACTCGCCGTCGCCAACGCATAAAGTCGTCCGCAAAATCTTTCTCTCGAACACTCCAAGAGCCGCCTCATCGGATGATGATGAGTGACTTATAGAGCGTGGTTTTCGTACGTCGAGAGAGGACTTTACTCCTGAATGGGATCATAGTATTTTTAACCAATTTTTTTCTGTGCTTTAAATACCTGCATTAGTTTCTTTTTTTATTATGATTCTTTTGGATCAATCTTAAAAAAACTACTAGACACAAAAGAAGAAAGTGTGCACTGTTCATAGGGATACACATACATTACATTGAATCCTTTGCTAAAAACTTCTGTGGTAAAACTGTCCCTTCGTTGCTATTTAAAGTCAAAGAGTAAGCTCCTTCAATAGGGATTTCCAGAAGAAATGATCAACGTCTGGCTATTAAGAGAATCGAACCATTAAACACCAAAAAATTATTTCTCCATCCATGGAGAAATTAATAGTTCTCAAGTTTATATCCAACATCATTCTCCAACTCATCTCTAACCGACGCGCAGATACGTAAAAAGTGATAAAGAAACGAATTTTTAATTATCAAGTGAAAAACAAAAGCTAGAGGAAAATTACCGACAAAAAATAAATAATCTTCAAAGTATCCTCAAATAATCTTGAAATAAAATAAAAGGCGAAGTGAATCAAGTGGCAAAATTACTGTCGGACTGTATACTGTGAAGTGAGTTATTGTAATACGATATTGATTAACTACATAATACAAAAGGAGTAATAAAAAGAAAACTTAATACTTAAATTCATCTATGTATGTCGTTTCAATCAAATAGGTATAAGGTATTTTACTATTTCAAATTTCAGTATTTCAATGATATGTTTGAGACCAATTGGAGAATTACATTGGAGTTCAAGTTGAGAACTAGCATTTTCTCAACTTGAGAAACAGTCCTTTTTTCATAAAAAAATTGCCCTTTTGTTGAGAACGCAATGATCCTCCACTTGAGGTACTGTTGGGAAACAACGTTGGAGATTTGAGAAATACCTTAGTTCTCACTTAACCTCAATTTGAGCTCAAACCTAAATGTTTATTGGGGATGCTCAAATAATTAAAAAACTATAGGTCTGACCTTTAATAAGATAAGAATTACGTAACTATCTGAGATTCGAATGCTTATATAAAGGAGGGTACTTTAATAAAAACAAGTAATTTTTAGCAAAAAAAAAAAGACTTCAACTCTCTTATAAAAAAAAAATATATATATATATATCTCATGATCCGCTGATCGGATCTTAACCAGATTAGTATGGGACCACCTCTCGGTTGACGTGGTCCAAAGTTATGCGGTAACATACATAAAAAAAAAAAATATTCCGACAAACTGATAATTTCTAAGACTTGGAAGTCGGTTCAAAATAGAACACGAACAGGAAATTGAGAACAAAGAAATAAAGCGTTACATTAGTGACAATGAAATAATGTGCGAAGTAAATGGCGACTCTTTAAAATGAGACCTAATGAAAATTATCAACAATTGTAATGTGTTTGCAAATAATTTAAATAAACTTGGAAAGACAGATTTGGTAAAAAAATTTAATTAAAATCAAACGACATTGTATCTCAAAAAAAAATAAAATAAATAAAAAATATTCCGACGAACTGATAACCTCATCCTTTTTTGGAAGTCGGTTAAAAAATAACAATATTCTGATCCGATTGGCTGGCAGCCACGTTTTTAAAAAACAGAATTTTGTTAAAAATTTCCATTTCTGGAAAATAATAATTTTTTTCCATATCCACCTATTTAGCTTTAGAAAGTATTAAAAATGAATTACAAAAACTAAAATCGAAAGACGCTGATGAAGTTACAGATTGCCCACGTTCCGAAACGGCCAATGAGAATGAAGAATTCTTTTTAAAAATCTTTACAACAACCTGATATATGTTACTGGTTTGGCTTGTAAGCGCTGTTTAAATAACGATCTCGCCATTATGCTAGATTCTAATTGCTTCTTAAAAATTCTTGACATCCGCATCCGCGGATGTTAGCCGTTAGATATTCGCATCCGCATTCGCATCCGCGGATGTCTAAAATTCCACATTCGCAACATCCCTAGTATAAGCGACATGACATAAACTGGCACTTGCGTGATGTGTTACATGTCGCTACGTCTTGTAGTTCTGGCCTTTAGTATCTATATATAATTGCTCAGTCATACGACTTAGTTAGGCCGATCTGTGGCAGCCACAGAATTGAGCTATATATCAAACTAAAGTGCAAGCTGCAGTTGCAGTTGACCGTGTTTGTGAAAAAAGTAAAAAGCGGCAGAAAAGTCGATAGTGAGTAATATAATCTATTGGAAAATATTCATCATATTTCCGTGGAATTGAGATTCGGAAAAGTTATTATGTTATAGTTTTTATTAATAAAACTATGTTTCATTATTAGTCAAACTCACAACTTCAATATTCTTTAAAAAAATAAGACAGGACTAAGTATATTTTAGCTCACAGGTTATCTTTTAATTACAAAAGACTCTGCGGCGTATGTTAAGGATTTACGTTACTCCCAAATAGATTAGGTTTCTAGGGGTAAGAAAGCTTTAGTTTGAAAGTGTGATATTAAATGCTTTTCACCATAAACGGCGCCAATTTTCAATGATTATTGCGTTTCAGATTAAGACTGATACCAGATATTGTGAAAGGTTGGACTATACCTTAAGGATGACGGTTTTCTCATGGCCCACTACACGAAGCTTAGAGTAGAGTAATGTCTTTTAAGAACTTAAAAATTATCCTGGGTTATCAGGTGTCTAGCAATACAAGATTAATTGTTGTCTTTCACGAAGTTCTTTAAATAAATTTTGAGCTAAGTACTCACCCGTATTTCGGGGGTTACTACTAGTTTTAATAAATTGTTAGTTTAATTTCCTATAAAATTTACCTTTAGGTTTATGCATTTTAAGAATACATCGAAAATTTCCTTTAGAGAATCAATGTGAAATAATTGCAGAAACGATTAAACGGTTTGCTGAACAACCAAGACGTCTGCTTTTTAAATAATTTTTGTAAAACAAATCGGCAAGTACATAGGTGACAGGTAATAAGATCAACGGAAATAAGGTCAATTGACTTTATTTCCCACCCTCGTGCGAAATAAAGTCAATTGACATTATTACCATTTTAAAAACGAAATAAAATCAATTGACATTATTTCTCTTTCAAACATTAAATTTGCTTAGCTTCGCGGTTGCCCGCGTCAGCGCGCCACACCGCGCGCGTCGCGCTCGCGCCAAGCGTACCCCGCGCGACCGGCGCGCACACCACGTCACGCTACGCCGCGGCCCCCCGGCCCCCCCCCTTCCCCTTCTCCCGACGTGCTGTAACGCAGGTAGATTTATTTTTTGTATACGTTGAAATAAAATTTTTATATATTTTAAACATCGAGGGCTTATATTCAATAATACCCCCTATCTGCACACTTTTCACAAAGATGAGATTCTGATATAAAAATCCACCTAAGCTTTAACTGTCATCGGTGATATTAATGCTACCTTATATAACGGCAGGTAATAAGTCCCAGATGGTTTCTAAAATCACAAATTAGTTTTTGTGCAAATTGCAGATAGAGGGTATTAATGAATTCAAGCCCTCGATATATCACATTTTTATATTTGTAAGTTATTGGAAGCAGGGATGCCAACTTGGCTCAAACCGTGCCATTTGTTCCTATTTTACTTCAAATGGCACTTAATTTTTCAATTTGGCACAAAATGCCAAAATGGCACTTATGTAAAAAAATTACATTTGTGAAATCCTTTGCGTGCACTTCTTTTTCTCAACTAAACTTTTCTAATTTATAATGGCTATTCAACTGGTTTATCTTATTTTATCATTGCACTTTTGATTTGAAAATGTGGCTTTATTTTATTGCTAAATGTGAATGATTAAAAGGAATTACACCTTTTTTGGCACTTTTATTTTTCTATTTGGCGCTTTTTTTATCCTCAATATGGCACCTCATAACTAAGGAGAGTTGGCAGCCCTGATTGGAAGATTTCTGCTGTGTTTTGAGGAACAACTTGTCTGCAGTAAAAAAGTGTGTGAAAACCAATCAATTAACTTATATGATCTCGGTTCCGATATTAAATAATCAATAATTGTTTATACCCGCATTTTGGCACATTGGCTCGTTGAATGTGCCATCTAATAAATAGTGTCGTCGTTCTCCTTAGCTGCTTTTAAATGACTGCTGGCGGAGACATGAATACAGTGTAAGAAAATTCTTTTTCTATAATTGTTTCCTTGTAGAAAGGTTGGGTTCTTTTCCACCTTAGACATTCCGAATTCGTTCAAAATATGCTAATCTAAAACATGGAATTCCTTCAGTGCTCCTCCGAGGTTTTTGGACATGAACTGTTTCTTCAATTTACTAGTGTTCGCTTTATTTTTGTAGAAACGAAAAATGTTTTGCAAGTTATGTATCATTTCTCCACTCTTTCTTCAAATATTTGTCGTATTCCAGCTGTGTGCAGGCGTTTTTTTTCGCATCGTGTTTTTACATATTCGTAATTTAAATTTTTTTTAATAGAATCAATTGGTGGTAGTTCATGATTGTGTGTGGTTTAATATCACAACACTGAGGATTTGGCAAAAGCCTTTTTCATCTATTAAAAAACAACACTTACGGGGCAATGTTTATTGTAAGAACAACATTTTTTTCTATGAATCGACATACTTTAAGCATTGTTGACGCTATTTCCATTTGAATGAGGAAATAGCGTCAATGACTTTATTTCCAAATTTTTGTTGACTTTATTTCGCTTTTGAAAAGGTAATAATGTCAATTGACTTTATTTCGCACCAGAGTGGGAAATAAAGTCAATTGACCTTATTTCCATTGACCTTATTACCTGTCACCAGTACATATCGTCCCCCGCATGCCAGAAACATGAATGTGTAAAGGTGAAAATTTTGGGATTTTTTTAATGTCGGGCCCCCCGTAAATTCGATACTGGCGACGCCCATGCACTATCTTAAACCTCTGTTAGATCTCAACTATTGGAGGACTGTAGGAGAGAGCTGGCCTATATCTCTGATCAATACGAAATTACCCTAATATGGGTCCCGGGACATAGAGACATTTACGGAAACGAAGCAGCGGACGAACTGGCAAGGTGCACTTTTGACCGGTTTTATGCTTCAAATACCCCTTAGTTCGGCCGGACAGTTTTTCAAAATTATTTCAAGTAAACGAATCGTTGTTAAACTTAGAAAATCGTTCTATTAGTAAACTGATTGAAATTAATACTCAAAATAAATTCATCAGCTATTTTTTTTTAAATGCCTCTTGAACGGAAACATTAACAACAAGCAGCGGACGAACTGGCAAGGTGCGGCTCCGCACTGAATGTGTCCCACAAAAATATTTCCGAAAGTTATCACTCGAAGGCCAAGAAGAGGTGGAACCGTGAAAGATCGTACAGGATTACAGAAAATCATAAATTATTTATTGTTTGCCAAGGTGCTATTTGTGTAAATTTTTATCCAATCTTTAGAGCGGAGTTGCGCAAAAAAATTTTCCTGTGTATGGGTCATTCCATGTAAAAGAGGAAAACGACATAAATTTAAAAATGCCCTAAATATCTCAATTTCAGTACTAATATCTTTCCAAATGACTACATTTAATTAACCTGTTAAAAAAAATTAAAAAAATAAAAAGATCTAATTTTTGTCTACGGAAACTTTTACTTCGTGCATAATTACTTTACACCAGTCATAAGGTCATGTCCCACCAGTCACAAATGTAAATATTTTTTAATATTTCAATGAAGATTATATAAGCCTAATTTTTATTGAAAACATCTTTCGTAAAAATTAATGGCCTTATACATAAAAAATAGAATAGAGCTCTATAAAGTGACATTTTCATAAAAATTTTCGATTTATAAAGCAGTTAAAATGTTCTCCATTTTTTATAAATTTAGGGGTTATTCTTTAAGCTTATTAGACCCCAAAACGTCTCAATATTTTCGATCAAATTTTAATAGCTCCCACTGAATAGATACATATATATTTTCTCTTTGTCATGTCTCAAAATTTGTACTACGCGGAAAATTTAAGTATGTATCTCGCGAAATGAACGAAAGAATAAAGTATCTTCTGAAAATTTGCACAAACACGTATCACTTTTGAACTATATGGATCAAAACGGCAACACTGGTTAGTATCCAGTATCTGGCCGGCCGGACAGTTTTTCAAAATTATTTTAAGTAAAAGAATCGTTGTTAAACTTAGAAAATCGTTTGTTTGTTTAAATGCCTCTTGAATGGAAAAAATAACATCTTGGATTAGGCTGACTGTAGAAAAAACCCCTTTCGATTTGGATGAAATTTGGTCAGAAGTTTTCTTTCAACCTATAATGAGTTCCACCAACAGAAAAAAATTAAAAAAATGTTTGCAAAAGTAGAGATTATATAAGCCTAATTTTTATTGAACCCATCTTTCGTAAAAATTAATGGCCTTATACATAAAAAATAGAATAGATCTCTATAAAGTGACATTTTCATAAAAATTTTCGATTTATAAAGCAGTTAAAATGTTCTCCATTTTTTATAAATTTTGGGGTTATTCTATAAGCTTATTAGACCCCAAAACGTCTCAATATTTTCGATCAAGTTTTAATATCTCCCACTGAATAGATACATATATATTTTCTCTTTGTCATGTCTCAAAATTTGTACTACGCGGAAAATTTAAGTATTTATCTCGCGAAATGAGCGAAAGAATAAAGTATCTTCTGAAAATTTGCACAAGCACGTTCACTTTTGAACTATATGGATCTAAACGGCAACACTGGTTAGTATCCAGTATTTGGCCGGCCCACTAAGGGGTATTTGAGCCAAAAAACCGGTCAAAATTGTTTAGGGGCCTATATTATCTCAAAATACAATAAAAAACAATATCTAATCAATATTTTGGATTTATTAATCAAAATACATAAAAAAAAAACAGAAAACAAATTTTTTTAAGTAAAAATTTTAGAAAATTTGATTTTATTATGGAGTCAGTGCCATCCGATTCGCTGTTAAAATCCGAGTCCTCTTCATCATCATCAATATCTTCAACAGTATTGTCGTCCGACCTATTTAAGTTCGTTGCAGCAATCAAAATGGTTTTGCCTCGGCGGAAAATGGCAAGATTTTTTTTTTATTCTTTGGCCGGCCGAGCTGAGAGAGGATCGGATGTTAAATGTAATCTCTTTAAAATGTCTCTGTTGCACTCAGTCCTCGAAAATTTTCTTGCAAAGTCTACCCGATATTTGCGAATATTCTTATTTCGCGCCTCAGCGGCTTGCGCTCCGTGCATCAGAATTTTGTGGACTGTAGGCGACATTGGATGCCAGCCGTACAATTCCACATACAGTTTGGCAGTGTCTTGGGCTTAATCATCAAAATTTTTGGTGATCAACCTCATGGCCACTTGAGATTACCTCAAGAATCACTTTAAACTTAGTGATTAATTCCAAGGTGATGCCGGTAATGCGAGAAGAGCATTCTGCATTTTGGAAAAATCTCCTGAACGTATTCCCATCATTGCTATTTCCAAAGCAAGCTTTAGGAACATCAACAAGTATACCCATTTCTTCTCTGAAAGATTTCTGTAATTTCTCTTTTGTTTCTTTAACAATCTTTTTCTCTTCCACTGTACGGGCTTACCACTTCTGGAGGGGTTGTTTATATGCTAAATGCAGCAGTGTCTCAAATAACGTAATCTGGCATGGAGTACTGAGAGCCCAAACTTTAGGGCTTCTTTTTTAACGGCACCTTGCTCTAGTTTGTTAAAGTCCTTTGATGTCTGGCCGCATATGTAACATCGCATAGTTGATGCAGTGTCCGTTGCGGAGTTGCAGGCCCTTCCGTCTACCATTTCCAGCAAAATATTGTGACTGATTTTCACTGATATATCACTGCCTACAGATTTTTAGGTTGATTTTCGATGTATTATAAAAGAAAAAATTTAAGAAAAAAAAAATGTTTTTAAAAAATTTTGCCTTTGACTAAAAAAAATTTAAAAAGGTTGGGGTGAGTCGGGGGGAAATTTTATTTTTCATTTAGATAGGCAAAGGTTCAAACTTTATTACCACATTTTAAATGTAAGGCGACAAAGCCCGACACATAAACAAAAACACTATTTATTTTTGTGTTAAACTTTTGTTAAAAATACCACGTTTTTAAGAAGAAAATTTTCAACATAAGTCTAAATGCGGAACTTTGACAAGAAATTAACTGTAACATATTTTTATACAAAGTACATACCTTCAACACCCATATTCAATACGAATTTTTCTGGTAATTCAACATACGAAGACATATTAACACAGAGAAATATGTAAAATAATCAAAAGCGCCGAGAACAAAGACACACGTTACACACAAAGGCTAGGTTCCGACTGATTATGTGGCCAGACGCAGAAAAACACGCGGGGTTGGGGGCTGGGAGGCGGTGAACCGGTTATCGTACTTATTTAAACATGCATTGATTGTGTCATTTTATAAATAAATAAAAAAAAAACACTTTTGACCGGTTTTATGCTTCAAATACCCCTTAGTTCGGCCGGACAGTTTTTCAAAATTATTTTAAGTAAACGAATCGTTGTTAAACTTAGAAAATCGTTCTATTAGTAAACTGATTGAAATTAATACTCAAAATAAATTCATCAGCTATTTTTTGTTTAAATGCCTCTTGAACGGAAACAATAACATATTGGATTAGGCTGACTGTAGAAAAACCCCCTTTCGATTTGGATGAAATTTGGTCAGAAGTTTGCTTTCAACCTGTAATGAAGTTCCACCAACAGAAAAAATTAAAAAAAATTTTTGCAAAAGTAATACGAAATTTTAATTTTCACTATTTTTCCAGCTTTTAAAGTTAATTTTTTAAATATCTCAAAAACTTATATAGCTATAAAAAACATCTTGGACACGTTTTAAAGAGGATACTTGGGGCTAATACTATATGTATGAAAAGAATATGTATATTGAAAAATATAAAAAAAAATCAAAATTTAATAAATCAAAAACTAAAAATTTTTGGGCTAAGTTTTTTTGCAAGGTACCTTTGAATGTTCTTAAAAGACCCTAAAATTTTCAGTTAGGTGTTTTTTGTAAGATATGAAGTTTTGAGTTTTGGTAAAAACAAAAATTGTCTTCGCAAGCTATTAAAAAAATATTACACTTTGCAACAATTTTAGGGTCATTGAATCTAACGGGATGAGGCCAACACAGATGTGTAGTGCTGGACTAGTGTAACAGAACCCTAAGGGTCATTTGCTCAAAGCCTGGTTGACACTAATCTCAGGTTAACATCTTTATCGACGTCTTTGACTCCATGCATATAACAGGGTGTCAGTAACGTCGATAACCATTTTTAAGCGGAGGTTAGTGTTAACCAGGCTTTGAGAAAACGGCCCTAAGAATGTTTTGAAAAGTTAGCTCACTTTTAGAAGCTATAGCCGGTCAAAGTTAAGCTTTCTCAGCGTATTTTTCCAATTTCTTTGCATACGAACTATTCAGAACAAGCAAAAGCAACAACAACTATGACACGAAGCAACTGGAAGGCTCTTCGCCAAAATAGTATCTAAGTCGAACTGAAGCATTCTTAGGTAAAATATTAACTTAGCTGCAGAGCTGACAATTTAGCTCTTTTTCCTTCTAATCTGGCTTCTTCGAAATTGCGGGAAGCGGGAAATCCAACCTTTTCAGAAATTTTTGGACGGATTTTTAGCTTTTTTCCTTATACAATAAGTACATACATATGTACTTAAAATAGCCAGATAATTTCGATACGATTAAAAAGATAATCGCTCCTATTATGGTTGTCGACGTTGACGTCGATGTAATTTTTTCGTAAAACGAAACGAGGAACACATATCCGCAAAAATACTGTAGTCAGCGTAGCTGGCGTTGGACTTTCGAGGGCTATTTTTTGTCGAAAAGAAGACATCGACGTAAACTTCGCAAACCGTAATAGGGCCGAATATGTTTCCAATGGATAATGTTTTACGTACATCGCACGAGGAGATAGAATATGTTATAACTAGGGTTTTGGCATGTACCCCACCGGGACAGTACCCTGTGCACACTGCAGTATGTTTGTTGGTATATATTGTATAAGGAAAAAAGCTAAAAATCCTTCCAAAAATTTCTGAAATGGCTGGATTTCTCATTTTCTGCCGCTAAATGGGCTTCGAAAAAGCCAGATTTGATGGGAAAGGAGCTAAATTGTCAGCCCTAAGTTAAGCAGATAAGTTAATGTTTTACCTGAGAATGCTTCAGTTCGACTTAGATACTATTTTGGCGAAGAGCCTTTCAGTTGCTTCGTGTTATACTTGTTGTTGCTTTTGCTTATTCTGAATAGTTCGTATGCAAAGAAATTGGAAAAATACGCTGAGAAAGCTTAATTACCCTAAAATTGTTGCAAAGTGTAATATTTTATTAATAGGTTGCGAATACAATTTTTTTTTACCAAAACTCAAAACTTCATATCTTACAAAAAACAAAAAAATACCTCCTTGAAAATTTTAGGATATTTTAAGAACATTCAGAGGTACCATGCGAAAAAACTTAGCCCAAAAAATTTTAGTTTTTGATTTATTAAATTCTTAAATTTTTTTTTATCTTATGCAATATATTCTTTTCATACATACATTAGCCCCAAGTATCCTCTTTAAAACGAGTCCAAGATGTTTTTCCTAGCTATAATAGTTTTTGCGATATTTAAAAAATTAATTTTAAATGCTGGAAAAATTGTGAAAATTTAAATTTCGCATTACTTTTGCAAACATTTTTTTAATTTTTTTCTCTTGCTGGAACTTCATTATAGGTTGAAAGAAAACTTTTGACTAAATTTCATCCAAATCGAAATTGGATTTTTCTACAGAAAGCCGAATCCAAGATGTTATTGTTTCCGTTCAAGAGGTATTTAAACAAAAAATAGCTGATGAATTTATTTTGAGTATTAATTTCAATCATTTTACTAATAGATCCTTTTTCTAAGTTTAACAACGATTCTTTTACTTAAAATAATTTTGGAAAACTGTCCGGCCGGCCAGATACTGGATACTAACCATGTTCTTATGACTGGTGTAAAGTAATTATGCATGAAGTAAAAGTTACCGTAGACAAAAATTTTACCTTTTTATTTTTGTAATTTTTTCAACAGATTAAATGTAGTCATTTAAAAAGCGATTACTACTGAAATAGAGATATTTAAGGCATTTTTAAATTTATGTCGTTTTCCTCTTATACATGGAATGACCTATACCGAGGAAAAGTTTTTGTTTTCGTAACTCCGCTCTATAGATTGCATAAAAAATTTACAGAAATAGCACCTTGGCGAACAATAAAAAATTTATGATTTTCACCTTCCAAGATGTTCAAGTCAAAATTATTTATACAAATTGTTTAATATAATTTATACATATATTTTCAAATTGTTTTTACTTACGAGAAAGTTTGTTTGTATCAAAATTAAATTAAATTCTTGTTCTTTTGTATTGCAAAATTGTCAATGGAGGACCCGAACTCAACATTGTTGCCCTACATTTTGGAGAGGCTAAGCCAGAAACCGGAGCTATGTAATACCTACGAAAATATTGTTAATGAGCTTTAATTTAATATTGTATTTAAATTACAGGTGACACTTTCGACCACATCTGCAGAGAAATTGAGGAGCAACTAATTGCAGACAATAATACCCGTTATGGAAATGTTAGCAGCGCTTTGCAGCGCGCTCTTATGATTGGCCAATCTCTAGGCATTATAACTTTGACTAATGAAACTATACGTATGCCTTTTAATTTTCGTGCAAACGCCGCAAAAAAAGAAAAAAATGCCACAATGGCAAATCACCAAGTTCAGCAACTCGGAACTGGAAATCCCATAGCTCAGATCACAAATGCTAAGAATATCATACGGTCAAAGAAGCCAGTAATATTTATAGATATACATATGTATAATTAATAGCGTTGTACAAATCAGTAAAACTCTTGAATTCACCTTAGAATCGTAAGCTGCCTAACGACTTTGACACTCCTCCTGGGAATCCTGACTTTACGCTTGGACCACCGCGGCGGTCTAGGAAAGTGCGGGGGCGTCCAAGAGGACCCAGTTGCGCCAGACAAAGTGCAGGTGGGCGAAATTATTCACTAAGTAGATCTGGACGTGGGTATAAACGTCCCCGCAGTGGTTTTGGTGGGCAAGATTAATATGACGCTAGATTGTAGTATCAAACATGATTTTGCGTTGTTCAGAACAAATTTTAAATCAAGTTTATTATTGCCTTATTTCCTGTTAACTTGTGAAATGAAAATATGTTCATATAAGTAAATGTATTTAAATAAACGCATTTTAACCTCTCTAAGTGCCGTTTTCTCATGTAGATTTTAAAATATAGCCCAGTAAAATAAGACTCTCAAAAAAAATTTTTAACCAGTTTGCGGGATTTCGCCCTTTTTTCGGGATTTTATGACTAAAAAGGGCGAATGGGAATTTCTGTCGAAAAACGGGATTTTTTGCATACCATACCAAGCAATAAAATTTAGTGAGTAATGGATAAATAAGAAACAGCTCATTCACTTGAAATTAATTTTAATAGCAAGTTTTTGAGTTATACCTACAGAAAGTAATCTGGAAACAAGTGAAGTGCTTGAAGTTAGGAAAACGTCCCTGCGAAAATCGCGACTACTCCATGCATGCATGTAGAGAGTACTCCCTAAGGGCCATGGAGTATTCCAAAATTAACCACAATTCATATAAAAAATATGGTCCAATTAACATTGCGATGTCCTAGGGCAGGACCATATACTCCATCTCTGCATTACATCAGAGTACCACAAAACTACTCCAACATATTAACAATGGCGTTGTTGCTATATTTTTTTATAAGCTTTTATTTAACTTGGTCATCCCGCGCAAATCGCGGAAATTTCCAATCGATTTTAAACTGACTTCCGGACAAGTTAGAGACTTTTAATGGTCCAGGGGTCTTGATTCAAAGGCGGTTAAAAAATAGTAAGATTTATGGCTAACAGAGCGTAATTTGCCAAAGAACGTAAAACCACTATAAAATTGTTAAAGCTGCCGGCGCGCCGCGGCGGTAGTGTAGCAAAACTATTTGTGGAAAATTCTAGATATCAACCTAGTCTAGATATGAGCCTCGTTGTAGGCATCATATCAAGGAGGGACAATTAGAAGACTCCAGATGTCGCCCCGCCAGAAGAAGTTAAATATTGCGCCTAAATATATGCCATGCTACAGCGGAAATGGACGACACGCCATTTCTTTAAATAAAATAAACTGCGGCTATATGTACATATGTATGTTTATACAAAACGTAAGCAAACAACATTTTGCTTGCCAAGTCTTCTGTTCTCTTTCATTGCAAGTTGAATTATTTTAATATCTATTGCAAAATTTTTTACATAAAATAAAATAACACTTTTTAATATACAACGCTTTTATAAATGGACTAAAACTTATAAAATAAAATAATGGAAAAAAAAATGTTTTTTAAAAACAAGCTTTTATTTTACCTGTACAATCAAAGGAATAAAATGAAGTAGTGTAACAAAAGATTTTTTAGCAAGAAATTTTTGTCAAAACTGCACTAAAATGAATAAAATAAAACAAGTTAAGGTCTCTCTAAAGTTACTAAAAGCCATTTAGTGAAAGGAGTTATTCAAACTCTAATGAAAATTACTAACAATTTGTACTAATTTACTTCGTTTTTAAAAAAGCTTGTCGGCGAATTCAGCGTACATGCATAATTGGTTAGGTATGTATGTATATGTATGTATGCAGATATTTAAATGCCGGTTTGCTATTCGCGCGACTACTTTGAGTGCCTTTATTATCAAAAAAA
>NW_023458557.1:27852492-27855213 GCF_013731165.1 Rhagoletis pomonella | reverse complement strand
AAATCTATGTTTTATTTAATAACCGGCCTGGAGCTCAAAATTAACGAGTAAAACGTAAACTTTTTTTTCATTTGTGTTAAAAAAACAAAACAAGGCATTAAATAAAAAAAAATATCCACTCCGTTGGGCATTAAACACAACCCGTGTCATTGTGTTTGTTTCCACATAGCCATGGCATTTTCAAAATGGCATGCATTTTTTGACTTTTCGTTGCCAGGCGGAAATTTGGTTTAAGAATTTATGAATGATCATATCATTGTCTCAGTATAGAAACACCTTATCTAACATCTTTTTTCAAATATTGAACAATGAATGTATGTATGTTTTAAAAATTACTTATGTACAATAAAAGTTTGGTCAGGTTGCTGTATTTTGTTTCTTTATAAAAATAAAGTAAAATACGTTATTTGACAAAATATATGAATCGATCTTGGTAGATTAATTTACCTTTTGACGCCTCCTTCCTCCTTCGATTATTTTTATTTCGATCTAACATCTCTAATGCTTATTCGCTTATTCTGATTATCTTTTTCGTTTTGATCTCAGTAAGCAATGAAAAAATTCGTTGGCAGTTAGCATAAGAATAATGGAAAGATATTGCAAATCTATATATATCCATTAAATTTCGATATAAGAAATCTCCATTTACTACCCTTTTTTACCCACCACCTCCCAAAGGTACATCGCTAATTTTACTTTTTTTGATAATAAAGGCACTCAAAGTAGTCAACATCTATGCTTTCTAAAGACTTGCAGTTAATTATTTTACATTCATTTAAAACAACTTCAGAATCTAGAAACTCAAGATATTTGAAAAAGCGTTTAACCAAAAGTGCGAAAATCGGCCGTTTTTTACAACAAACATATGGCGCCGTTATGGCGTCGTTTCGCACAAACGCACAGCAAAGCACAAAACAAACGTTAATTTTTGCCTTTCGCATCTTCGTATCAAAGAGTGAACTGCCTTATTGATTCGAAATTTTTCTAATAAATTCAAAATACACAACCAGTGTTGCCAGGTCTTCGGCATGAGAAAACGTCCCTCTTGGTCTGAAAAAACGTCATTTCCTACCCAAAAACGTCTTTTTCAATTGGATGTACAAAAAATTGTTCTTATTAAACTTTTATTGTATACAAAGGTACCCGCCAAAATAACGTAAGCGACATTTTATTCAAAATTTTCGTTTTGATGCAGAAATATTCCTAGAGCATTTAGATGCATTTCTGCATCAAAATAAATTTTTGTCGCTTACGTTATTTTGGCGGTTAGGGCGTACATATATTAAAATGCCATTTCGACAGAGCACATTTAAAATTCATTGTAAACTGGTCGTTAATATAAAAATCATTTTATACATACACTTGTGATCAGCTGATTAAGTCATCAATATTTTGATCGATTTTGGGTGTCTCTCTTTCGTTTATTTAATGTTTATTATTTTTCCATAAAAGCCAAGCTCATTAAGAAACAAAATATAAATCCACAAAAATTGTGCAAAAATTATAAACAATCTCCAAATTTTTTGCTAGATTTTCAACTTTTTATTCAGAGTTTTTAGATTTTTTTTGATTATGCAGTTTAATAGCCCATTAAATTTCAGGGCAATAATGTGCAAGTTTAAAGAGGCTAAATAATCGCGTTGATTTTTAATAATATTTTTTTTTTCTTGTAGACATTTGGTTAGGGGCTCGGTTGTCGAAAATGCTAAATTACGTTCTGCTAAGAAGGAGCATAGCAATAGGTCCATTCAATATCAAAAAATTGTTACGAATTGTTGCTAGTACAAGTTTTTACTGGGAATGCATTAAATAACCCAAAATATTTGCAAGAGGGAGCGAATTCGAGAGCGTAACAAACCGAGAGAGCTGCAAATTCTTGCAAGTAAAAATTTTACTAGCAGGAATTTGCAGGAGTCAAAAGGTAAGGTTATGTTTCAAATTCAAATGTAAACAAACTGTTTAAGAGGATGATTTGATGAAACATAATTAGTGAAATGAAAATATGGATGAAAATTTTAAATCTATTGTATATTTCTTATTTTTATGACGATGGGAACTATTCCCAAATAAAAAGAAAATTGCGCGCCAAAACTTAACCGTCAGAAAGTGTCAAAGTGGCTTAAGTTGCAAGTTTTTACTAGTTTTGCGTTCAATAACTTTTTTTGAGAATTTTATTTTGCTCTCCATTTTACTCCCTATTTTTCTTTTCCGCTCTCGCTGCAAGTACTTACTGGAAAAGTTATTGAATGCACCTAATATTTCAGTCTTTTTTGTGTTCATTACATTTTCAATGAAGTCTTAAAAAAGTCGCATACTTTTTTCTGACGTTTTATGCTGCACAACTTTTTTGATGCTTTTGCGAGGGTGCCTACTGGAATAGATCGGCTCTTCCTGAATTGGCTTTTAATATGCAATTGCAAACATTAAAGCAAGCCTCGTAACCTCAAGTGTTTACACAACCAGCCTTTGAACACGGAATCCTTAGCCCAACAATCCAGACAAAATCTTTTGAAGCAGCTGCAGCAAAACACAAAGATTGTGAAGATTTATTAAGGAAATAATTCAAAATCAGTTCTACTTATAAGATTTAGTAACAAAGAAAAATTACTGGGAAGTTAAAAAACGTAACTTTTTACACAAAAAACGTCCAAACGTCAACAGGGTACAAAAAACGTGACTTCTGCTCATAAATCTTATCATTGTATTTGAAGTAGCGGTTCT
>NW_023458557.1:27837122-27852392 GCF_013731165.1 Rhagoletis pomonella | reverse complement strand
AAATCTATGTTTTATTTAATAACCGGCCTGGAGCTCAAAATTAACGAATAAATTATAATAAAAACGGCCAAAATCAAAAAACTAATCATGTTTACGTTTTACTTCAAAATTAACTTCTATTTTAACGAATTTCATGCCGAATTTCCACTAGGCATTAAAATGACAAAAATGTATGCCATTTAAAATAATTTCAGGTGGAAATGAACTTAATGATTATTTTTTTCACATAATGACACGATATTTTTTTAATGCCCTTTGTCATTTGTAATATTTACCATTTAATGCGTAGGGGAAATCCAACATGATGGAATTAATTTTTTATATGTATATATATTTTATGCAATGCGGACGTTTTTTTGTTTTTTATTTGGTATTCGCTGACTCTATATTTCCAGGGTTCGGAAATTCTCACTTATGATTATTCGTTTTCATTCAATTACGAGATTTATCGCGATCGATAATATCCCAAATCAATTTTTGCATTCTTTTATCGCGAGTGAAAAATGCAAACAAATTTATCATCTCTCACATTCGGAATGCGATCGACAAAAAAAAATTCCGCTGCTTGTCATTCGCGATCGAAAAAAGCACTACTGCGCTACTGTTCAGTAAATAACTATGCACTTATATAAGTACATGCATATAGATAAACACATATATACTTACATATGTATTAGCGTGGGCCGAAAATCGGCTTTTTTAGAATTTTGATTGGTAATAGCAAAAATATTGTTCATTATGCTCTAAAAACAATCTGTGTGAACTGTGAACATTTTTGGTCAATATCCTACGCTCGCCCAAGTCCATCAAAGTTCAAGTACTAAAAAAATTTGTTTCTTAACTAACTTCGATTCTCTACAAAAAAGGTCCATATACCAAATTGTGTGAGACTAATACTTTCGAAGATTATTGCAATTTTAGTAAAAGAAATGTATTAATTAATTAATTTTTATTTTTTTAGCATATTGCACTTTGATGGACTTGGGCGAGCCTAGGATATTGACCAAAAAATTCCAAATTTCACAGAGTTTTTTTAAAGCATAATGAACCATATTTTTGCTATTATATGTACATTCGTCGTTTAAAGTACAAAACCACGTATCGTCATTCTGCGAAACCGCGTAACTGACATTGGCTGCCAAAAATTGGATTTGCTCACACAAGCTCTTGGCTCAATCCTTATCCATTCGTCCAAAAATATACTATCCAGAAATGTGACTGCTTTATAAAAGAGAGAACCAATTTGAAATATGAGTGTTTTTACGCTCTAGAAAATAATTTCTACAACTTCACATACGCGGTTTCGCATTTTGTTGATACGCGGTTTTGCACTTTAAACGACGATATGTATGTGTGCTAGTATGTTCTAAATATGTACTATGTACAACGTCGTTGAAAATTTTTCGCGATAAGTTTATCGCGATAAGCTGTTGTGAGTGATCGCGAATGGATTATTTGCATCGTTTTTCTCATTTATGAGAGACCGACATCGGCAATGCTCGGACTTCTCATAGTCGAGTGAGAGGAAATTTCTTTGCTTTTTTCGATCACGATTGAAAAGCAGCGGAAATTTTTTTGTCGATCGCATTCCGATGATAAGAAGAGATGATAAATTTTTTTGCATTTTTCACTCGCGATAAAAGAATGCAAAAATTTGATTTGGAATATTATCGATCGCGGACGTGAGAGAATTTGAGTGAGAATTTCCGAACCCTGTATATTTCACTTAATTACCCTTTAAAAAATATATAAAAAGAATTCTTAAGGGGTGAAAGTTTTTTATGAAAATTTGCATAAAGTTGGGAACTACAAATTTTTGGAGTTTTTTGTTGTATTATTAGCAATAATTTTGTATAGAGTCAATTTCAAGAGGCTTCTCTTAGGAGCCCTATAGTCGGATGGGAAAGGTCATTGAATTCATTGGTCTTTGCTTTCCCATGTAATTTTTTTTTTTTATCAATCAAAAATTCAAATTTCTTTAAATTTTTATAGATTTTCTGGGGCAAACCGTAGTGCAATATGCATGAATTGAGCAAAAATCGAATGTCGATTCTCGAATTTGAGCTAAAAAAATCAACAAAAATCGAATAGGAAGGGCTCGATTAAACGATCTTCGATTTAATCGATTTAAAAACATCTCTAATAAGCATTAAATTAAATATGTGTAGTCAAATCTAATTTACTAAGCAAACAATTATTGCAGTTTTAGGGGTTTTTGGCGGACCTATACAATATAGTTACTATGAAAAAATGGTTAAATAAAGAATTGGGTATTATTACTGGGAGTCTCCTGAAGAGAAAAATTACAAAAAGTTATTTTTCCCATTAAAAAAAAACAGAAAACTTTAAGCGCATTGAGCGACCACTAAATATTTTTTAATTTCAAATAAAAAATAGGGGTATATTTTTTCGGTATTGATAATCCTAGGGGATGAGAGCATTAAAATTCCGACTATACTTTTCCACACGTGCATTTTTGGCCCACACTAATGTAAATACTTGTGTTTTTTCATCCGAAAGCATTTTTTGTATAATGGATATAAACAGCGCGGGATTTCTGTTTTAACTTTAGTATAAAACGGGATTTAGGTTATATTTCGATGGGATTTTATTAACCCAGTCACTGGCAACACTGTTTGGGGGTAAGTTTTCAGCTTCCTATAATTTTTTGGCTGGGAGATATGCGTGTCCAAACTTGACAAATTGGAACAATATTTTTTTTTCAAAACTGAGAAATTCAAATGTGCAATTCAAATTGTTAATGTAAGAAAGCGGTATTGTATTTCGTTATTTTATTATGTGTAATTATGTGGTTTTTAAAAAATTTAGTTTAAAGAAAAGCTAAACTAACCTCTGTTTTTTCAAGTGTAATTTTCAAAATCAGTTTGTTTTTTAAATGCGAAAAGCGCTTTTAAATTTGACAGTACTGCAATAAAGTATGTTCCTTCCTTATTACGAATCCGAGCTCAAAACCAAAAGCACTTTGCGCATTTTGGTCTAAAAAATTTTACTTTGATTTTAATTAAACAAAAAAAATATATACTTCTGGTTAAGTTTGACTCTGTTTAATTTCGAACTTAAATTGTTTATTACATATTTTAAGGTTGCTCAATGAATAAAAAGCGGGTTTAGTTCTAACAAGGACTTTAAAATCTTTAGTTAGAAACGAATTTAGTTCGAACAAGGACTTTAAAAACTTTAAAGAGATCTATAGTAGGAAAAAGAGTCGCGCTGGCAATTTATAAGACGTTTTTGATAGTTTGGTAGTTTCATCCGGCCCTCTGATTACTTGCTCGTACTTGTTGCCAGTGGTCACAAACCGGATATCTTTCTTCGCTGAAGCAATGGAGTTATTAGAACTTGAAGCGAATAATATTAGTTAAACCGGGTTTGGTGGGGATTTAGATTCCGACTGAGAGGAATAAGTGTCACAGTTTTCAATATACAGGGCCTATCATAACTATAAGACCCCCACGCACTGCCAAGTTTTGACTCTTTTTTTATTATTATTTAATTTTAATTATTATTTTTTTAATAAAAATATAGTATATTTCTTAACAAAATCGAATAAAGCTAAGTTTCAAACTTCGTTAAAATATCGATGTTTTAAATTAGATATTTAAAAAAGGTTTTTGCATACTCAAAATCATTTAAATAGTGCTTACCATAACTATACGTCACCCACATATTGAAAAGTTTTGACTATTTATTTAATTTTTAATTATTATTTTTTAACTGATTTTTGTCTGATTTTTAATTAATCAATGTTTTTAATTATATACATTACTTGCTTTTAGATATTTTGTATGCTTAATCTGTAAATCTCTTTAAATTAAATATTCATAGTCGATAAAGAGACGAAACTAAAAATAATTTAAAGTTTTTTGAAAATTTTTTCCAAAATAGTGTTTTCAGAGAGCTGAAATTATTTTTGGTTTCAACTTTTTTTTTGACCATGCATATATATAGCTTCGTACAATTTCCTAGTGATTACAACAAATACACACACTGTTGCTGTTATTACAGGTTAGGGCATTTAACTTAGTTCTAAGTATTGCGAATTCATTGATAAAGCTATCCTCGAATCGAAATGACCTGTTCTTCCTGATTATATTGTAACCTAAACGTACTTATTTTTAATAACATTAGCTGGGGAAAGACTCTATAAAAAATATGGCCACTAATTGGTTAAAATATGGGCATCAATGCGTTAAGTCAAAGTCGTAATTGAGTTAAATTATTCATAATTTGCATATTAATAAAATCTAATTATCTTAACATAAGACATTACAAAAAACTGGGTCATCAGTGGGTTAATGCTTGATCAATAATTGGTTAAGACGTCAAAAATTTACTCTTAAAAAGTGGTTCAAACGAATCTAATGGAAAGAAATGGTTTGAGAATTTTGAGCACACGCTTATATGGGGCGGCCCCAGTGTGCGACGGCCGGGAACGTGTCAAGCATAGCGATGCAAGGGAAGGGGCGTAAAATTCATTTCCATATAACGTCAACCAGTAGAGTACGATGGCCAAAATTCCATAAGACGGATTACAAGACTAAGGTCTTAAAAAGATAACATAGACGCTCCCCATTGAAAACAGTGTGGCCTTTTCAAAAATGCAACATGGCGTCCCAAATATGGCGTCTAAACTAACCGTAAATTTTGCTTTACAACTTTTGTGCCACTGGAGAACCCATCTCTAAAAAAGACAAAGAAACAGCAGGTTCTTATGTTTTTGGTTGTGATTACGAACCTAGAGCATGATTTTAAAAATTCATAATGGCGACCTCAATATGGCAGCCAAAAAATTAAAAGCTATCCGATTCGCTTGAAAAGTTTTCCTCTGGGGTTCTTGGGGCCACTTATTACGAATATTAGGTCAGGTTGCAAAAATTCAAAATGGCGGAACCAATAAGGCGAAAAAAATTTAAATCGATTAGATTCGCTTAAAACTTTAAAATCAAGTGTTCTTAAGGTCTCTCATTACGTATCTGAAATCACATTTAAAAAATTCAAATGGCTGATCAGTTTGACAACGCCGCACAATGGTCCGGATTCTTGTAAACTCGCGCACGAGGCCAAAAATCGAACATGCGAAAGAATTCATTTTGACACATGATACATGTAAGGGATACCCTACATGTACCAGATTTAAATGACATTTCAATTAATATTTTTCCAGCACCCTAAGAAAAAGGTTGTTATGAGCAGTATATTTCGCCTTTAATTTTTTGTTCTTATATTATAGAAGCTTACGTGGTATTACGATATATGGTAGTTTGATGGTTTTGTACAGATTACCACATGTTACTCATGAATTTTAATTCTCAAAGAATATTGAGGTGCTTGCTTCGGTCTGCATTTAATATTTATCGTGAATTTTGATGGAGTGCACCTTTTTTACATAGTTTTGCACAAAAAAATCTGTGCATTGAGGGTAAAAAAGGACTTATTTAAAGTATATGGACGTAGGTTTTGTTTACATTAATTTGCCTCCCCATTCGCAAATTGTAATTTACGTGACCACTATAGTACTTCACACACATGAAGAATAATGTTTTAACAATATTGAGAGCTATAATTTTTTTAAGGAGATTTCAGGACTACTGATAAGTATTCGATAATGCAGTTTAAATGTATTTACGTAATTTTTATCTAAACCTTGGAGGACGTACAGTGGTCCAGAATTGTAAAAACACATAAGCGCAGGTGGTCAAAAACAAGTTTGTAAAAACATAAATTTTCATTCTTGCTACGGGTAAAGGATACCTCAGAGGAACCAGAAGTGAAATGCCATCTCAATAATTACTCCAGAACTCAAAAAATAATTAGGTTAGGTAAAGCAATATACTGTTATTTAAATTTTTTTCGCAAAGAAAGCAAAGCTTTTGTAATACTGCAGTAACATATCAATTCAATGTTTTGTAAAACATAGTAGGGTGTTACTGGCGGTTTTAATTGCCAAAAACGTGTTTTAGGAAAAAATATTTATTCGAGTATTTAGCAGCATGTTTCGATCGCTGTGTGATACGGTTTCAAAACGCTATTTTCCCAATTTTTTGTATGTTTTCTTTGATGGAAAACTTTGGCAATCTAATAGGTTTCACATTATTGAGAGCAATAATTTATTTTAATATGGTTTCGATCTCTGCCGGTAATTATTTAAAAATTAAAATTTTATGTACATATGTATATTTAAAAAAATATTTTACATTAATTTAGTTTTTTAGAACATACATACGTATCGCGTTTTGGGACGACGTTTCCTGGTAGAAAGCTCAGAACCAGAAGATTCTGACAGCTCGGAAGCCTTGTTTCAAATTTATCATTTAAAAATTTTGAAGTGTGAAGAATGAAACCGACTGAAAAATACATATCGTCGATGGTTTTGCAAAACCGCCCATCGCCAAAACCGGCTTTCTTACGGCACTTAAATTTTAAAGGGGAGCGTAAAAATGGTTTATTCTTTGAAGGCATTGCCTTAATAGGCGGTATTTTCTTTAGCTATTATTTTACAAATCTGTTGTTTTAATAACGATTTAACGATTTTTATGCATAAATCTCGATGCCTGGAGTTCAGGGTTACCAAAACTCATTTTGGCCACAACGGCGATTTAGGCGGTTTTGCAATTGGTCGATAGGCGGTTTTGCAAAAACATCGACGATATGCACATACATACATATTAAAGCTTAGAAAATAATTTTATTTCTTTCAAACCGAAAAAATTTGCCATCTGATGACAAAATTAAGAATGACAGAATGTTTCTATGTGCGTTGGATAAAAATTGGAAAACAACAACAATATTGAGTTTACGAGTTGTATATTTGGAGCTTTTCGGCCGTTGATTTTAAAGCAAAAACGTTGGTTTTTCTTTTCTGCCTCCTACGCATTTCAACACATTATTGTGTCTTCCTCAGGGAGTCTATTTATTTTTACAAGAAAATATAATTAACAAACGTGTATACCAAAACATGTTTTTAAACATACCTTAACATATAATAACATAAAATCACATTAATTATTTTATGGATGTAGGGTTCATACTTTTTATTACAATTGCTTAATTTTTTACTTTGTTAATTTTGAAAATTTTTGATTTAAGTTATTTTTGTAAAATGGAAATCAAAATGAAAATTTTCCTTCACTTCAAATTTTTTCATCTTGCTGTATAGTTGAAAATGTATTTGTGTTAAATATTAAAAATTTAATTGGATCTTAACTTTACCAAAAAAATATATGTAAGTTTTTGAAAGCTCCACAATTGGCGATCCTGCAAATGGTAATAGCGATATTGGCGTCATACGTAGTAACCACGATCAGCATCAGGACTCCTTAAACTTTATTTCATGCTGTCTCAACTGAATCCACCATAAGTTTCATTAGAAGAGCACACGGCAAAATTTTGGATAACATCGTGCAACCAACACAACCGCACCCGGCTAAGCGCTAGTGCTTCATCGCCTCCGAATTTACAGCCTCTAACGCAACGCACTGTCCGCTTATTCTGCAACTCAGTGATCGCAAAATCTTTCACTAGGCCATTATCAGCTAAGCGCTGTTTATTCTTTCTTTACGGCACCATGTATTCACCGTTTTTTTTTTTATCGCCAGAGCGTTGCAAGACTGGTATTTAGCACTAGCAACAGCCACATCAACGGCTGCCACAGTAGCAACAGTTTCAGCAACAACCGTCATGTAGTGGCAATAACAGCAACGATTTTAACAGCAAAAGCAACAACAGTGACTGTCACAAAAGCAGCAGTGCAACCACAACCGCCACAGTAACGGCAACAAAAACAACTGCCTGAGCAGCGGCAACATTAGCGACTGTCATTAAGTACGAGCAGCAACTGAGCAAGTTTAAGGACTCAACTAAGGTGCCAAAAATATTGGTGAGCTGTATTGTTCATATTTTCTCTTAGATTAGTATAAATTTAGTACTTATTTTTGTTAAAAATAAATAAATACATTTTATTATAATTTATTGAATACTACAATTTTTTGAAATAATTGTAAACTTCCCTTCTTGAGGTCTATTTCTTAAAGTTTAAATAGTCAAAATGTTTCATTCACCACAACATGATACACATACACCTACATGTAATACACATAATTTAAATTAAACGCTTATTGATTTGCCAAATAGTTCGTTTAACGAGCAGTTAACAAATCTGTATGTCGATCGGAATAGTAATGAGATTTGTGCTACATCAGTCAAATTACCACAATTTTGGACAAGTTGCCCGGAAGCTTGGTTTATCCATGCGGAAAGGCAGTTTAGTACAAAAAATATTACACAGGAAACAACGAAATATGAGCATACTATTACTGCACTTCCGCAAGAAGTTATAGTAACCATTTTATTCAAAATCCATCCGAAAATAATAAATTTACCGCGCTTAAGAAAATATTAATTAAAAGGAATTCATTAAGTGAGAATGCAAAATTAGCATATATGTAATACTTCTATATTGGCAGTAAGCTAACTTCTCAATATGTAAGCATTCCGAAATCAGAGCGAGACACTCTAGTACTGTTTTTGTCAATGCATTGTGTACTTGAGTGCCGTTTTTGTATATGTGTTGTGTACATGTTTATTTATAAACGTGTGTGTTCCTTTTCTTTCGTACGTGTTTATTGATATATCTGTACTGTAGTGCGATTCGGTAACCTTTTTAACGACATTCGCAGTGGCTAATTTAGCTAAACGATAATTTTAAAGATTTTGCTATTCAATAAGTACTTTCTTATCGATATTCGATAAGTGAAAATCAGCTGTTTCGTTAACGATTCGTTTATGGTTAAGTTATCGACATCTCATTTGGTGTTGTTAAGTTTGTGTTAACCAAACGAATTTGCGCGCAAGTATATCCAAGTGAATTTATATAAAAGAAATGGCGTTTGAATATGTGGCGTATAGTTTACACCGAAAGTATGGAGTCAGAAATACCCCCACAGTGGATCGGCGTTTGCTCGGGGACATTCACGATCCATTTGAGCTGGCGCCTTCCGAGTTCCGGAAGATATATCGTGTGGGCCCAGAGACTGCAATGGAGCTCATCCAGCGGCTGGAAATCCAATTGAAAGGTAAAAGGATTACCTCAATATCGGCGGAAAAACAGGTAAATCTTTAAATAATGAGAGCATGCAATTTTGGATATGTAGTATGTATACAATAATTTCCTGGGTACGGTTTAGTTATCTGTACAATGATGCCCAAAAGCGTGACTCGAATCTAAAAAGTTTAACATACGCGTGTATTCCAAGGATTAAACTTTAATTTAAAACAAAGATTTCAAATTTCCTAGCACTAGTTTATTAATAAAATCGGTTTTAATTATGGACTTTTTTGTAAGTTTCGATGTGGCTTCCATGTTGAAATGCTAATGGGGTGAACCCATTTTCAAATGGGCCCCCGGTAGTCTGTAGAGAGGTCAGAGAGGGGAGTTTTGACTGTGCTCTTTCTAACGGGTATGGTTTTAGGTGTCACACCCTCTCCCCCTCCGCTCCGCACCACAAAATCATTGTACAAATAACTAAACATTTCCCAAATAATCGTTTATCTTTGAAGGTTTTGTGTACACTACGCTTCTATGCCACAGGATGCTACCAACGGCCTGTAGGGGAACAGTGGGGCATATCAATGAGCCAATCATCTATAAGCCGTTGTATACATCGCGTAACTGATGCCATAAACAGTGGACTATTTTTTGAGGAGGTTAAGTTCCCTATGACGCAGGTGGACCGTCAAGCTGCCAAGTAAGTGTTTGCTTCAGCACCTGCGCCTTTCGTTGGAGGAACTATTGGAGCGGTAGACTGCACGCATGTTTCTATTTTGGGTCCTAAAACTCATGAGGAAGCATACGTGAACCATCATGGCTATCACTCGATAAATGTTCAAATGGTGAGCTAAGTATTTTAAATAAAAGTCGAGCGATAAATATTTGTTATGCTTTTATAGATATGTGACCCTAATTTAAAAATACTCAACGTCAATGCTAGGTTTCCGGGAGCACGACATGACTCTTACATTTGGAGTTCCTGTCCAGTGCGGCGAGTCATGCAGAGAGCTTTTGATAATGGAAACCGCAACATTCTTTTGATTGGTATTCTTTTTAATTTACTTTAAAATGTACATAATTTAAAATTAAGTTCCTTTCAGGCGATTCTGGATACCCCTTAGAGCCATGGCTCATGACGCCTTTACCGAACCAACCTGAGGGTACTCCTAAGTTTCGGTACAACGAGGCGCTATGCAAAGCTCGAAATCCAGTAGAGAGACTATTTGGAGTGCTTAAAGGAACTTGGCGATGTTTATCACAACAACGAGTGTTACTCTACGATCCTGGTTTTACTGGTAAGGTTGTAAATGCGTGCTCAACCTTGCATAATATCCGTTTGCGCGAGCAAATAAAGGAACTCGATAATAATATAATATTAGAAGTAGAAACACATGTACATGCAGACGGTACCGACTATAATTCAAATTCGGTATCTTCCATGGGAAAACGTGTCCAAGACCGATTAATTACTAATTTTTTCTCCTAAATACTTTTTTTTTGGGGCATTTCATCTAAAATTATAAACGCCTCGTAACCACGTAAACTTAAATAATTTTGTATCGTAAACCAGTTTATTTACAAGTTACGAGGCATTTATGCTTTTAGATGAATACCCATTTTATTTTAAATTTACATGTTTATCTTCGCACTAGTTTTGTCTTCTAAATACTTAAAGTTTTTTCTTTTAAATTTACTTACAATCACTCACAGAAGTTTTCGTATTATCGTTTTTCACAATATTGAAAATATTTTGAATATTGAACTATTTTTGCAAATTTGTATTCAAAATATACCTCATTCTATAAAAAAAACCCTTAGGAATCAATCTTGTTAACTTTGTACAATGTTCACAGAAATTTATCAAACTTAAAAAAACGTTCATCAAAATTTCAAACTCTTTATTCAGAATCTTTAGAAAATTTTCGAGTATGTAGTTTTGTAGCAAAATACCGTTAATATTTGAGATTTTTTTTTTCGAGGGTGTTCAGCATTTTCTTCCATATAACGAATGAAAAAAAATCAATTTTTACATGGAAGAAAATGCTGAACACCCTCGAAAAAAAAAATCTCAAATATTAACGGTATTTTGTAGCGACATCAAACTTGAATTTTACCCTACTGAAATTGAATGGGCTACAAAACTACATACTCTAAAATTTTCTAAAGATTCTGAATAAAGAGTTTGAAATTTTGATGAACGTTTTTTTATGTTTGATAAATTTTTGTGAACATTGTACAAAGTTAACAAGATTGATTCCTAAGGTTTTTTTTTTTATAGAATGAGGTATATTTTGAATACAAATTTGCAAAAATAGTTCAATATTGAAAATATTTTGAATATTATGAAAAACTATAATACGAATACTTCTGTGAGTGACTGTATACACTATAACCGTATAAAGCAAAAATTTAAATATATTTGAAAACATTAGAAATTTTATATAACTTCCTAGTCTAAAAAGCACTTCGAAGCTATTTTATTTTTTATCAAAGAACAGTCGGTGGTCTATCAATAACGACCGAAGACAAAATAGTGTATGTATTTTTGGTATATTAATTATGGAATTGGTTATTGCAAAACACACAAAAACATCGGTCGTTATTGATAGACCACCTACTGTTCTTTGATAAAAAATATAATAGCTTCGAAGTGCTTTTTAGAAGAATTTATTTTTAAGTTGAAAACTAGTTTAAATTAAATAACAGTTTAAATTGAATAATAGTTTTTATGTGTAGTTTATAGTATTTCACTTAAGTTCGGCTTTTAGAAAATAAATGAATAGAAAAAAGTATTAAATGCAACGAGATGTTCAAAATTTTAATTTAAAAGGCGAATGTGTAATTAAGGTAAATAAATTTAATTTTCATAACAACTATGTCATATTCATAACAAAAACATTTCCAATTTATTTCATAAAATATATATTTTTTAAACTAAAGGTACATATTCCAGTCAGGTACAAAACAAGGTACAAAATAAATAATTTAAAACATAAAAGGAAAAAATAAGTAATTCGTTTTGAAAATTAAAAGAAAAACTATAAAATAACTCTTGTATGATATGTAAACTTAACAGCAAAAGTCTGCATACACCATTCATTTTTTAAATATTCGCAATATTTTGGAAGATAAAATTCGTTTATTTTTTTATTATAAAAATATGGATCATCCTTAAAACAAAATCATACAAAGCAAAGTTTCAAGGTTTATACAAAATTAAGGAAAGTTCAACGATTTTTAATCAACACTTAAATTTTAGTATAACAATGTGTAAAAATGAGGTTGCTACGAAATCGCTTTGATTTTTAATTTAATGCGCTATAAAACTGCGTACTTGAAGTTATTTTATAAAATGTGGCACAGGCTTTCATCCCTTCGCTAAGGACGGTCATAGACTGCGCCATTGCAAGCGTCGCCTCCGTCTGCCTTGCGGTATTTTCAGCCAGCATCTATTGACAAAAAGTATATATTAATACGATTTATGTAAAACATATCTAATAATAATTACTTCTCACCTTCAAAACATCCGTTTGTCTGGAAGAGTTTTCAGCCAGCATCTATTGATAAAAAGTATATATTAACACGATGTTTTTAAAATATAATCAGCCCTATCGCCGATTTCATGTGAATAAATTGTGCCCATTATTTAACATGCAAAACAAAAACAAATTGGGAAAAATTGTTTTTGTTCTGCTTTATAATTTTTGGGAATATTTGTTCACGTTAAATTCGCGATAGGGCCTAGTACCTAATACAAGTCGACAACAAATCCGACATGTGGCATTTGACCATAGTTTCATATGTAAGACTTTACGCTGAACCCAAATATTAAGGCAAAATAATATAAGAATGTATAACAATTTTTGAAATATAGCCAAATTTAGGTTTTTTGGGATCTGAAAAAAGTTCTCTCAAGTTATTGCATTTTTTTTTGGATATAGTCAATCTGCAATCTCTTTTAGATTTAGGTAATATTATAGACAATCGCAAATTTATAGACTTTACTAAATTTAAAGACATTTCAGATTGCAAAAACGCATAAGAACTTTTTTCAGATCTCAAAAAAAAAAAATTGGCTATAAGTAAAATCTGTTTACATTCTTGTATTATTTTGCCTTAATATTCGGGTTCAGCGAAAAGTTTTACATATGAAATTATGGTCAAATGCCATAAGTTGGAATTTTTATTTTTTATTTCAGTAAACTTGATTTCTCACCTTCAAGGCATCTGCTTGCTTCTCAGCGACTTCCAGAAATTTTTTCTGGACATCGCTCTCTTCCTCCGCCCGCTTCCTCTTCAAAGCCCTACGCGGTGTTTGCGCAGGAATTTTAGGTGTGCTGACCTGCACCTCGCTGTCGGCTCCAAACACGGACGCCGGCGTCACCGCATGGAAGACAATATCCTCCCCATCCTCCATGACCAATTGAAGCTCCTAATAGTTTAAAAGTAAATTAAAAAAGTATTAAATAATAATAGAAATAATTGTATAACTATAAGCTCACCTCTTCCAATGGCACATTGTCAGGAACCGCTTCGTGACCCTCGATGTAGTTGATCCCAATCAGATCAATTACCCGCCTCTCCATCTCCGTTAAAGGCGGCTGGTCGATGGGCCTGTTGCCTGTTAGAGCCTGCTGCCTCTTCCGGTCACGTACACGTACGCTTGTACGGCTTTTTAAGTCGCGCCAGACCTGTTTGCAAAGTAATGAAATACATAGTTAACAAATATGGTCTTCCACCTAATTTTCTACGTTGGATCTCTTCATACCTCTATGATAGACCACAAAGGGTATTGTTTAAAAATACTATCTCTGACGTCATTGATGTTACTTCAGGAGTCCCTCAGCGTAGCCACCTAGGCCCGATTCTGTTCTTGCTTTTTATAAACGCTATTTCTACAGATATAAAATTCTCCAAAATTTTAATGTATGCAGATGATGTAAAACTTTATAAATCGTACGTTTCAATTGAAGAAAGGTCTTTGCTACAATCGGACTTAAACAGCATGGCTTACTGGTGTAAAGTAAATCTTATGCCTCTAAATCTTAAGAAATGTAAAGTAATGTGCTTCTCGCGAAGAGCTGTTCTGCCAGTTTCTTATATAATAGGTAACCATAACTTGGAACAGGTAAACAATTTTGTGGACCTTGGTATCACAATGGATCCTAAGCTTAATTTTAATCTTCACATTAATGTGACAGTCAACAAGGCTAAAGGTGTACTTGCATTTGTGAAACGATGGTCAAAAGAATTTAGTGACCCTTATATCACTAAAACCCTTAGTTAGGCCGATTCTGGAATACGGCTCGGTGGTTTGGAATCCAAGGTATCAAATTTACTCAGACAAAATAGAATCAATTCAAAAACAATTCCTACTTTTTGCTTTAAGAAATTTCCGATGGGATTCTCAATATAGTCTTCCACGTTATACGAGTCGCTTAAAACTTATTAACCTTCCTACACTTGCCAGTCGCAGGGAAATGCTTGGTATAATTTTTATGGTTAAATTACTGACAGGCTCAATTTCAAGTCCGTCTCTTCTGGCTGATGTAAGCTTTAATGTTCCCTCACGCGTATCAAGACAGTTTTGTCCCATATTTCTGAAAGCTTGTAAAACCAATTTTGAATTGCACGACCCACTCCGTTGCTTATGCAAGGATTTTAACTCT
This sequence comes from Rhagoletis pomonella, assembly GCF_013731165.1. Classification (NCBI taxonomy): domain Eukaryota; kingdom Metazoa; phylum Arthropoda; class Insecta; order Diptera; family Tephritidae; genus Rhagoletis; species Rhagoletis pomonella. Next base: position 27,837,656 of record NW_023458557.1, on the reverse strand, counting down.
CATTCCAGCACGTTTGATATATCAGATCCGCTTTTCAGCATTAAGAAAGCGATACTCTCTCAATAAGTGAATTATTGACATAAATACATAAAATCAGCTGATGAATTTAGTTCTGTAGCTGAACAGTTTTAGATCTCGACACTTAACAAACTCCTGCCTATCGTGACTCGGCACAAAAAATTTAAAATATTGGTTCCGTACGTCATGCGGACTGCGCCCCTCGTGCGGATGGGCGGGAATGGAGGGTAAAAACCGTTGGGATATTATTATTATTATTATTATAAAGCATTGCAGCATTTTTATGAAAGATCAAGAAAATAAAAGATAAATTAATGTGCACAGGAAGCTCAAACAAAATTAAACAAAAGCCCCGGGGGAAATGTTAAGTTATTTGTACAACGATTTTGGGGTAGAGAGCGGAGGGGGAGTTGGCGTGGCCCCCCAAACCTCCCTTAAAAAAAAGAGGATGGACCGCACTTTATGAAAAGACACCTTGGGAGCTGATTGCAAAAATACCATATTTCAAACCTAAAT
>NW_023458557.1:27835605-27837022 GCF_013731165.1 Rhagoletis pomonella | reverse complement strand
AAATACATTTTCAACTATACAGCAAGATGAAAAAATTTGAAGTGAAGAAAAATTTTGATTTTGATTTCCATTTTACAAAAATAACTTAAATCAAAAATTTTCAAAATTAAGAAAGTTAAAAAATGGAGCAAGTGTAATAAAAAGCATGAACCCTACAATACTCCCCCTTCCAGAGAATCATTATTATATAAATTAAAAGTAACTTGTTTCTTTTTAGTCGTTGTTGAAAATGTGTGATTGTTAGTGTTATGTAATTGTGTTCTTTAAACTACCGCTGGCTTTTATCTGTCAATCGAATAGTTTTAATTTCGTTATTTACATCTACCTTGAAATGTTTCTTATCTTTTTCAAGAACTCTGTAAAGTCCTTCATACGGATGTTGAAGAGAACGCTTGTTAACGATACGAATGAAAACAAATTTACACGTTTGTAAATCTTCTGGAACATGAATTCCTGAATCAAAATCTTTATGATGTTTTAAATTTGAATTAACATTTTTAAAACGCTCTCGTAAACTACTTAAACTTTCGGTCGAAGTTACATTTTCTGTAGTTGGCATAACAAGTTCTCCAGGTAGACGCAAATTTTGGCCAAACATCATTTCAGCTGGAGAGGCTGCAATATCTTCTTTGTACACCGATCGTAAACCAAGAAGAATTATCGGTAGCTCATTGTACCAATCTCTAGTTCCATTTCTAGCCAAAATTGAGGATTTTAATTGTCTATGGAAACGTTCTACCATACCATTACCCTGAGGATGATAGGAAGACGTTGTGATATGGTGACTTCCAAGCAATTTAGATAGTTCCGAAAATAATTTTGATGTAAATTGAGTGCCTTGATCCGTCGTAATTTCTAAAGGTACACCAAAACGCGTTACATACTCAGTAATAAATTTATTTGCTACTGTCTGTGCAGAAATATCCTTTAAAGCATATGCTTTCGGCCAACGTGTAAATCGATCAATAATTGTTAAAATGTAGCGATAAGCTTTTGAAACAGGAAGTGGTCCAACAATATCTAAATGTATGTGTTCAAATCTACTCTTTGGAATTGGAATTGTGCTTACAGGAGATTTTGTGTGACGATAAACTATAGATTTCTGACAACTTATGCATCCTTTTGACCATATATTTATTTCCTTGTTCATATTAGGCCAATAATACTTATTAACAATTAATCGGCGTGTAGCCTTGGTACCAGGGTGAGAAATTCCATGTAATATATCAAACACTGTTCTACGTAAACTGCTTGGAACAAAAGGCCTAGGATTTTCTCCTGAAGCTTCACACCAAATATTAAAATTCAGAACAGGAATTTTAGCTAAATTAAGATTTTGAAATTTTTGCTCAAAAATAATTTTATCGAGCTCATTGTCCTGTTGCTGTTCATTTTGTAAAGTTTTGAAATTAAGTTC
>NW_023458557.1:27830645-27835505 GCF_013731165.1 Rhagoletis pomonella | reverse complement strand
CTAAAATGAATCAATAAAACAGTAACCATTTAACAGCCATCCTTACAGGTCAGAAGTGAGACCGGAGCCGCGTAATAATAAAATTCAAGAGAATTTCACAACTTGAATTTGTGAACGAATGCGAATAGTAGAGCACCGTGGGTTATTTAAAAGCGGAAAAAACACGTAAAAGAATAGACAGAAAGCGCCGTGAAATGTAAATTGACGAAATAGAAAAACAAGCAAGTGATTTGTAAAACGCACAGCGTATGTATGTAGCGAGTGTCGGTAAAAAGCATAGTGCATGAAAATACGTGTACGAATGGACAAGTATTTGACAGAGCATTTTGCATACCGGGGAAAAAAACTGTGTTGCGCATGTGCCTAGCGATTTTCAAGAGTCTAGCAAGCGAAAAAAAAAAAATAATTGCGTCGCTGTAGTGTGTTGTGAAATTTCTGTTGCGTTCAAAAAAACGAAAAACAAATACAGTATACCTACTAGAGAGTCAAGAAAACACAAAGAACAAATTGTGTTGTTGTAGTGTCGTTGAATGCGCGTACGAATGTACGAGTGTTTACATATGCATACAGATATACGAACGTGATGCGAGCTTGTGTGTAGAAGTTTGCGAAGTTCGGAAGAGAGAGACACAGTGACGGTTTGTAGCAAAGACAGTGTATTTGATTCCAATAAGACTTCGGAATGGAAAATAAAGTGAAGATAGCGTCGTTGAAAGTAGATGAGCTAAAAGAGCAACTGCGTGCTCATGAGAGCCCAACAACAGGCACGAAGGCCGAGTTGGTTTTGCGTTTGTCGCAATGTGTGAATAGCGATGAGATTGAAATTGAAAATAACGATTCTGTGTTGCAAGCGCAAGTGAATGATTTGCGTAGCATGATGGAGAGCATGATGACGGCTATGCAGAATCTAACTAGCCGAATGCAAACGAATACTGATACTGAGCGAGTGCGCGATAACGGTGAACAACAAGTTGTTAATTCACCACAACGCTCAAGTGTGACAGTGGGACGAAGTGCTAGTGTTAAGGAAATTGCGGAAACAATTCCTGAATATGACCCCACTAGTGAAAACTCTTTGACAGTGGATCAGTTTGTTGATCGAGTGAACAGTGCCATAAATGCGTATAAGTGGTACGATAAATGCTTGCTTTTGGCATTTTATAGTAAATTGAAAGGTGCAGCAAGAATGTGGCTAGATGCGTCGCCGACATTTCATTCCAGTTGGATTGAATTGGCGAATAATCTGAAAAAAGAATTCGGGTATGAATTAAATGAGGCAGAGGTGCATTTTAAAATGGCAAATGCGACACGTAGACAAAATGGAAAGATTTTGGACTATTGTTTTCGAATGAGTGGACTTGGTCGACGTTACGGTTTAAGTGAAAAGGCAATTGTTAAATATACTCGTGATGGTTTAAAGCACTGTGAGCTACAGTTGGCAGTGTCTGCGATTCGGTCTAATTCTTTAAAGGAAATGCGTGAAACAATCGATAACTATTTGCAAAATTCGGCGTTAACGAAAAAACTTTAGAAGTGAAACGACTGACAAGCCTAATTTAAATCACGGTAAAGACAATATCCAGAAAAGTGACGTTGATAAGAAAAATATTAGGTGTTATAATTGTCAAGAATTGGGACATTTCGCGCGAAATTGTGCGAAACCGAAACAACAGCGTTGTAAAGACTGCGGTAAATTTCACAGAGGTGGCGAGTCGGAGAACTGTGGTAAAAAGACCACGATAAAGCGTGCACAAGTCGAACAACAACCAACATTTTGCGAAAAGTATATTACAATAAATGGTAAGTCATTTTTGGCATTCATAAACACTGGGAGCGAATGCAGCATGGTTATGCGTTCAGTAGCAGATGATTAACCGATAACCCGTCACAAGTGTTCGATGGTTATTTTTGGTATATGCGGTGGAAGACGTTGTTTGACTGAAAAGTTAAGCACAACTATTGGGTTAAACGATGAGGTAGTCAACATAGATTTGTTTGTTGTTGACGACGAAGTTATATCGACGGACATTCTCTTGGGGTTAGATGTATTTCAAGAGGAGAATATAGTAGCAGAAATTAAGAACGACAGCGTGCAGTTTGCGTCGCACGTAGCAAAAGCCGAGGTTAGGGCAAAGACAATTAAATCTAACGACATAATTTGCAGTATTGATGACGAGAAAATTAAAGAAGGTCTTTAGACATTTTTGAAGGAGAACAACGATATTTTTGCAGAAAGCTTGCAAGATATTGGTTTAACTGATGCAATGCAAATGAAGATTGAGTTAACAACGAACGTGCCTGTAGCACAAAAGCCATACAGGGTGCCCGAACCGAAGAAATGCGTCATAGCAAAAATGATTCACGAACTTTTAGAATGCGACATAATTTCGAAATCTCAATCGGAGTATGCAAGTCCAGTAGTCTTGGTAGAAAGAATGGGGGTGAGCGACTTTGCGTCGATTACAGACGTTGAAATAAATTCACAGCGAAGGAGATGTATCCAACACCGAATATAGAGGAACGGTTGGGTGAAGCGACGAAGTTTAAGTATTTCTCAATACTTGACTAGAACAGCGGATATTATCAGGCGCCGATTGAAGAGGGGTGTAGAAAGTATACTGCGTTTATTACCACAGAGGGGTTGTACGAGTTTAAGAGGATGCCGTTTGGGCTCAAAAACGCGCCGGTAGTATTTCAGCGGCTAATGCAGAATATCGCTGATAAAACAAAACCAGGCGATATGATCCATTATATGGACGACATTCTAGTAAGCAGCAATAATATAAGCGAAATGTACGAGAAATTAGGCCGAGTTTTCATAGCAATGAGACAACTAAAGCTTACATTAAACATCAACTAATGCGAATTTCTGAAGCAAACCATTGGGTTTCTGGGGCATCAACTTCATCCCGATGGTGTGAGTCCTGGAAGTGTGAAGACAGCAGCCGTTAGTAGCTTTCCTACTCCAAAGTCAGCGACCGATGTGAGGAGGTTCCTTGGGCTTAGCGGGTACTTCCGCCGATTTGTTCCGGGATATTCAATCAAGAGCGAACCGTTGAGAAAATTACTACGGAAAGAGCAGTCATTCGAGTGGGCTGAGCAGCACGAGAAAGCTTTTTGTGATTTAAAGAAAGCTTTGACTTCAAAACCAGTAATGACAGCGTATAGGGTAGAAGCGGAGCATCAGGTCCATACGGATGCAATTTCCATTGGAATTCCGGGTGTACTACTTCAAAACGATAATGGTAATTGGAAGCCGATTGCTTATTATAGCAGATCTACACCAGATTGCGAACGAAAATTTCATAGTTATGAGCTTGAGGTATTGGCAGTAGTCAGCAGTTTAGAGCGTTTCCGATACTATGTACAAGGAAAGCATGTCGTAGTTGTAACTGACTGCAGCGCGGTAACGACAGCCATGAGTAAAAGAGAGCTTATACCGAAAATAGCGCGCTGGTGGTTACGCATTCAAGATTATGACGTATCATAAGAACATCGTCCAGGGCGGCGAATGGAGCACGTTGATTTCCTGGGTAGAATGCCTAATGAGGACAGCGAAGAACTTTACACAGCATCATTGAAGATAGCGAAGATAACTTTAGAGGCAAACGATTGGGTTTACAGCATGCAGAAACAAGACGACAGAGTACGCGAGATAATTAGCAAAGTTACGAGCGCAGGTAAAGGTGAAAGTGACGAATATACAGTACAAAATGGACGACTTTACCGTAAAGAAAAGAACAAAAAGTTATGGGTTGTACCTAATGCGATGCGGTACAAGATAATACAAAACGTACATGAGAAGGTGAAACATCTAGGTGTCGAAAAGACCATAGAAGAAACACAAAAATACTTTTGGTTCCCGAGGATGCGTAATTTCGTAAAATCATTCATAAAGACGTGCATCGAATGTGCGTACAACAAGCAGCTAAGTGGTCGAAAAGAGGGTGAATACCACCACTACGAGATGGAACCAGTTCCTTTCAAGACCGTACACTTGGATCATCTAGGCCCATTCCCGAAGAGCAAGAAGCGAAACGAACATGTCCTAGTGTTCGTGGATGCTTTTACAAAATTTACAATTGTAAAAGGAGTTCGAAGTACAGCAACACGTTATGTCATCGAGTTACTCAATGAGGTTAGCAGTCACTTTGGTGTAACAGCAAGAATAGTGACTGACCGCGGGACAGCGTTCACGTCCCACGACTTCAAGAAGTATTGCAGTGACAACGGTATAAAACATGTACTTAACGTGGTAAGAATACCGCGTGCAAATGGACATGCTGAACGAGCAAACAGAACGATTCTAAGCATGTTACTTCCTTCGACGAGCGAGAACAAGAGTTGGGACGAACAGATACGAGCTATACAGTGGACATTAAATTCTACGAAAAACAAAACAACAAGCCGAACACCACAAGAATTGTTGTTTAATTACAGGCCGAGAGATATTCTATAGAACAAGCTCATATTAGCATTACATCACGATGAAGTCATGAGCAACGAACAACTCAGTGAGGTACAAACAGAAGCAGCAGAACGAGTCAACAGTCAGCGAATAAAAGCCAAGAAGATGTTCGACGAAAAGCACAGTAGTCCAACACAGTACACTGTTGGTAATTTAGTCCTAGCTGAAAACGAGCCTGCCTGTACTAGGAGTTCACGTAAACTAGAACCACCATACAAGGGGCCATTCATCATAACAAAAGTAATAGGTAATGATCGTTATTTGATCGAGGATGTGCCAGCGTCCAGTCGAAAACAACGGCACTACTCGTCGATACACACATCCGACAAGTTAAAACCATGGTGCAATTTACCAAATTTTGACGGTTTCGACGACAACGATGATGGAGACGA
>NW_023458557.1:27827257-27830545 GCF_013731165.1 Rhagoletis pomonella | reverse complement strand
CCCATTAAGGGTCCGGACATTCCAGGTGCATGCCCTCAAATCGTAGTCCTTTAAACGTTTGCCGTGGTCGTCATCATAAGGCTCATCCGAGGCTTTGCCTTGCTTATTCACTGGAAGTGGTTTTTACGTGGCGGGTCCCAAGCCCAGCGCACAACCCATTGCTGGGACGGGGTTGGTTTCGCAACCGAATAAGTCGGAGTGGCCCCAACGAAGCTCCCTCTCTTTCTGCCGTGACCCAAGGCTCCACTCGGATTGGTTACCGCATCCTGCACATGGGTTGCTCACGTTGCCCAGAGTGCGCGAACGAGGACGCAAGAGTCGGGATTGAGTATAGCCATGCCACTGTAACTCCATACCCAGCGCAACGACTATACCCCACTGACTAAGTCAAGAAAATTGGCTTAACTAAGTTAAGTTGAGTTGGAGAAACCAGCCCTATGAGCTTTAGACGACTAGTATAAGGGGGGAGATTGTAGTCTGAATCCCAGTTAAAATCACGCAATGCAAAAAGAAAGAATTGTTTTTGAATTGATTCAATCCTATCTGAATGAACTTGGTACCGGTTATTCCAAACAATAGATTCCAGTATAGATCTAACCAAAGTGGTAAAAAGAGCTTTGTAACGTAAGGATTTTTGAAATCTTTTGACCATCGCTTTACAAATGCTAAAACGCCTTTGGCTTTATTGACTGTAATATTAATATCAAATAAAACACCTCTTTGAAGTAAACTAATCGAGTGACGAAAGCTGAGCTAGAAACACGAAATTTATGATATCAATTTCGTGACGAAAATTATACGCATTTTTTAACTGGCTTGGAAACGTACGGAAAATCTTTTTTATTCATACGAATCGTTGCAGAAGTTCTGTTTTTTATTTTGTGTTTCTAGCTGTAATTTCGCAACGTTCCGAATAAATAAAAAAAGATTTTCCATACGTTTCCAAGCCAGTTAAAAAATGCGTTTAATTTTCGTCAGCGTATAAAGTAGAGACGGTAGGGGCCGGAATATTTGCTGTCAGCACGAACTCGTGCGGGCCTGGGCGTTCAGTAAAATTTCATAAAAGCACGAAAAGGCACGAAAAAGCCCGTTGCTAATACTAAAAATTTAGATGACCTTTTGTTTTTATACAAAAAAAAAATAGTACATATTTAAAACTCTTTTGATAAGAGAAAAGCAAAAAAAGAAATATTTGGAAACCGATAGAAAATATATGATACTTAGTAGTTTTGTTTACATACATATCTGTACATAAAATACCTTCCACTTTTTCTACTTCACAGAAAATATATTATGAAAATCTACAATAAAAGTTGGCTCTTTATTTCCGGGCTGGGGCGTGTCCCGTCGTGCCGGGCCGGGCCGGGCCCCACTAAAATTCTTAACGTGCGGGCTTGTGCGTGTTTTTGAAAGTTGATTTTGCACTCGTGCCGGGCCGGGCCTGAAAATTTAGGCCCATGCCCATCTCTAATATAAAGACAGCGTTAGATAGCTTGTTTTAAGACCCTTCTACTTATGTCCACTTCAATGGTATGGAATAAGTAGTGCGACCTTAGTGGTAGTTTAAAAAATTGCCTTTTTTCGAATTTCAGGCACCATCCCGAGCCCCCAAAGGCCTACGAATCGCAATATCCTGGAACAAAACCTTCCTAGTTTATTTGGTACTTCAATTCCTGAAAGTTTGAAAAAAATGAAATGAAGGTACGTACAGACGCTACACACATCGCAAAGCATCTCGTAGTGAAGACACGAACCAAAACACATTTAGCTCTATATCTTTCCAACTACTAGCCGGAATTCAATAGATATATTAGTTATCGTTTGAAAGGTCTTGGCCTATAGAATAACAGTGAATATTTTGGTTGTACCCACAACCCCCCTAAACCGGCAAAAGCAAAAAAATGTTTTTTATTTCGCAACAGTTTATCCCAATTTTTAAGAATCCGTTTATGAAGCTTGAATACATTTTCTGGACACACTCTGCATGAGCTTTCCAACGATATCTCAAACATGTCGATTGGACGTCTGGATAAAAACTTCCAAATCTTGTGTATATATAAGCGAGTCATTTCAGGATGCTACTGTGGCTGCTTTCGTCACTCGCGCGCACTTCCGTACGCTGTGATGAAGGTTGAAATTGAGTTTGGAATCCATTGGTATCACAAGATCGACGAAATTGGATATCTGCTCCAGATTATAATTTGAATTGAATAAACAGCTGGTTGAACTGCCCTCGAGACAGACACATAACTTTACATTTTTAAGGTTAATTGGCATATAATTTGCTTTAAACCAACCAACCAGGTTGTTCAGATCCGCTTGTAACAAAGACCTTTCTTCGATAGAGGACAATGTTTTAAAAAGTTTCACATCATCGGCATACATTAAAATTTTAGTATATTTTTTATAGAAGAAATATCATTAATGAATACAAGGAACAGAATCGGACCAAGGTGGCTTCCCTGAGGGACTCCCGAAGAAACTTTAATGATGTTGGAAGAACAATTTTTAAAAATAACTCTTTGTGTTCTATCAGAGAGGTAAGAAGCGATCCATTCAAGAAGACTTGGCTGAAAGCCGATTAGGTCGAGTTTACGGATGAGTCGGAATATGATCAGGTCCAGGCCTAAATGACGCTTTTAAGGTTTTTAAATAGTGTAAAACTTCATCGGAAGAAATTACTGGAATAAAAGCTGAGTTAATCGTACCAAGTTCATACGGATAGTCTCCACTCGTAGAGGAGTCTGCCGAATAATTGGACCTAAAGAACTGAGCAAACATGTTGGCAATGAGTTGGCTGTCGCTAGACACAGTATTGCGATAGTGCATAGCCGACGGAAATCCATGTGCCTTACACTTTGAATTTGCGAAACCTAAAATGATTTAGGATTGTTAATTAAATTCTTTACAATTTTGCATAAATATGATTTAAAACATTTCTTATTTAATGCGAAGTAGCTATGCGTCAAAACCGAGTACTTATGTAATCACTGTGTAAGTTTAAAAGAATGCGACTTTTTATTTTTGAATTTTTTAAGCTCTTTAGTGAACCATGATTGTGTAGGTTCTTCATGAACAATATTACGTTTTGGTACATACTTTCGAAACAAATTGGAAACAGTATCATTAAAGTGTTCAACGCTACGCTCGACGTCATCTCTATATATTGGCCAAGATAACTTTGAAAGTTCTTTGTTAATTTTTCAGAAATTCTTCTTCTTCTTCTTTTTTGGCGCTGTAACCGCCTAAGCGATTTTGGCCGAGTTCAGCAAAGCACGCCAGTCGTTT
>NW_023458557.1:27821336-27827157 GCF_013731165.1 Rhagoletis pomonella | reverse complement strand
CCGCCTAAGCGATTTTGGCCGAGTTCAGCAAAGCACGCCAGTCGTTTTCCTCTGTACCAACTGACGCCAATTGGAAACGCCAAGTGAAGCCAAGTCCTTCTCCAACTGATCTTTCCATCGCAGTGGGGGCCTCCCTCTTCCTTTGCTACCACCAGCGGGTTCCGAGTTGAATACTTTCAGAGCTGGAGCGTCGGTGTCCATTCGAACGACATGACCAAGCCAGCGGAGCCGCTGTATTTTAATTCGCTGCACTATGTCCATATCGTTGTAAAGCTCATACAGCTCATCGTTCCATCGTCTGCGGTACTCGCCGTCGCGAGTAAAGGACCGTAAATCTTCCGCAAAATCTTTCTCTCAAACACCCAAGAGCCGCCTCATCGGATGTTGTTGTTGATGGATGTTGTTTTTCAGAAATTAGCTTTCACAAAAACATATCTAGTACTTGAACTATACAACTTATTATTATGTATTGTATTTATGATTTCGTAGCTTAACTTAAGAGCGGGATGGTATGCATCCTCTGGCAAAACTAGGGGATCACACCGATTAATAGAGGACTTCGGAACATCATCAACGTAAACTAGAGCTGTCAAACTATCGACGATACTATCGATAGTATCGATAGTCTGGCCACATGAAATAACTATCGATAGTTTTAGTACTATCGCCACTATCGTTTTATTATTTATCTCTTTCCTAGCACTTTTGACATTTTCACGTATTGGTTCAAAGAGAACAAAACTTGGCATTATTTCATGAACGAACGAATAAAGATCATCCAGGATGGAGTGAGAGAAAAAAGTATTTTTTTTTTGCAGTCATTCTTATCAACTATTATTTTTTTTTCCAAAAAGCAATTACAAATACACGGTTGCCGTGCTGGATGATTTCAAGCATGGAAATAGCAGAGGTTACATTGCCGTCTTAAGAGCGTGTCAGACGTGGCAATGCAGTTTATTTCAAAAGACTGTCAAATTGAGAAATTTCAGAAAACAGTTTCGTGTGCAGTGGCACCTTGCATGCAAAGTGTCTTTCGAAAGAAAGTTTTTTATTTCCGAAAGGCGAATTGCAGGGAAAATTTCTGAAATCGCTTTTTGACTCTTTACACGACTAATGAATTCTAGCAATATATCTCGATACTAAAATGCAACCGTGAGCCGCTAAAATAAACAAATTTATAAAAGCAAGATAACGAAAAATAAATGGATTTAGAAAAACATATGGAATGGGTTGATACTATCGATAGTATCGTTAGTCACCCTTAAGACTATCGTAAAACATCGATGGACATGACTATCGATAGTTTGACAGCTCTAACTTAAACGAGATCCAAGACCTTTCCAAACTTACTTGGACAAATATTTATTTGTTTTAGGCAAAGTTCAGCCATTTCCTCCAGAAATACATTGTAACCGTCTCTAGATATTTGATATTCATTTGGAAGAATATCGGAATTAAAAATATGAGGTTTGAGCCAGGTTTCGGTCAAGGACATAATATTGTAATTTCAGTCAAAATCTTTTAAATATAAGTCAGTTAATTTGGTATTCAAACCTCTAACGTTTTGATAGTAAATACTTAAATTAGATTTGCGAGTTGCTTTTTTGAATCAGAATTAAGATTAGAAATTTTAGCTACGTTGTTATTCATTTTATAAGGTTTAAACTCAAACTCGCGAACAAACGCTCCGGTCGGCCAAAATGAATTATTTAGAAGTGATCCAAAATATTCGGCAGCTACATCAATTTTAAAAGATGAAATATCGCGATCGTATTTAAAATTAAATTTACGAATAAATACTTCTTTAGTTTTAATCTTAATTGATATGTACGACCGAAGAAGTGTCTTTAGCAAATCTAGAGATAAAAATTGATCTTCTCGGAGGAATTACAACCAACTTTTTGGTAGTGACTTCAGATGTATGGGATTCCGAGTTATTCGGAGGATCAATGTTAGATAGGGCAGCTTTAGATATCGATGGTAATACTGTTAGACGCAGACCTAGTGGATATGGCTTTAAATAGCAGAGGCTCAAATGCCTGAGGGCATGGAGAAGAAAGATTGATTAGATCTAAGGGCTGAGATGGAGGATTTTTCTGCGTAGATTCAGTAACTATCTTTTCAGGTGGATTAATAACACGCTTCGCTTATTTTCACGACTTCCCTCGGAGTTTTGAGGGTTGTCGAGGCATGTCAAAGACTTAAAAATTTTTTCATAATGCTTAAATCTCTCAACAAGCGTCGACAGATCCTTCCCGATTTCAGAAAAACTATTTCTGGACTGTCTAAAGAATTTAAATAAATCGACTTCGGTTGATCGGCATTTTTGACAAGACCAACGAAGACCCTTTCCCTCATTAATAGCGTCTAACACCCTACCGGTCAAACCAGCACATTTTATCCCATCGAAAAGCCAGCATGACACATATGCGTCGCTCTTAACGTGAAAATTGGCGTAAATACACGACATATTTGAAATGATCTCTATGGATATGTTTGTAGGTTTATATATAGTATTTGAAGCAAAAAGGCAAACAGTTTTAAAGGCGATGTAATAAAAAGAAAACAATAAGCTGATAATTATTAGCTGGAATTCTACTTACAGGTCTATTCTGGACGTTACCGAAGATTTTGTAACCGGGAAATTTTATTACCAACAAATGTTACCAGTTCTTGTCACCGCGATTCTAGGAACGTTGGTAATGCAGTTAAAATATTCAGCAATTCAGCTATGAAGAATTGTGCAAATTCTGGCATTGCATATTTCACCAGCTTATGAGATGGTAACAAAATTTACCGGTTACAAGAGTACACAGAAAGCGAAAAGGGTTTAAAAATTGACAGGAACTTTATTTACCGGTTACAAACTTTTTATTATCAGCGCAGAATAGACCTGTTAATAAACACAAAGCAAACAGCTGTGACAAGGATGAAATAGCAGAAATGGCAAACAGAGCAAAATAAATGTGCACAAACACAATTGTAATAATGGATAAGCAGAATCTATTCACAACAACAATATAATTATATGAAAGAAAAGACTCGCACACAATTAACAATGTTAAATTAAATTGATCAAATTCACTAGACATTTTGATGTTTTACTGAACTTTAAATTGTGCACCAAACGTTTCTTGATATTTTTCACTTGAATCAATGTTAAAACTCTTGCAAAATAAGATATTAAATGAGAGCACAAACAAACACAACTTCACAGCTTTGACGTTCGCTACAAAATATTTAACAAGAAGAGATTCCAAAGCTTAATAAACCTCCTAAAAGAGAGGCTTAGAATTGTAACAGGATTTCTTACAGGACACTGCAGACTAAGGGGTCACCTACATACATAAGCTGGGCCTATGGTCTAATGATTTTTCCTGGTTCTGTGACTTGACTAGCGAGACGCCACTTCACATTCTCATCGAGTGTGATGCAGTCTGCAGAAGACGTGAGAGGAGTCTAGGATCGTTGTGGTCACAGCTTGAGCACATCCACTCCTTAACCCCGAAGGCGATATTGAACTCTCTGAGGGACCTGGGCTTAGATGAAGTGTTGTGAAGAGAAGAGGGCATAATAGATCACCAGTTCGCAGTGCACACCTCACATTAATATCTATCTATCTATCTACCTCAGAAGAAGCAGAAGTGAAGTGACATTTCAATAATTATTCCAAAACTCAAAAAATAATTAAGCTAGGTAAAACCATGGTGTAATAATAACAAGGTGCAGTCAGTAACTTAACCTCACTTTTTCGGCAGGTCTATTCCGGTCACGCATTTTAAAGTACTAGAAAAGGTACTAATTATTTACTACCTTTAATCCGTTGGTGCATACTATTTCAAATTAAATGTAGAAAAATGTATAATTACAGGCTTATAAGCCTGAATATATATTTGTATCGGCTCCACACAGCTTGGAAGAACAGAAGACGCCTTTCCATACGATTTTTGTGTACGTTTTTTTCCATTGATAACCACGATATCTTTTATTTGGCTACTTTTTGAGGACAAAACTTATACAAATCCAGCAATTTTAAATATTAATATTGTTCTGAAAACAACAAGTTCTTTAAAAATCGCGATAAAACGAGTTACTAAAATGGAGTATTTTATATACTATTTCCCAACGAATAGTACTATAGAAATTAAGATCGGCAGCATTGAAAATAAGCATGCCGATCTTGTCAAAATCACAACAAACACGTCGCTACTGACAACACCTTGTTATTATTCCACCATGAGGTAAAACAATGTCGTCGCTGCGCCAACAAAAACAGTTATGTGATTTTTGTAATTTTTTATTGCATATTTTATTAACACTATCTATTGCCCATATTACTGAATTTGCCGTTCTCTTATATATCTTATGGTTTAGAACTGCCCAAAAACTGCTAGGTGCCCGCAGTACTAGAAATACTCTGAAAAAAATGAGTATACGCTTCCCAGCAAAAAATCGGTAAACGTTATAATGCCTTCGAATTTTTTCGCTTCTTTTAGGCATTGCCGGTAATGCAAAGTAGAATGTCCTACAATATTTTATTTATTTCGCTTCTTTGTTTCATTTCGGGGAATGCAAAGTAGAATGTCCTATAACATATTTTTTTAGCTCGCTTCTTTGCTTCATTTCGGGGAATGCAAAGTAGAATGTTCTACAATATTTATTTGTTTCGCTTCTTTGCTTCATTTCAAGGAATGCAAAGTAGAATGTCCTACAATATTTTATTTGTTTCGCTTCCATGCTTCATTTCAGGGAATGCAAAGTAGAAGACTGCATCATAGTCAGCTGAAAAATATAATGAATATCCCAAAATTCTTTTTCTACCGTTACTTCCTGTGGAAATTTGTCTCGCATAAAAATCATGTTTTGCTTTGTTCAATTTGCAGCGAAGTTGAAGTCAGTCAATGAAGTGAAGTACAAGAGTGAGGAAGTACAATTTTAAGCTTAATTAAATATGCATGCATGTACATACCTGTCGGCAACATTGGCCACTCAAAGGGACTTTTTCTATTACAACACAATGGCAACGCCATTCCCTTTTGAAACGATTGTCAACGTCAGCTCTAGTTTTTAGTTTCAAAGAAGCCGCGACAAAAACACCAATTGTAAAACGAAGCCGAACGAAGTCTAAGAACGAAAACTGAAATTTGTCTGCTTTATATTTCTGGCCGCGAGGCATAGTTTTGAATTTAAATATACAACTTAAAATTAACTCGCTTCTTTCGTTTTTCCGACATAAGTTTTTACAATTGTTTTATCGTGGTTGTGAGCAGCGTTTGTAGTTGCTTTAGCCGCCATATTGCAACATACGCTTTTCAAGAGTATTCATGATAACGCGTAACAAATCGAAGCTTACTGATATTGCTGCTCCAGAGGAAAACAGCGACAATAGTTCGGCGGAAAGCTTGTTAGATTCAACTATAGCGAATATCCCTGACAACGAGGGTGCAACAGGTGCACAATCGCCACAGCCGCAAGTCAATTTATCTGAAACAAAATTAGCTACATTACTACAGATCATTTCATTTTTACGCCAATCTGTGGATGAGCTTCGCCAAGAGACTGGTCACAGCCGGGAAGAAATGAAGGAACTCCGGGCCAGAATAGAAAGTGAGGCTAGAAACGATATTCAAAATGCTGAGCTGCCACTTTCGCAACCGTCAATGACGCCACAGCCGCAATTAAAGCAAAAGAAAAATGACGCAAACAAAATTAACCCGCTTGTTTCGTTTTTCTGACAATACCGATTTTTAAGTAAGATCTAAATACCTAAATACATACATATGTATGTATAAAAACTGATTTATAAAAATTTTATTTAATT
>NW_023458557.1:27816443-27821236 GCF_013731165.1 Rhagoletis pomonella | reverse complement strand
TAGTGTCCCGTATCCCTACAGTATGCTGACAAGGTCGTCTTATTGTCAGTTGAGCTGTGCCTTAACTTTACATTTGATTTGTGTGTGGAAATCCTTGTCTTGAGTTTAGTTTTTGTTGTCCCCACATATACTTTGTCGCATAAGTGGGACCCGTCGCCATTACATGAGATTTTGTATATTACGTCAGATCTCGTATCTAGGAATCTTATACTTAGTGTTGCTATACATTTTTCCTAGTCTGTTGCTCCATGTAAATGCAAATTGGGCCTTCTCTTTGTCATATATATTAGAATGTTAAACCCTCTCAGATATCCCCGGAATATATGTAGCGGTTTTGTATACTTTATTCTCATTATAAGTATTTTCTTTATCGGTCCTTACGCACAGTGGTTTAGCCCCATACATTGTTCGGAGAAAATTAGAAGGAGTAGGCGTATGGCTTTAATTTTTCGTGTGTAGCCTCTAAAGACATAAATCAAAAAAACCAAAAATGGGTGTGACCGGTTTATTTTAAAGCCTACCTCCCGTACAAACCTACCTCAAAACGCCTTAAAAATGGCATTCAAAAAGCACCGATGAATGAAGGACTTCCAAATTTCGTCCATATATTTACAATAATGGAGTAAATAAACATGCAAAAAATTAGCAAAATCGATTTACTATAACGCATACCTCCCATACAAACCTAACGTCAAAAACGCGTAAAGATGTAATTAAAAGCACATCGATGAATGCACGACTCCGAAATTTTGGCCATATATTGTAAATGATAATATAAGCAAACGCCCTTAAAACGGCTGTAATCGGTTTATTTTTACGCACACCTAACCTCAAAAAACTTAAAAAAGTTACTAAAAGGTACAAAAAGTCCACGTACTATACAAACTGCATACTTGCGCAAGCTGAGCTATACAAAAAGGGACAGCGGAATATGTATATAAAAATGGTTCCTCAGGGTGGGTAAAACTGTTTAGACTTCAAGGTTAAAACAGAAATTTATTTTCTTACTCTCTATGCCGCATGGCACTTTTTAGTAAAGGTAGGCAAACAAATTTAATTAGTCCAGTATACATTTTCTCAATAACTCTTCTGTAAGGTTTGGATATCTATATTTAAGGTATTCGATACACTTATGCACTTCATGATTACTTTCAATTGCAATTTCAGCTAGCACTGAATTAAAAATGTTGAAATTTTCCACAATTGCTAAATTCGGTGTTAGTTTCTGAAACAGATAATAAAAGATGAAGTACAAATAATAACTCACCCTTTTATACTTTACCACGTCGTTTAAAAGCCAATTTCCTTCAATATTCATGATTTTTAATGCTTGGACTATTTTCGAATAAAAATAGGTTTGTTAGTTAAATCACTCTTTACAAAAAGAATTGCAGATAATTGCAGCTGGAATAGATAACATATTAATCCTAACTAGTATTGAAGTAATTAGTGCTATATCACAACCAATCGGACGGAGCAGAAAAAAAGATGTAGTCCATTGAATTAAGAAGTGCGCGGAAAAAATACTAACTTCTTTTAATTAAATATTTATGTATACTGGACGGAAAATCAGGTCATGTAATGACATTTTCAATAATTAGACATATGCCTCTTATGATAAACAATAAATTTTCTGTCAAGGTGATGTGCGTTTCGGAGTTATGTCACTTGAAACAAGAATGTATTTTAAAATTTTTTTATGTAGGTATTCAAACCCTTGACTTTACTGGCTTAGTTTTCAAACTTGTGATTATATTTGCTGCCAAATCTTGGAAAACCGGGTCACCCAAGGGGTGAAGTATTGGTAATAAGTATAAAAAACGACAAAATGTGACCTTCACCAATATAATTTTTTCCGCCTAATTACGACTGTGTGACGTAATAATTCTGAATGAGTTTCCTAATTAAGCAAGAGGGGAATTCGTTCTGTTCCAAAATTTGTTGGATGATATTTTTGTTCTTTTTATGAAAATGTTTGTCGCTAATAGTGAGAACTCTTCTAATAAAATTGGTTGCGGTATTTAAAATAGTTTTCCTCTCATGTTTCGAACTACAATTAATTAATCTCCCCGACGACGTAGGTTTTGCATACCAGTCAACTTTTAATCGGTTGTTCTTCCTGAACTAGGGTGTCCAGATATTGTAGTTTTCCATCTTTTTCTATTTCTATCGTAAATTTAATCGTCTTTTGGTAGCTGTTTAATAAAGTGAGCATTTTGTCTATATCTTCTGTTTTAATTATGGCAAACAAATCCTCCACATACTTGGTTAGGAGACTTTCAAATTTGGTCATTAAATCTTCCATTACTATGTCTGCTATCACTGGGGAACCCACAGGCATTCCTGACAGTTGCTCATATATTTTGCCATTATATTTAAAGTATCGATTGTCTTTTATGCAAAATTTTACCATACTTAAGAATAAATCCTTAGACAAATGTGTATGCTCTTTGATATCACTAAACTTCGAGGCAATAATATTTATAGCCACATCCACTGGGATACTTGGGAACAACGAAACAACATCGAACGACACTAAACTTTCGTCATCATATATATAAGTATTTAAATCCTGTTCTTTAAATCAATCGCGTCTTTAACATTGTAATTGGAAGATTTTGTAATGTTTCTAAGGATATTGACAACGTATTTGCAAAAAAATTGTAGGACGGGGACTTGATGGACGAAAAAATGGGTCTGAGGGGTATCCCTTCTTTATGTATTTTTGGTAAACCATAGATTCTTGCTGGATTGGCTGTTTTACTAATAAGCTTGTTGTTTTCTGTTAAATCAATGGCCTTGTTATTATATAATCTCTCCACTATTTCATTATTTTTGTCTTGTCATTTACTTGTTGGATCACGTTTCAAAATTCTGTAAGTGTAGATGTTGTTGACGATTGACTGCATCTTTGTATCGTACTCAGACTTGTTCATAATTACGGTTACGTTCCCTTTATCGGCATTTAGAACTAAAAGGTGTTTATTGTTCTTTAAAAATGTTTTTGTGGAATGTAAAGTATCGCGAATAAACTTATCTCCTGGAGAGGTAGAGGAGAACCGGATTAACTCCCAACTTCATCGACAACGCTACGAAAAATATACTTTACATAATCAACAATAATACCAGTAACAAAGCATTACTAACAAAAATCACCAATTCAGTTTCCAAATTCATCAAAAACGATCAGACCAAACTACTAAGCCTACTCATCAAAATCAAACATGAGCTGCTTGCAAAAAAGGAAAAGGAGGTAAATACTTCGGTAGGGACAAATAAGAAATTGGTGCAAAAGTAACGCGGGCCTTATGTTGTACACAAGGTCCTGCCGAACGATCGCTATGTGATCAGGGATATCGATAACTGCCAGCTAACGCAATTGCCATACGATGGGATTGTTGAAGCCCTGAAAATCCGTAGATGGCTCTTACCTGTCGCCCACCCCGAAAGTAACTCCGTCACTGAAGCCAGCAAGCCACCCTTAACCCGAGCAGTAGATTCGGAAACATAACCCCCACACCTTGATTGGGGTCAATCAAAAAAATCAGGTTGGCCGAGATGTAATGATATTTGTTTTAAGTAAGATCAGATGTAAACTGGCTATTATGTTGTAATGATATTACCCTTAAGTAAGATCAGATGTAAACCGGTTATTACGTTAGTGGTATGTTTAATAGACCTAGAAAAGTTGAATACAGAAAAAAGCAAAAGAAAGCGAACAGAGCGCGAGCTAGACTCGGCCATTTTGTCAAGAGGCCGCTCGAGACATTGTACATAAGTGAGAAGAAAAAAAGTTTGTATCGGCTAAAAGATTAGCCATCCGATAAATAAATACCTAAGAATTATAGAGCATCCACATTTGTCTAAGGATTTATTCTTAAGTATGGTAAAATTTTGCATAAAAGACAATCGATACTTTAAATATAATGGCAAAATATATGAGCAACTGTCAGGAATGGCTATGGGCTCCCCCGCTTCACCAGTGATAACTGACATAGTAATGGAAGATTTACTGACCAAATTTGAAAGTGACTGTTCTAATAAACCGCGTCTCCTAACCAAGTATGATTTGTTTGCCATAATTAAAACAGGAGATATAGCCAAAATGCTCACTTTATTAAACAGCTACCAAAAGACGATTAAACTTACGATAGAAATAGAAAAAGATGGAAAACTACCATATCTGGACACCCCAGTAATCAGGAAGAACAACCGATTAAAAGTTGACTGGTATGCAAAACCTACATCATCGGGGAGATTATTTAATTATAATTCGAAACATGAGAGGAAAACTATTTTAAATGCCGCAACCAATTTTATTAGAAGAGTTGTCACTATTAGCGACAAACATTTTCATAAAAAGAACAAAAATATCATCCAACAAATTTTGGAACAGAACGAATTCCCCTCTTGCTTAATTAGGAAACTCATTCAGAATTATTACGTCAGGAGCGATAAAGAAAATACTTACAATGAGAATAAAGTATAAAAAACCGCTACATATGTTCCGGGGATATCTGAGAGGATTAAACATTCTAATATATATGACAAAGAGAAGGTCCAATTTGCATTTACATGCAGCAACACACTAGGAAAAATGTATAGCAAACACTAAGGATAAGATTCCTAGATACGAGAAATCTGACGTAATATACAAAATCTCATGTAATGGCGACGGGTCCCACTTATGCGACAAAGTATATGTCCGCACACAAATCAAATGTAAAGTTAAGGAATAGCTCAACCGACAATAAGACGACCTTGTCAGCATACTGTAGGGATACGGGACACTA
>NW_023458557.1:27813052-27816343 GCF_013731165.1 Rhagoletis pomonella | reverse complement strand
AAGTGCCAATCTTAAGTAGCTAGGACTTACCGTTGATATTTGGTAAATTTCGTAGAAGGTGCTGCTCATTTTCCCCGTACAAAAAAAAAAATATTGAACATAATGTCATAGTTGCCAACTTGGTGCTTTAAGCACTAGATTTAGTGCTTTTTGAAAATTAAAATGCCAAAAAAATATTTAGTGCCTAGGGCCTTTTTTAGTATTTTTTTCTGGACTAAAATTCCTCCGAGATAGGTAAAACCTGAAATATTTAAAGCTGTGGCAGCACTGAATTTACAAGAATCTGCAAATTTAAATGCACTAAAATATAACCATGATTAATAAAAAGCTGAAGTTACAAACCCATCTTGTTGAATTCTATTCGCGTAAGTTAAGTATTTCTTTTTTTCTTTTCTAATCTTATATATAAAAATAAGTGCACGTTTTTGGTGCGACCTCATAACTTGAGAACGGCTTCACCGAATTCAACCAAATTTATGTAGCATATTCGATTTATCAGGCAGATGGTTTATGCCAAGTTTGTCCGAATTCGGAAAAGGGGGCGTGGCACCACCCATACTAACTAAAATATAAAAATAAGTGAACGTTTTTGGTATGACCATATAACTTGAGAACGGCTTCACCGAATTCAACCAAATATATGGGACATATTCGAGCTATCATGCAGATGGTTTATGTGAAGTTTGCTTGAATTCGGAAAAAGGGGTGTAGCGCCTCTATTTTATACATAAAATTTAGTGAGTTAGCTTTTAACTTGAGAACGGCTTCACCGAATTCAACCAAAATTATATAGCATATTCAGGCCATCATGCAGATATTTTATGTGGAGTTTGCCCAAATTTGGAAAAGGGGCGTGGCATATGTATCTTATGTATAAAAATAAGTACACGTTTTTGGTGTGAGATTATAACTTGAGAACGGCTTCACCGAATTCAATCAAATTTATACAGCGTATTCAGACTATCATGCAGATGGTTTATATGAAGCTTGCCCGAACTCGTAAAAGGGGATGTGGCACCTCCCATACTAACTAAAATTTGTATGTTGTATATCTCTTGAAATATTTGTGGTAGAGTACTGGAGATTGGTATAGAGGTATATCAAATAATTCCATACTCATGGAGAAAACTGGGCGGTATTGGAAAAGAGGGCGTGGCACCTCCCATCTTATATATACAAAATAAATGCAAGATTTCAACCAAATTTATACGACATGGTCGGGCTATTATGCAGATGGTTTGTGTTAAGTTTCCCCGAATTCGGAAAAGAGGGCGTGGCACCACCCATACTAACAAAAATTTTCATCTGGTATATCTCTTGAAATATTTGTGGTAGATTACTGGAAATTGGTATAGAGACATATGAAATAATTAAATACTCATAGGGAAAAATTTGCGGTATTGGAAAAGGGGGCACCTCCCATCTTAAATAAAAAAATAAGTGCACGAATTCTACCAAATTTAAACGGTATATTCGGACTATCATGCAGATGGGTTATGTGAAGTGTGCCCGAATTCGGTTCAGCGGTTCATGATATATGACAGTTTATGTCTGTAACATGAACCACGTATGTATATGGTACAATAGCAGATACATGAAAAATCGAAAACATAGTGAACAAGTAAGAAAGTCTAAGTTCGGGTGGAGCTGAACATTAAATACCCGGCGCAAGTATTAAATATATGTTTTTTCACCTTTCCGAAAGCTACCGCTAGGTGGTAAGCCGGGGTGTATCAATTTTGAGTAAATTAGCGTCCTTAAATCACGAAATATTGCAGTTTCAAGCATTTGTGAAATGTACCGTTATATGAAAAGCGGCAAGCACAATAAAAATACCGAGTTTAGTACAAATTGGTAGAACGTTTACCGATATACGTATATGTGATCGTAAGTGGCCGGTGCCACTCCCATTTTCCAAAATTTTACCATAAATGCATTTCTTGGTAAAGAATTGTTGCAAGCATCAATTTTGAATAAATTAGCTTTAATATTTACTGATTTATCGAAGATTTTGTATTTCTCTAAATTACCGTTATATGGGATGTGGGCGTGGTTATTGTCCGATTTTAAAACCATTTGGTATGTTGTGGGAAGGCCAACAACTGTGCCAAGTTTGGAAGAAATTGGTGCAGCGGTTACCAAGATATACACATGTAACCATAAGCGGGCGTGGCTACGCCCATTTTCCAAAAATTTATAATATTCTTATTTTTCGTCTGAAAATTATTGTAAATATCAATTTTGAGTGAATTATCTTCAGTAGTTACTAAAATATCGCAGTTTTCGTATTTCTGGAAATTACCGTTATATGGGAAGTGGGCGTGGTTACAGTCCGATTTCGCCCATTTTCAAAACCAACCTACCTTGGATTAACAGAAACCTACATACCAAATTTCGTTGAGATATCTCAATTTTTGCTCGAGTTATCGTGTACACGGACGGACGGACAGACGGACGGACAGACTGACATGGCTTAATCGATTTCTCTATTCATTCTGAGCATTTATGTATACATTTGTCTATATCTATCTCGATTCGTTTTGGCTGTTACAAACAACCGTTATGTGAACAAAATTAATATACCCTTGTGCACAAGTGCGCTCGGGTATAAAAATTGTTGCTATGATGTGCTGTGTTTATTTTTTCTGCGGATAAATTAAGTCAAGTATAAACATGGCTGCAATATAGTTCTCAATTAGTAATTGATTTTTTTTTTAAATACGATTTAAAAACAACAAAAAAGATTGTTTTATTTCAACCCGGCCATGAGCTCAAAAAAATCAATTGAATTTATTTCAATAATTTTGCACAAATTTGTTGCATCATTTCGAACGAAAAGTTTGAAAACGTTGTGAAAAATTGTTGCGATAATGTGCTGTGTTTATTTTTTCTTCTGATAAATTAAGTCAAGTATAAACATGGCTGCAAGTTTTTCAATAGGGATTTTGTAGGGCCAATGGAATGAAAGTCACCACAACACAACATATCTGTCATTTCATCGTATTATCGAATAGGTGGTGTATGTACATTGATATTTGGTCTTTCTATTTTGTACTTTGGAGAATCAACACAATGCAGGATTTACGTGGAAATCAACAGCTTTTTGGTGGTGCTTTGAGGACTTTCGACAAACATTGCCCGTGATTCCACGATCAACACCGGCAGATGAGATCAATGCATGCTGGAAGTCTTCCCCTCTGTGGCGATATATGCAAAAATTGACATTACACATAAACATGCGTATTCAGTTGCACAATAATCAATCTGAAGATCGGTTCTCTAAGCAATTGT
>NW_023458557.1:27791572-27812952 GCF_013731165.1 Rhagoletis pomonella | reverse complement strand
TCAGTTGCACAATAATCAATCTGAAGATCGGTTCTCTAAGCAATTGTAAGAGATCGGCAATGGAAAAGTTCGAATCGATAATACAAATGGCGTGATTACATTGCCGAAGAATTTTTGTAAAATTTTCCAATCAAAGGAAAATTGATTGAACGCGTGTTTCCAAATATTGCTCAAAATTACCTGGATGACAATTGGTTGAGAGAATGCGCAATACTGGCACCAAAAAATGTACATGTCAATTCAATCAATTATCAAATTCTAGAAAAATTGCCAGGTGAAGTGACAATATATAAATCTCTTGATAGTGCAATGAATCAAGATGACGCAGTGAATTATCCAGTTGAATTTTTGAATTCATTGTAGCCGCCTGGTATGCCACCACATAGTTTGAATTTAAAGGTCGACTCATCAATTATTTTAGTACGGAATTTAAATGCTCCAAAACTTTATAATGGCACAAGACTGGCAGTAAAAAAATTTATGGCGAATTTAGTTGAAGCAACAATACTGACTGGCAAAGGATAGGGGGAATTTGTGCTCATACCGCGTGTTCCACTGATAACAACAGACATGACGTTTGGATTCAAGCGTTTGCAATTTCCAGTGCGTCTAGCATTTGCCATGTCCGTCAACAAGGCGCAAGGACAAACTCTTCAAGTATGCGGATTGAATTTGGAGGAGCCGTGCTTTTCGCACGGGCAGCTATACGTGGCCTGTTCAAGAGTTGGCATTCCAAATTGTATATTTATTCATACCCAAGATGGAAAAACAAAAAATGTTGTGTATCCAAATGTGTTGGATTAATATTTAAAATAAAGAATCAAAAATTTTGAAATAAAACAGATGATAAATTTTCATATAGACAAATTCCAGGACTTTTCGCTCATTTTTCAATATTTTTCAATATTTGGTGTAGTGAAGCACACCGGGGTACCGCTAGTTATTTATACAATTTTGATTTTTCACCACCTGAATAAAAAACATCGTTTCTTGGTGCTGAATCCAAATCTGGCCGCACAATTGCTTAGCACTAGAATTTTGAAATATCCTAACCTTAAAGTGCCAAAAACACGGTTTTTGGCGATATTTGAGGTTATATAATGAAAACATCAAATTTTTTGCTCATTTATACTTATGGCGACATTTTCATTTGTTGCGATTCGATTTTTCTTTCTCGAGATATACCAGTTTTAATGCGCAGTACTTCGATATTACGTCGTAAGTATGAGTCATCATAGCATCTGTAGAGGCTATTCATTCGTTATGAGCTAAAAATTTTGTGTATTGATTTATGTATGTATTCTTGTAAATACTGTTAACTTTTTGCTTTTGTTAAATACAAACTGTTATGAAAAAAACATCTTTTGATTCAAAAAAATTTGGTGCTTTTAGTGTGATAAAACGCTTTTTTCCCCAAGTTTTTGGTGCTTTTTGAAAATCAAGAGTTGGCAACACGGTAGGCCCAAGCTTCTTCCAACTTGCACTTTACTATACTAAAATTTATTGGGCTACAAATCTGCATACTCAAAAAAAATCCAGAAAAGCTGATTAAAATGTTTCAAATTGTGATGACACATTTTAAAATTTTGATTTACATGTTTTTTTTAGATAGTAAATTATGTTTTCATAAAAAAATAATAAACACTTATAAATTTTTTTCTCTTTCTTCCGTTTTAAATAAAACTGTATTAAGCATTTTTATTCTAAAATCAAAATTGTATGTTCGGATTCGATGCTTTAGAAATGTCCCGATTTTTGGCCACGGAAATCTGGTCACCGTATGCATAAGTAAAAAATGAGAATTTTAAGTTGTCTCACTTTAGAACTAGGTGTGCAATATGTAAGCAATAACAGAAAGTGCAGTGAAAAGTGCAACAGAATGCCAGCCTTTGGCTACAACTACCTACATGTGTACACATTATACTGGTGCACAAATGGCTTGGTTTCACCAGCAACAAGCGACCTATTGCATGTGACACTGTTTGTTATGACTTACAGCAATGTAAGCGTACAATTTGAAAAGCAGTGAAGGGGAAGTGGCATCAACAGGCAACACAGCTTCGGCTCTCTAGACAATGCACGAACCGCACGACACTGTTCGTACATATGCTTGAAAGGCATTGTCATACAAGCTTAGCCAAAATCAATCAGCCTTATCAAGAGCTTCATTTTCCCCGAACCGGTTCGCTTTTCACTTTTGGTTTCCATGGGCGGATGACAAATTTTCGGGTGAATTTTTTTTTCAGGCGAAACTTACGATGAGGCAGAATGTGTGCAGTGCGTGAACTACGGCCCATATTATGAGTCACAACTTTCCAGATAGTTGAGTTGTAAGTTGTAAATTGGTATTGTGGGACACATCTCAACTCAACTTTAAAAACGTAGTTGTCTTTTAGTTGTCTAGCACTAGCATCCTCGGGCTCATCGGTAAAACATAATTCGTAACCGATTTCCATTTTTTTTTTTTGCTTTTAATAATTTTAATATCATTAAAATAACATACTATTATGAAAATAACAAAATTTGTATAGAATTTCCGACTTTTTTGATGGCTACAGTCAACTGAAAACAGTTGAGAATGGCAATAGCAATAAATAGTTGAGTTGTATGCAAGTTAAGTTGTAAACCATAATAGAGGAGCCTATGTGTGTATGAACATACAAGAGAAAGAAAAATGCGCAGAAGCAGTTTAGTTCGATTTAAAATTAAGTAAAGTGAGAAGAAGAATGCGGAGTGTTAATACTTATTTATAAATAATTAAAATTTAACTTGTATTTTATCAAAAGGGGGTTAGACAGCGTAATTGGTTTTATAAACAAAAGTAGATACATACTTATGGAAACCATACATAAAAATTAACATCTTGTTTTGCATAAACAATGAATATTGTATATTTCATTCGTAGTCAAATGATCAATAATTCTATTAACAACTTAGGCATTTTCTAGGGCTGTAAGATTTGTAAACCAGTTTTGGTACAAAGTATAATATTATGTATTTTTGTGTTTAAATATAACCAATAGCAAATACACACCATATATTCAATATAAAACAATAACTTGGCTATTTTATTTTCTCCTTAAAATACCAACAATACGTGTGCAACAGTAAGTAAAGAATCTTTATTTGACACATTGCACGGATTTTAATTGAATTGTTTTGCATTGCCTTTCATTTCCATTGCTTTCCATTACCATTGCTTGTATTGCCTTCTCACACAATAGATGCTTGAAGCGACAATGCTTAGAGAGAAACAAGCTATACAATGGCAAGAATTGCTCATTTCTCTCTGTGCTCTTGCAGAGCATTAGTGGTTAAAAACAAAACATTGCATTTCTATGTTAAATGACGACCGACTTGTGCACCAGTCTAGTACACGTGTATGTATATAAACAAAAAATAAAGTATTATTCGAATAATTGAAGAGTGCAGTATAATTCTCCAAAAAGAAGTGCAATGAAAATATATATGTATGTGCATATGTATGTTAAAAGTGCAACTAGATACATATGTAAACAACAAAAAGTGCGGTCAATAAATGTGAAAAGTGCAGTAGAATGTCTGTTTTCCTAAGCGCAACAATATAAAACATCAGTTTTAATTCCAATCAACGGCAAATAAAGTTACTTAATTTGCGCCAACTGAGTTGTGTGTAAATTTTGTAAATTCCTAATAAACACAAAAACGAGGGTGGTATCATATCGAATCCGAGAAGAACTCGAGAAAATAAATTTCTCGAATATATTTTTTGGCTCATTTCGAATTCGAGGCGAGTTCGAGTAAATCAGTTTTCTCGAAAGATTTTTTTATTGCATCGTCTTCGAAACACAATCAAGAAAATTGTTTTTTCGAAAATATTCTTTGTTAAGAAAATAAAACAAATACAATTTCTTTAGATTTTATTTTAGTAAGCCGGCTTTATTTAATGCAGCAACGGAAAAAAGTAAATATTTGCATTTAAAGCGATTTGTAAAACCTTGGTTATTTCGTGAAATGGGTATTTACATATAGTGGTGCTAATTAATGTTAAATTATTTGCTACAAATTTTCTGATATCCCTAGAAAACGAAACATTCTCTGTTGCTATTGCATTTTTTTTTACCTTTTCTTTATTTATATTTACGGTGACCATCCGTCCTCTATTGTACGGGACAGTCCTCTTTTTTAACCCATTGAAGCCAAATGTTCTGTATTTCTTTTAATGTCCTGTATTTGTCCCGTATTCGGTGTCTCGAGGCCGTAACAGCTCATTAAAATGGCATGCCTATGAACGAGTTTTAAGTGATGTTGGTACATGTATGATACTAATTTTCTCTTGTGATTCGAATCGAGGAATACATACAGTGACTAAAATAGAAATTAGGACTCGACATTTTAGTAAGTTTTGACTATTTTTAGTTAGTTTATTTAATGTTTATTATTTATTTTATGAAAGGAAAGCTCTTTTCCTAACAAAAACCATGTTATACCAAATTTCCAACTTTGCGCAAAAAAACTATAAAATAATTCTGCAAGGTTTCACCGAAACTTCAAACTTTTTAATTAGAATCTTTAGCAAAAAATTTGGTTCGCAGTTTTGTAACTCATTAAAATTTAGTATTATAAAGTGCGAGTGGAAAGTGCTGCTCATTTGTTTCACTTTCAAAAAAAAAGTCGAACATACTTACCGTCAACAAAAAAAAAATCCAAAAATTTGTAAGCCTTAGCAACTAAAAATTGCACTTCATTATACTAAAATTTAATGAATTTTTTTAACAAATTTTACGGAATAAAAATCTCAAGAAAATTATTATACACCGTTATGTTACTATCAGGATACTGTTTCAGGGCTAATACATCCATCGGCGTAGCCAGAATGAAATTTAGGGGAGGTTCGACCCTATTAAGCTGGCATTTCAGGGTACTATTTTATATATATATAAGGAAAATTTGAAAGTTAGGGGGGTGGGCTCGAGCACCCCCCTGCCCCTACCTGGCTACGCCCATGAATACATCTAGGATCATTGAAGAAGGCTTTAAGATCTGTAAGCTGTTGTGGAACAAATTTGCAAAATAATTTTTTGTCCCGTATTCGGCTCTCATAAATATGGTCACCGTATTTATATTATAGATTTCATTTCAGATAGCTACATTTTTAAATTCTATAAAACTTGGGTCGAAAAAATAATTCTAGAAACGCCAACGATTCGAAAAATAAAAATTAAAGAAACTCCAACGATTCGAAAAATAAAAATTCTAGAATCTCCAACGATTCGAAAAACAAAAAGTTCTCGAAGCGCCAACGATTCGAAAAATAAAAATTATAGCAACTCCAACGATTCGAAAAATAAAAATTCTAGAATCTCCAACGATTCGGAAAACAAAAAATTCTCGAATCGCCAACGATTCGAAAACAAAAAATTATAGAATCTCCAACGATTAGAAAAATTAAATATTCTCGATTCGCCAGCGATTCGAAGAAAAAAATTTCTCGAATCGCCAACGATTCGAAAAACTGGTAATACTCGATTTTCTAACGATAGGTGACTCTCCTACGAATTCGAATGCACCGATCTATCGTCGCGAAGTATCGTCTCGATAATTCAATCAGAAGATATGTAATAAATTAACTAACGAAGACCTGCGTGCCAAATGAACTTTTCTCTCTAAGTTTACACTGCTGGCAAATGCAAATAAGGATTAAAATTTAAAAACTAATTAATACAACTAAAGTAAAATCTGTGGAAAATTAACAATAATATACTTTTTTCGCAAAATCTGTAAAGGACCCTTTATTTCTCAAAAAAAACCGGGGTAACAGTTATTCGTCGCCACGTTGTACATATGTGTGGACTAAAAATTTAAAAACTAATTAATACAACTAAAGTAAAATCTGTGGAAAATTAACAATAATATACTTTTTTCGCAAAATCTGTAAAGGACCCTTTATTTCTCAAAAAAAAACCGGGGTAACAGTTATTCGTCGCCACGTTGTACATATGTGTGGACTAGGGATGTTAATTTTTCGGCTTTTTCTGATCCCGGGATTTTCGGCGGATTTTGGCGTTGTCACAATCCCGGGATCCCGGGATTTAGATACTCATTACTTTTCAACAACTTGAATCGAAAAAATTGCTTCTATGTTGTCTGAGAAGCTCTCCTTCATTGTAGGTAATAATAATAAATAAATGGGTTTGAAACCATAGTACATTACAGGTATTGTCTTCCCAGAGAGCGCATATTCCTATCTGCCTTGTTAAAAAAATATCATTGTTACCCACACTAAAACGTTTACTGCTGGAAATATCCCTTTTTCCATACCCCATATACCATATATGTTCACGCATTTTTTTAATAAACCATCTTACAGAGAAATTATTAAATTTGCAAAAGCCGGAAAAAAACATTTCGAGCCCTAATCGCCAAAATAACGTAAGCGACATATTTTTCAAAATTTTGTTTTTGATGCAAAAATATTACTAGAGCATCGAGATACATTTCTGCATCAACAAGAAAATTTTGAAAATAATGTCGCTTACGTTATTTTGGCGGTTAGGGCTCGATTTGCTCGTATATAAATTCAAAATTTGTATGGCGTTTTTTCTTTTGTTTTGAAAATTTATGAATACTAAATTGAGCGAAAACAAAAAGCAAAGCCAAATAAAAGTAAAAGAATCAACATTGAACTGCGTCAAAATGAAAATAAGGGAGCACGAATTTCGATGTGAAGCAA
The DNA here is from genome assembly GCF_013731165.1 of Rhagoletis pomonella. Lineage (NCBI taxonomy): Eukaryota > Metazoa > Arthropoda > Insecta > Diptera > Tephritidae > Rhagoletis > Rhagoletis pomonella. The sequence continues at coordinate 27,806,240 of NW_023458557.1, read as the reverse complement.
AACTCTCTAGGAAGACAATACCTGTAATTATTGTACCATGGTTTGAAACATACTTTTTTATTTAAAGTGGCGTTTTTCCCCTATGATCGCAGGATTTATTTTGAAGGACTTTGTAATTTCAAAGATATGATTAATTCCAAAAATTATTAAAAAGTTCAATGCAATGTAGAATAAAATATGGAATATAGGAAATAGGAAATTTCTTTAGACTTCAAAAAATTAAAATTTTTTGGATTCACCAGGACGAATAGGTAATTTCTAAGCTGACAAACTTAGAAGAACGAGATTTGAACAAATATTGCGAAATTTCAAGGATAAAATTTTAAAATGACATTTTCAATATTTACCAGCCCTTCTGTACTAGAAACTTGAATATGTTTAAATTCTCCAGGATTTCCTCATTAATTTTATACCCATACTTCTTCTATAAGCACATTTCTCTGAATTTTTTAAATCATTTTTAAATTACTGACGTCAGAAAAACTAAAAACGCAATTTTAATATATTTGGCCCATGGTTTCGCGTTGTATTTAAAATTTATTATCGCGCGGTGTTATGTATACAATGAGCTATACATTTATAAAAAAATATTAATTATTAAATAAAAAAAGAAATATAGCCAATACTGGTCAAGAAAATTATTGCCATCAGTGCAAATTACAAATCCCGAAAATCCCGGGATTAGTTGCCAAGAATCCCGGGATTTTCGAGACCTTAAAAAGTCCGGTATCCCGTGATTAACATTCCTAGTGTGGACATAGTTGCAACTGCATAATTGTGTAGATATGTATGCAGCTAAAAAAAGAAAGTGAAGTGCAAGTAGATTTGAAAAAAGCGCAGCTGCAACGACGCACATGTGTACATACTAGGGCGGGTCAAATTTTTTGCATCAAAGGCATATCGCGATTATGATTATTTGGGTCATTTCAAGCATTTTTGTCCAAGAAATCATAGGTCTAAAATTAATTTCGAGCCAGCGATTTTTTCTATCTAGTTTTTTTTCAAAAAGTGTCTCACCTGTTGAAACAGCTGTATTGAAAACTAGCCAAAATGAGTATCTGGTGGTTTTTGGGGTCGAGAAATCCACTTCTGGCATTAAGGCATTTTAAGGCATTCTGGCATTCTTTTAAGGGCCGACAGAGGGCGCTTCCGAATTTTTTTTGGATTTTAACGCCTTTTTTCCGAAAATCGACAAAATTGTTGCGAAAATCCACGAAACAAATTTCGTAAAGTAAAAGAATTTCGATTTTTAAATGGCTTTTTTTCTAATATGAATTATTTACTTCTACTTAGTAAGGGTTTTAATCCCTAGGCGCAGCCGAAGGCCGCCTACGCAGAGAGAGGTTCTGCGCAAAAATACTTCCGCCCTTGTTTTCCGGCAATACAGAAAGGATAGTTCTACTTAGTTAGGGTTATAATCCCTAAGCGCGGCCGAAGGCCGCCTACGCAGAAAGAAGTTCTGCGCAAAAATACTTCCGGTCCCCTTTTCCGGCAACACAGAAAGGAAAATTCTACTTAGTAAGGGTTATAATACCTAAGCGCGGCCGAAGGCCGCCTACACAGAAAGAAGTTCTGCGCAAAAATACTTCCGGTCCACTTTCCCGGCAACACAGAAAGGAAAATTCTACTTAGTAAAGGTTATAATCCCTAAGCGCGGCCGAAGGCCGCCTACGCAGAAAGAAGTTCGTTTTCATGTATGCACTATTTCGGTTTTTGTCATATGCATTATTTCGGTTTTGAGTCGAAACTGTGCATGTATGCATTACTTCGGTTTTTGTCATATGCATTAATTCGGTTTTCAACCGAAACTGTGCATATATACATTATTTCGGATTTTTTCATATGCATTATTTCGTATGCACAGTTTCCATATGCACAATTTCACGGTACCTTTTTATATAGACTAAAAGTTCAGTGTTAAAAATTATTATTTTTTTATTTTTTATTTATTCAACAATTTTTATTAAGCTCGAGGCCGTTTTTAATGAAAAACTTATTGTGGAAAAGCAACAATAATTTGAAAAAATGGTAGGAGTGATAGCTATTTCGGAAATCACCACATTTCCTCATCAGACTTCTTTCAGTAGGACTCGAACCGACGATCCCACTGGCTCAGCCAGTTGCCTACGCACTGTGCTAAGTTAGCATTGTAAATTATCGTTGCTTTTTTCCCACTTTTTCATCTGCTAAGCCAACACAATCAAGCACAGCTATTCCGCTACGATTTACACTTGATCGCGTGGTTGATGGTTTTTGTTAATAATTCTATTTTTAGAATGTTTAACTTTTAGGTGTGCTCGTCCTTAAGTTATTTGTTTTCGTTATTTTATGGCATTATAACAATTATATTCAACAATTTTTATTGAGCTGCAGGTGGTGATTTCCGAAATAGCTATCACTTCTACCATTTTTTCAAATTATTGTTGCTTTTCCACAATAAATTATTCATTAAAAACGGCCTCGAGCTCAATAAAAATTGTTGAATATAATTGTTAGAAGGCCATAAAAGAACAAAAACAAATAACTTAAGGACGAGCACACCTAAAAGTTAAACATTCTAAAAATAGAATTATTAACAAAAACCAACAAAACCAACAACCACATGATCAAGTGTAAATTGTAGCGGAATAGCTGCGCTTGATTGTGTTGGCTTAGCAAATGAAAAAGTGGGAAAAAAGCAACGATAATTTACAAGGCTAACTTAGCACAGTGCGTAGGCAACTGGCTGAGCCAGTGGGATCGTCGGTGCGAATTCTACTGAAAGAAGTCTGATGAGGAAATGTGGTGATTTCCGAAATAGCTATCACTTCTACCATTTTTTCAAATTATTGTTGCTTTTCCACAATAAGTTTTTCATTAAAAACGGCCTCGAGCTCAATAAAAATTGTTCAATATAATTGTTATAAGGCCATAAAATAACAAAAACAAATAACTTAAGGACGAGCACACCTAAAATTTAAACATTCTAAAAATAGAATTATTAACAAAAACCAACAACCACACGATGAAGTGTAAATCGTAGCGGAGATTGTATGTGTGACAGTGATGGAAAATGAGTGTGCATTGTGCCATTTTCGGCCCTTTCGGAAGCAGCCGGCACCTTCAGCACAATCGATTGATTTTCGGCACTCTTTTTGCGTAACTCAATGCAACTAATAAATATTTCTTTCGGATCCGCAATTAAAAATATTTTTTTTTTACATTTAATCGTATGTACTTAAACTGATAAATGATATAAACATAGAAACGCAAGCAGAAGAATCTCGCTTCCACATTCTGCATATGCGCTTAACATTTTTGTTTAAACAAATTTGTCGAAATTTCATCTCTAAAGCAAATATTAAATATCATTTAATATATACTTTAGATTTAAATAATCATTTTTAGTGGTGGGTGAGTCCGAGATGTTTAAATGATCGAGATAGTACATTCAATTCGCGTAGATTTTTGAGAACGTTTGTCGTTGAAGGTGTTGCACTTTTTCTTCCATACTGAAATTTTTGTACATCCAATTTGTATAAAGAAAATGCAAAAAAATATTAAAAATCAACATGAATTCTTAGCTGCACTTTCACTTTATAATACTAAAATTTAATCGACTATAAAACTGCATACCGTCAGTTGGTGTCGAACACTCATGCGGTGACGATGTGATCGCGCTTTTATTGCCGTCAACAAGCATTTTCGTAAAAGCGCTAGCACAACCTCAACAACAAAGTTATTATTAATGGATAAAAGAGACATCTTTTTGGATTCGGTAATAAGTTTTGACATTTTAATAGCATTTCAAGTGCTTATTAAAACCTTACGACACTAACATATTGACAAGATTTGACCATTTATCTTAATATTATGTATTTTTTTTTATAAAAATACAGTTTATACTTAAAAAAAGCCGTACAAATCCAAGGTTCAATCTTTTTGCAACATTAAAAAAATCAACACACTTTCGTAAAAATTTCGAGCATTTTAATCAGATTTCCTAGTGCGCAACACCGCAAACAGAAAAATTCAAAAAATCAATGGTATTTTTTAGACACTTCAAACTTGCACCTTAATATACTAGAATGAATGGGCTACAAAAATATTAACCCAAAACATGTCTACAAATTCTGAACAAAAACTGTGAAAATTTGATGAAACTTTGTTGATTTTTTTCAATCTTTCAAGTTTGGATTTATTTGCAAGGCTTTTGCTTGACAATGAGCTACAATTTTATAAAAAAAATAATTAAAATTATTAAAAAAAATAAAATAAATACCGGGTGACCGTGTAATTTTGTCAAAGATGAAGACAATGATGATAAAACATTAATATACTATATAGGTCAATTCATATTAATGAACATAAAGTGAGATCACTATCGATAAAATGGAAATCCTCAAGGGAAATTTTTAATTTCAACGCATGGAATTTACATACATTTTTTACTTACCCCCGAATTGCTTAATTACTTCTATTTCTGCAGGATCGCCATTAGGTAAATTGCATTTCCAAAGATTTTTTCAAAATAAATGGCGATGAGGGATATTTCACCCGCCGGTGATAAGAAATCGCAATCACCATAACGCACATCACAAATATTACTGTTCACGATCACGTTTATATCCAAAATTACAATTCATAATTTCGTTTTGTAGCAAATATGAAACATAGGTATATCCATTTACTTAAATGCAAACGGATTAAGAATCAAAGTGCTAGAAGAGATTTGAGCGTTTGGTACGTAAAGTATTTTTAATGCAAATTGTACTTTTGTACTTTTTAAAATTATTTGTAATGAAAAAAGTAAATTGTACTTAAAATATCAACACTGTTTCACTGGCGTGATAAAGTACTTGCTGCAGCGATGCCAGATTTGAGCGTACCCAATATTTTACCGATAATAACTCATGCGAAGGATTTGGGTATTGGGCATTTTACAAGCCTATTAGGAAGTATGTATACATATCTGTGTTCGTATAGAATAGTAGCTTATATCGGAAGACTGGCTTTAGTATAATGAACCATTCGCAGCATACGATTGTGAAAGACTCACTGGTCCCGAGTCGTTGAAGAACTCTTGGAAAATAAACGTAAAAGAGGCAGTTGCGATGCTAGCAAGTCAATAATCGTATAAAGTCTCATAAAAAAATGCCTTGTGGTTTAAAGAATATGGGAATGGTACATTTTACTAAAGCCAGCCTCCCGACATAAGATACTATTTCATACGAACACTATATTCGTCTACAAATAATGTTGATTATTTAAATTAAGTCCTAAGATAAGTTTGTGAATCTTATCAGTGTTCTATGTAAGAACCAAAAATCAATCCCCTCGCCAATTAGAACTTTTGCTTTAAAAGAAAAATATACTTAGCGCACTGTTTGAACATTGATGTGCTCAGCTCACTGTTGCCAAGGTCGTGCATTTTGCACTAAATTTAGTGCTTTTGGGAAACCAAAAAGCCAAAATAATTGGAATTCAGTGCTTGGTGCGTTATTTAGTGATGCTTTTTTAATTTAAGCACACCGAGTGCATAGGTACATATGTATGTATGTGTACACTATACACTCACGATCCAGAAAATAAAGGTCGCGCCATTCGCGGACCGCTAACCCTCTCTTCGTCGCTGCCATCATAATATACTTTTGTTTACATTCACTTGATGCTTTTCGCACCAAATTTAGTGGGTATTCAAAACGCGAAAATTTTTGAGTTTTGTGCTTGGTGCGTATTTGGCGCTTTTGTTTTTAGTTTGAAGACTTCAAATTAGAAAATCTTAAAAAAATGGAAGCAAACATTTAAACAAAATCATGGCACAGTGACAATCATAAGCGACAACGAAATATGTGCAGCACCTTCAATCATGCCAGAAGAAATCAACCGTTGTGCAAGAAACATTGATTTTTACTAATTTGAATCGGCATCCTTACAATAAAATTATGTATTCATATAAAGTCCATAAAATACACCAATAAAAATTTGGTACTTTTTCAAATTGAAAACTTGGCAATACTGCCTTTTGTTCGATGCTTCTTCTTTTTCTTGTCGAGTTCGTCTTGCTCTCTCATTCTGGTATGTTTTGACGTCACGGCCAGTTGCTCTCAGCTCGATTGGCGCAATCTTGTATTCTATCATTCTTGACTATACACTAATATTCTACATTAAAATGGAATTCATTTACTGAATAAAATGTGAGGAATAGGTAAATTAAATATGTTTTGCGTTGTTATAAATGTATTGAAATTATTTTATTAATAAAATCGTGAGGAAATGGATATGTATTGTAACATGCATTTGAAATCCGTTTCACTTTCACTATATCCAATTGTCCAATATATACATATATACACATATGCAGACCACACACGCAGCAAATTATTAATAACCCATATATTCATTTGAACTCAGCTTGAGTTCATTCATTGCTGCACTCATGTTACATATTGGTTTATATTAGTCGCGTCGACCGACAAATAGATTGCAACACACAAAAGTACATATGTATGTAGTTCACTGAAATATGCTGACTTGCATATATGAAATTATGTACATTTAGTTTGTAAGTATTAGTGTAATTAGGTATCAATAATATTTGTATAAAAGAAAATACTTTTCAAATAAAGAATTCAATTCTGTCTGACCTCAGAAACGAACAACACGAATTATTAATTATTAATTACTTTACATGCCGATCCTGCCAGTTCTGTTCAAAATAAGCAGACTGCTCTTTTAAAGCAGACTGCTAAAGAACATTAAATGGCATAAATAGAAATTACACGATCCTGCCAAATCAACTATAAATTTTTTTAACGTAAGGATAAATTTTCGATCCTGCCAAGCAGAATTTAAGAAACAATTTGCCACAAACGGCTGTCAAAATGTCCCGGCAGACGGGATATCCTGCTGGTTCCAGAAAGCCTAGTACCCACCTCCACAGGGATCCCGATGCGACATAAAAACAGGGTGGAATGCAAAAGGATAAAAACCGTTTAACCATGACTGGCAGCGGTGGATGACTGGCAGCACGAAACAGGGTAGAATACTAATCTAGTATAAGTAGAATGAAATTTGGCGAACCTCGCGGTAGCTAAACAAGTAGCAGAAATCCTTTGGTTCCTGCTTAGGAATTTTTTTTTCCGTAAATTAAGAAAATTTGAAAAAAAAATATATATAAGTTTCAGCTATTCTTCAGTCAGACATAACTGTCAGACATAACTGAAAATAATTTCATGAAATCTTGAAAAGTATGAAGAAAAATTAAAAGCTTTAATAAAAGACACTGAAGAGGCCCTCAGCACCTCCACAGTGGTGAAACAAGGCCCGACACCGATAACCATAGAAGAATATCGGCGTAGGAATAAGCTTGACAAAAAAGAAATATTAAAAATACCTACCCCGGTAAAAAGACAGAAACAAAAGCGGGGAGGCAACAGTTCAAAAAAAAGAAACAAATAGCCGAAACTTATAGATTGTTAAATCTTCCAACAGATACCGAAGAAAGACTTAAACTAAGAAAATTAATTAGAAATTTAAGAGAAGATAAATAAAAATTAAAAGCAAATTGGAATGCCAAAAGATTTTACAAAAAATCCCATCAAGTGGGATGAAAATGCAACATTAGAACTAGAAACTAGAGATTATGAAAGGGAATTAATTTGGTTAAGAGAATTTTGGAATTCCATTGGTACCCTGTGGGGAAAATCTCTAGTTCTGAACTGGGGCGCTTCTAGTACATTTAGACCCAGTACTGGTTCGCGATAAATCTCTTTTGCATGCAAGCAACTGGCGAATTTAACATGGCGATGTCCTAGGAAGTGTCAATTGCCCCCCGCTGCATCCCTTTTTCGATAGTTCCGAACTAGTCCTAAATTCTATAGTTCCGAACCAGTTCTAAAATCGACAGACGAAAGAAAAAAGTATCATGATTTTTCAATCTTTTCGGTTCTTCCGTGTGCATTATTTTCAAAGAAACATTTTTGCAATTTGAAATTAAATTTTGTTTGTTTTTGTTGAAATATACGTTTACATACCTTGCTGTAGCTCACTTTGCAGAGGTGCTCGCTGTTATTGGTTAGATTCCATACGGTCCCAAGATGTTAATATGTTAACACAAAGCTTTGTTTTGTTAGCAAACTATGAAATAGCATCTTCGAAGCACAGAATAGAAGCGTATTTGAACGAAAAAGCCGCCCAACACATATCTATGTAAAGTAAACAAGCCCCCGCTGCATCCCTTATTCGATAGTTCCGAAATAGTTCTAAATTCGACAAATAGGCTCTAGTTCGTTCTGCATCCCTTTTTCTATAGTTCCGAACCATTTCTAAATTCGTCACTTTAGATATAGATTTGTAGTGAAAAAATTAGTTTCTTAAAAGTACCACTTTTCGCCGATTTTGGCCTGGTGGGGATCTAGTTCCTATCGGACTAGTTCCTTTTTGGCGATAAAGACCTAGTACGGAACTAGAAATTTGTTTCACTAGTCAGCGGTTTTCCAGCAGGGTATGGACAGAGAACCTACCATGGAAGACGTAAAAAATCCATCAACCCAAGAAAAATAAATAATGTTAATGTTAGAAAAATATTTTCCAAATAGGCGTTAATTGAGCAATAAATAAATAAATAAAATTTAAAAATTTAAAATTTTAATTTCCGAAAACTTTTCTTATTCTATGCAAAATGTCGTGGTGGAAAAAGATAGCAAATAGCATTCTGATAGCCATTGCGGGATATGAAATAGGAAAGGAAACATCAGAAAACACAGACAATAGGATAGTTAGATACGAACCACCGGCGGAGGTAGAAACAAACAAAGTTTCCAATAATCCAGATATTTGGTTAAGTGGTTTCGCTTGCATACTCATGCTATTGATCATCGCAGTAGCCCTAAAATTGAAGAGTTATATTAAAAACAAATTAAGAAGACTAAATAACGTCCAAGAGCGTATCTAAAACTTCAATTTTACGCTCGCTTCCCTGTCAGCATTGCAATAAATGGGCAAATGGGAAGAACTTTATCAGACACTTATAGAAGAAAAAGCTTCCGCAGAAAAATCCTACAAGTGTATAAATAAAAACATAAAAATAAAAAATGAAACTGTGTTGAAGCACCTCACGACAGTATTAGATTCACTGAATAAATTAGGACAGGCCATACGTAATAACCAATTAACTAGCAGTCACCAAATAGAAGCAAACCAAATATTTTCAACTGTTAGAGACAAATTAGTATCCTCACTAGCAAGATATAATATTGAGGTAACCATCCCAACCTCATTCGAACAAGAAATACAAATAGACTTCAATATCTTCCTATTGGAGAATTCATCCGATTTAGAAGAAGACAAGAAAATTGAAAATCAAACAAAAACTTTGCAAATAGGAAACGTCAAAATGGCACAATCAACTATAGAATTCATTAAGACAGCCTCATCAGTGCTACCAGAGTTTGATGGTAAGCCAGAAAATCTGCACAGCTTTCTAGACGCTCTTGATATCTTGGAACAAATCAAAGATAATCATGAAGCCCTGGCGATAACTATGATAAAAACCAAGCTAAAAGGTACAGCAAGAAATTACATAAGTAATGAAAATTCAATTCAAGAAATTAAGTCAAAATTGAAATCTACTATTAAAGGCGAATCAGTAGAAGTTTTGACAGCAAAACTCCTGAACGTACAACAACGTAGTAAAACCGCAAATCAGTATACTACAGAAATAGAAAAAATTACCAGATCACTAGAAGGAGCATATATCTCGGATGGACTAAACCCAGACTTAGCCACCAGATATTCAACACAGGCGGCGGTCAAAGCTATGTGCAAGAATTGCTCCAACGAGAAAGTAAAAATGATAATGCAAGCTGGCACATTTACATCAATGAATGATGCCATCTCTAAATTCACCAATAGCTGCACAGAGATAACGGGTAGTTCAAATACAATCCTGAGCATACGACAACAAAATCAATACCGTGGTAATTTTCGTGGTGGTTACCGAAATAACAGCTACGGAAGTTATCAAGGCAGAAGATTTAGACCACAGCCCCGATACAACAACAATTTTAGACAAAATAACAACTCGCAAAGAGGATCATCAACTCAAAACAGAAACAGAAATTTTATGCAGACTCGCAATGTACGTAATTGCACCCAGCAGGAAAACCAGCAAACTCCACTTCAACAGTAAATAACAAAAGAGTACGTGTACTTAATTTACACCTAAACAGCTACATATCTTCCAAAGCTTCTCTAAATAACACTATTTCAACTCTCTTGATAGACACAGGAGCAGATATATCTATTATAAAAAAGGGACAAATTGATAGCAATATCACCATTAATACTTCACAGATTACTGATTTGAAAGGCATTGGTCAAGGAATAACAAGCACACTAGGTACGGTCACAACAGACTTGAAAGGAGACGATCTATTAATTAAACACAAATTTCACATAGTAGAAGACAATTTCCCAATCCCGTGTGATGAAATTATAGGTTTAGATTTTATAAAGAAATATAATTGCATTCTAGATTATGGCAAAAATTAAGACAGATTAATTTTGAGACCTTATGATTTTCCAGAAAATATAATAATCCATATGACAAATAGACCAGCTATTAATACAATTACAATCCCCGCTAGGTCTGAAGTAATTCGGCAAATCAACGTAAAAACTAATAATTCGGCACTTTTTATTCCCCATCAAAAGTTGGCTGAAGGTATTTTCATAGCAAATACAATTACAAATAAAGACCAAACTTTTGTTAGAATCATTAATACCACAGATAAAAACGCAAGTATTCAGAATTACAATATCAAAACAGAAAATTTTAATAATTACATGTTAATCCAAGAAACAACAGAAAATAAAAATAATAACAAAGAAAAATTAAAAAGATTAGTTAAGAATTTCCCACAATTTGCTAGCCAACAATTAACGACATTATGTTCAGAGCAAAATATTTTTCATGCCTGGACCTAATGTCAGGTTTTCACCAAATAGAATTAGACTCAGACTCCAGAAATATAACATCGTTTACAGCAGACGATGGTACATACCGATTTAAAAGATTACCATATGGCCTAAAAGTAGCCCCCAATTCGTTTCAAAGAATGATGACTTTAGCATTCGCAGGTCTTAAACCTTCACAAGCTTTTTTATACATGGATGATTTAGTAGTATTAGGTTGTTCCGAAAATCACATGATGAAAAATTTACAAGATGTATTCTCAACTTGCAGAAAATATAATTAAAAGCTGCATCCCGATAAATGTTTATTTTTTAGTCAAGAAGTTACCTATCTGGGACACCAGTGCGCAAGTAAAGGAATCCTACCAGATCCAAAGAAATTCGAAATTGTTCAAAATTACCCAACACCCCAAAATGCGGAAGAAGTCAAACGATTCTGTAATTATTACCGAAGATTCGTACCAAATTTCGCAGAACATTCAAGAATTTTAACTAGACTTTGCAAGAAGAATGTTCCCTACGATTGGACAGAAGAATGCCAAAATGCTTTTGAATATTTGAAGAAGGCATTAATTAGTCCAAATATTTTACAATATCCAGATTTCAGTAAAGAATTTTGTATAACAACAGATGCTAGTGGTTATGCTTGTGGTGCAGTTCTTAGTCAGGAACATGAAGGAAAACATTTACCAATTGCCTATGCCTCCAGATCATTCACAAAAGGTGAAATTAATAAAGCAACAATAGAAAAAGAATTAGCCGCAATTCATTGGGCCATAACTTATTTCAGACCATACGTTTATGGCAGAAAATGTTTAATTAAGACGGACCATCGACCTTTAACATACCTTTTCTCGATGAAGAGCCCCTCATCAAAATTAACAAGAGTTAGATTAGATTTGGAAGAATATGACTTTGAAGTGGAGTACATAGCAGGAAAAGAAAATTATGTAGCAGACGCACTATCCCGAATCAATATTACAAACCTTAAAGAAATGTCAGTGGAAGCAAGCAAAATACTAAAAGTTACCACAAGATCAGAAATTAAAAAACCAGCCAGTAATAATAATAGCAAAAAAGAAATTAAAAGTCACAAAGAGAACCCTATAATATATGAAGCGCTAAATAAATTTGAAGTAAAAAGACATGTCGAGCTCGTTTTCGATCCTCCGAAATTATATTTCAAAAAAGGCAAGCAAATTACAAGCAACCTAATTGTTGAGGATAAGATTGACTTAGGACAATTCTTTACCAGGCTTGCAAAACAAGCCGGCAGTCTAGGACTTGTAAAGATACAGTTGTCCTTAGGGGACAAATTGTTTAAATATAACTATACTCGAGTAGGCAAATTTATAGAAGTAGGTACCAAGGTTCTCAAATATTTAACAATTGCATTAACCCCAGAAGTTATGCATGTGACAAATGTCGACAAAATTAAAGAAATTATGCATAAATATCATGACGATCCTGTTTTTGGTGGCCACTCAGGAATAAATCGCATGACAAACAAGATCAAACAGAAGTTCAGCTGGAAAAACATGAAAAATGACATAAGAAAATACGTAAAATATTGCATCCATTGTAAAACAAATAAAATTAATAGATATATCAAGGAACCAATGACAATAACGGAGACACCTCCGAAGGCCTTTGATATTGTACAAATCGATATAATCGGACCATTACCGAAATCGATACACGGAAATGAATACGCTGTTACTATTATATGTGACTTAACCAAATACCTAGTTACAGTGCCAGTTCAGAGCAAACATGCTGTAGCAGTTGCTAAAGCTGTATTCGAGCATTTCATTCTGATTTATGGTTGTATGAAAACAATCATAACGGATATGGGAACCGAATATAAAAACAGTTTATTTGAGGAACTGTGCAAACTTCTCAAAATTGAGCATAAAACCTCAACACCTTACCACCATCAAACGCTGGGCACTGTCGAACGCAGTCATAGAACATTTAATTAATACATGCGTACTTACATATCCATTGACAAAACTGATTGGGATGAGTATCTCAGATATTTTTCGTATTGCTACAATACGACACCATCCACAGTTCACGGCTATTGCCCTTTTGAATTAGTTTTTGGAAAAACACCCCTGACTTACGATTTTTTACAAGAAAGTGTCATTAGCCCAGTATATAACCATGAGGCGTATGAAAAAGAAATTAAATATAGGCTACAAATAGCACAACAAAGAGCTAAGAAGTTAGTACAAGAAACCAAGGAAAAACAAAAAATCAATTATGATATAAATAGCCACAGTAAGGAAATAAATATAGGAGATTTAGTATTAGTTAAAGATGAAGCAGGTCATAAGTTAGATAGTAAGTATAAAGGACCCTATAGAGTAAAGAACATTGATAAAAATAACAATTTTACTGTAGTTCATCATAGAATAGAAAGTAGCGATAGAAAAAATAAAGATAAGGAAATAATAGTTCACAAGAATAGGCTTAAATTACTATGACTTTAAATCAATAATATCAAACACTTAAATAAACAAAAGCATTCCAATTTACTTATAATTCTTACTAAGTACTCACAACAAAAAAAATTTGTTTAATTTTTAAAAAATGTAAAGAATGAAAAAACAAAGTCAGCATAATAGGTACATATGTACGTAAACAAACAAAAATAAAAAAAAAACTACATAAACCAACAAAATTTTTTTGCGACTTCAAGTTACCATTATGTCATAACTTAGAAAGACAATTGAAATTCAGTAAAGAATAGCCATGGATCATTGGTGCACAAATTATCCATGGCCATTCTCAAAAAATGGGAGGTGTAACATGCATTTGAAATCCGTTTCACTATCACTACCCTGCAAAAAGTTGTGCGACTAATCTCTAAAGAGAGTATTTCGAGATTACTCTCAATCGGGTACAATTGGGCCTTAATTAGTCCCAACTAGTCTCATACGGGTACTAATGGAGGTCAATTAGTCACGACTCATTCCTTATGGGTATAATTGGAGATCAATTAGTCCCCAACTCATCTCTAACAGGTACTATTAACAATTTAATGATATGTACGCACTTAGTGAATGAAACTTCATGTGCGGCGTTGGCACACAGAGAGAGTATTCGCCTAACAAAACTGAGCACCCCGGCTCGAATCTCAGCTGGCGCAAATTTTTATTTTTATTTTTTAAAAGTGACTAGTCGCTTTTTATACCCGTTCGGGTATAAAGGTGAACAATTAGTCTCTTCATAGGACATGCTCGAACAAAAGCGATCAGTTCATTCCATATAAAGAGATCAAAAGTGGTATTAGTCGCATGCTCCTTCGCGATTGCTCCCAGAGTCATCCCGGATTAGTCTAATTTTTTGCAGGGTATATCCAATTGTCCAATATATACATATATACACATATGCAGACCACACACGCAGCAAATTATTAATAACCCATATATTCATTTGAACTCAGCTTGAGTGCATGCATTGCTGCACTCAAGTTACATATTGGTTTATATTAGTCGCGTCGACCGACAAATAGATTGCAACACACAAAAGTACATATCGTCGGTCCCTACGAAGAGTAGCACATTTCACTATTCGCGTGGAAGACTAGCACATTTCACTATTAGCGTGGAAGACTAGCACATTTCATTATTCGCGTCGAAAAGTAGCACATTTCAGATTTTTGCGTGGAAGAGTAGCACATTTCGTTATTTGCGTGGAAGACTAG
>NW_023458557.1:27787421-27791172 GCF_013731165.1 Rhagoletis pomonella | reverse complement strand
GTGCTAGTCTTCCACGCAAAAATCTGAAATGTGCTAGTCTTCCACGCGATTAGTTAAATGTGCTAGTCTTCCACGCGAGAATCTGAAATGTGCTACTTTTCGACGCGAATAATGAAATGTGCTAGTCTTCGACGCGAATAGTGAAACGTGCTAGTCTTCCACGGTAATTTGAGATGTGCTACTCTTCGTTGGGAGCGACGATATGTAGTTCACTGAAATATGCTGACTTGCATATATGAAATTATGTACATTTAGTTTGTAAGTATTAGTGTAATTAGGTATCAATAACATTTGTATAAAAGAAAATACTTTTCAAATAAAGAATTCAATTCTGTCTGACCTCAGAAACGAACAACACGAATTATTAATTATTAATTACTTTACAGTATATACACTTTTTACTGAATCAAAAAAATTATTAAACATGATAATAAAAACTTGGCGCTTTTGTTTTGGAAAAATTGGCTTTTTCTGGTGGCCTGATGCCACACTGACTCAGTTGTCGCAAAAGTACACATACATACACGCATTTTTACTTGAAAATAAGTGTGTAGTGGTTAATATGTATACGTTGCCATCTCCGTACAGCTCACTTCACCTCGCCTAGCACACTCGCGTGCTCGCAGTTTGCCCGCGACGCACAGTGCCGCGAAGGTGGACAAAAATACAAAAATCGACTGTCTTGAAACTTAGATGTTTTGATGTCAAGTTACAGCTAAATCTCCAACTAAGAGAAGTTCATAAGTTATTTTGTGATAAAAACAACTTTCAGCCTCACACACCCCCTCAAAGTACACCTATTTTCTACATACCATTTCATTTCGGCGATTCGCACATAAAAGTGGTCGCAGTTAAAAATTTGTTAAAAATACATTTTTATTCCTAGCAAGATCAACTTTTGCACTTTGATAAAGATATATGCGACAAACCAAAAAATGTATGGTTCATGGAAAAAAAATTTATACAAATATTTTTTTTTTATTAATAAATAAATATATGATTAAACATACCAAAATCCGAAAATTGGTAAACTTTGGAGACAAAAAAAAAACATCTTCAAAGTTCGTGAAATTTTTTTTTTGGTTATGGTAGTTTGGACCTTCTACTAACAGAAACAATCGAAATCTCTTCCAACTTTTTCCAATATTTGAAAATTTTCAATTTTGAAAAAGTGACTAAATGCCTTTTTTTGGTATTATTTTAGCTGATCTATATTTACAATACTTTTTCTGAATGCCCTAAGATCTAAATTTTTGGTTCGCTTTTCAAAAATAAGGTATTGAATTAAAGCTAAAAGTGCCAAAAAAAAAAAATTAAGAGGTACAGGGTGCTTTGAAATGAAAAAAATTATCAGCTAATTAAAATACTTAAATATGCATCACGGTATGGGAGCCAAAAACAAAGGTATACGAAGATTTACATATATATATATATACATATATATATATATATAGAGCAATGACACCAGTTTACAAATAATATGTTAACCAATTCGAGTAAGGAAATAAATGCAATCGAGACACCTTACAGCGCCCAATGATTAGACGAAAGGCGAACAAAAAGAAAATAAAAATAAATAACATACCTATTACTCTTCATCTGCATAAAGAGTACTATTTTGCTTAAGCAGCAAACAGCTTGCGAAAATGATAGTACAAATGTATGCACATCAGGGAGGTCCAATTTTTTTATATTTTTTTTTTTTGATTGAGTCTTTTTATAATTTTGTTCACCTAACTAATTACATTACCTGTGCAAAAATTTCAACGTTTTACTATTAGTGGAAAATGTTGCTCAACGCGAGTTTAAAATTTCATGAATTTTTCTCTGGTGCTAAGAGTCCTCTCTTGTGGAAAACAAATAAAAACTCAAGAGTTTAGTGTTTTGTTGAACGAAACAAGAGAGTTATACCTTAGAAATTATGGTTGGTATAACATGCCAAGTTCAGTGCATAAAGTTTTAGTACATGGATGTGATGTAATTAAATACTTTGATTTACCAATAGGTAATGATTTTAAAGCTATGTTTTCATTTATTTTCTTATTCTGTATTTCCACCTATTTTATCAGGTTCATTATCAGAAGAAGCCTTAGAATGTTCACACAAAAACATAAGAAAATATCGGCTTAATCATTCTCGAAAAACTGGAAGAGTACAAAGCAATACGGATTTAATGACTCGTTTGATATTATCGTCAGATCCATTAGTTGCATTTAAAAGAAATATAAAACAGAGAAACAAATATTTAAAGGGTTCTGATCTCAGCTTTAATAAATACATTGTTGAAAGTGACGAAGCAGACAAAAGCATGGAATCATTTGAATCAGTGATCACTTCCTCCTCTTCTGAGGACTCTGAAACTGAGTGATTATAACAACTAGTTCGGTTTTTATTAACATATTATATGTTATTACCATATAACAGCTATTATTACTTACTTACTTAACAGTGATTATGCTTTATTTTAAATGAAATCAAAAGAATTTTTTTTTCTAAAGGTTAAGATGTAAGGAAAACCGACTTAATTTTTCAAATTACCATAATGTATTCACTTAGGAAGTAAAGTTTAGACGAATTTTGACTATTAAGACTATTTTTCTGAACACTTAGCAACAATGATATGCCATATTTCATTTTTAAGTAATCATGTGCAAAAACGCGGTGTTTTTTTAATAGGTACCCGTTACAAAAAAAACCGATTACTTTCTTAAAATTAGAGTAATATAGACACTTCAGATGTAAAGTTTCAATAAATCTGACGACTCCTTCCTGTTTTCGTAAACACCACAATCAGCCATGATTATGCCTTATTTGTATTTCATATAGTGATGTAAAAAAAAATCTTTTTTTTTTTATGGGTACCCGGTACCGAAAAATCGATTTCATTTTTGAAATAAGCATGGGTTAGTCCTTTTAGGTGTAAAGTTTCAACAAGTTCTGAATACTATTTCAGTTTTTATAAACATATGTCTACGATGATTATGAGTTATTTTACCTTTTTATAAAATTGTAAAAAAAAAATTTTTTTAATTAAATGGTAACAGATGCTGAAAAACGTTTTTTTTTTTCTTAAATTGCCGTGACATAGTCCTTTTAGGTGTAAAGTTTCAGCCCATTCTGATGCCTCCTTCCACTTATATCAACACATGTCCACAATGACTATTTTCATATAAAAATGCAAGAAAAACTCGGTTTTCTCGAAATGAGTAACCGGTACAGAAAAACCGATTTAATTTTTGAAATTAGAGGGGCATAATACTTCTAGGTGTGAAGTTTCAGCCAATTCTGACCACTCCTTCTATTTTTGTCCATCATTTGTATGGAGTCGCGGCACTGTGCGACGTCGACTGCGTGCACCTCTGCTGTGCATCCCTAGCTTAGCAAATGAAAAAGTGGGAAAAAAGCAACGATAATTTACAAGGCTAACTTAGCACATTGCGTAGGCATCTGGCTGAGCCAGTGGGATCGTCGGTTCGAATCCTACTGAAAGAAGTCTGATGAGGAAATATGGTGATTTCCGAAATAGCTATCACTTCTACCATTTTTACAACGCTTTTATCAACTTGCATTGTTGTGGCTCCAGAAACTTTCAATGTTGTGGATCCAGAAACTTTCAATGTTGTGTGTCCGACACCATAAAACCTTTGCTTTGCAAAGTTCCTATAAAAAAGTCTAGTGCATAGGGCGACATCTGTAGTGAATAGGGCGAGGTAGATGACATCTAGATGTCGCCCTATGTACTACGTTCGCT
>NW_023458557.1:27760595-27787411 GCF_013731165.1 Rhagoletis pomonella | reverse complement strand
GGCGAGGTAGATGACATCTAGATGTCGCCCTATGTACTACGTTCGCTACAGCGGAAATAGACGACACGCCATTTCTTTAAATAAAATTAATTGGTGCTCGTTTATATGTACATACATATGTAAATGCATGTGTGTGCACCTTTCTATTAATATCGTTGAATTATTTTAATATCTATTGCAAAATTTTATACAGACAAGACAAAAAAGTAGAAAATAAATAATATAAAAAAAGAACTTTTTAATATACAACGCTTTTATAAATGGACTAAAAAGTAGAAAATAATATTTCTCAGTCACATAGAATTTGTTTTGATAACTTTTGATTTTGAAATTTTAGCAAAAGTCGTTATAACCAATTTATGAGATTGAAAATGAAAAGCGTGGGGCGCATGCAATACAAAGCATTATATTTAATTGACAATAGGCAAACTACATAACATAGACCTAAAATTTCTTCAGCGAAAGTACAAATTTGAGATCGATTTTAAGCGGTCGTTATTCATATATCCACATACATATGAACATATATTACCCTTCATATCAATTCAGGTGGCTATTATATGCGCCCCACGCTTTTCAATTTCAATCTCATAAATTGGTTATAACGACTTTTGCTAAAATTTCAAAATCAAAAGTTATCAAAACAAATTCTATGGGACTGAGAAATATTATTTTCTGCTTTTTAGTCCATTTATAAAAGCGTTGTATATTAAAAAGTTTTTTTTTATATTATTTATTTCAAATTATTGTTGCTTTTCCACAATAAGTTTTTCATTAAAAACGGCCTCGAGCTCAATAAAATAGTTGAATATGTTTGTTGTAAGGCCATAAAATAACAAAAACAAATATTTTTTATTTATTTAATTTTTTATTTTACATATTAAATGTAAATGAAAAAAATTAATTTGAATTCAATCGGAGAAGGAATAGTAATACGAAAAAAGAATCGAGAGCGAGTTATTTTTGAAAGTTTTTTTTTGCATTCATGTCTAGGGAATTTTTCACTGCTTTCAAATGTCACTGACATAACTTCTTCTCTATGCTGTTCTAAAACTCGGTTAGACACACTAGCTTGTATGTGTAACGGAATTTTCGGACAGCGGTGGATCATTGTTTACTAGATATTGTTCTAGATTGTCATAAGGAATACTTAAAGTAAATGGTGTTTCGAATATGACTGAATTATCATTCATGTCAATCATATTCGTATAATCCGTGTTTTTTTTTCATTTACATTTCATATGTTTTTATCTTTTAAGTTGAATTTTTGAATAAAAAAAAATATATTACAATAAGAAAAGAATTTGTTTTGTAAAATTCAGAGAACAAATGAAAAAACGAACTTTTAGTCCAAAATTGAATAAAATCGATATAAGTTGTGCATGAATACACCTTCCTTCCCCCTAATTTTCAACACTGAACATCTTAGGCTATTTAAAAATTGAAATTGCATAATGAGAAAGTCAGATTTCGTGGATTTTCGCAACAATGTTGTAGATTTTCGAAAAAAAGGCGTTAAAACCCCAAAAAAAGGACGGAAGCGCCCTCTGTCGGCCCTCATAAGAAAAAATTAATGCCAGAAATGGATTCCTCGGCCCCAAAAACCCCCAGATTCACATTTTGGCTAGTTTTCAATACAGTTGGTTCAACAGGTGAGCCACTTTTTGAAAAAAAACTAGATAGAAAAAATCGCTGGCTCGAAATTTATTTTAGAGCTATGGTTTCTTGGGCAAAAATGCTTGAAATGACCCAAATAATCATAATCGCGATGTGCCTCTGTTAATTTTTTTGGGCCCCTACAAATCGATCCGCCCTAGTACATACATATGTAGCAGGGTTGTTGCGAATATTCGCATTCGTAACCGCGGAACTTCCGCATAAATTTTAACATTCGCATTCGCTTTCGCATTCGCAATAATCAATGCGGAGCTTTTGCGAATGCGAATATTTTGTACTTGACTGATAAAACGTATATCTGGCAAACAAAAAATTTTAGCCGACATTTTTTTGCCTGTGAAGATGCTACGTTAAGATTGTCCCCTACGTCGACCTTCTTTCGTAATTTAAAGTCAAAGAGTAATTATTTTTTTCTCATAAAACTTAATATTCTTAAGTTCTGTGTTTCCTTTTATTAGTCTTTCAGCTCGAAAACAAAAACATTTATTTTTATTTTGTGTAAATTGTCAAAATTAGCACGCATAAGTCGACAGCCAAGTTCACAAATGAAATAAGAATTAATTCAAGGTGAATTTTATATCTATTGAGGAGTGGGACTTGGCATGTAATATATCGTTAGTATAGTATGGAAAGGGCTTAACTCACATCAATACAAAAAAACCGTAACTAACTAAAAATCCAAAATTAACTTTTTGTTTGATTATGATGCATTTCCTCGCATCATAAGTCACCACATCGTTTTAGTTAGTTAGTTGTGGTTTTTTTGCATTTCATCGACAATGTGAAATAGTGTTAACGATACATATGTTGAAAATTTGCGCTCAACCGCCTCAAAAAATGTATCAAAACACATTGAGCGCATGGAATGGAACAACGAAACGATTTGATGGCTTATGGTACCGACAGCGGTGAGTAATAAATTGTGACTGCCTGCAACTAGGAAAAGTCGAGTTCAGCTAACTAATAAAAAAAATAAAAAAACTAATTACAAGGTATTCATTACAGGAGAACCTTTCCAAGAAGTCACCCGGGAACTAAGCAAATCTGAGACCTTTATCGTCCGTGATTCCATAATTCAAATTGTTATTAAAAACGCGGTACCTTTTTAACAAAATAACAAGATTTTACACTAATTCTGCTGGCAGCAACGACTTTCAGAATTTCCTTCGAAGTTTTCATTCCTAGAAAATAATAATTTATTTGCCATATCCACCTATTTAGAACCTCGCTACAAGCGCACATTTTTCAAACCAGTAGTCACAGAAGACAGGATTAAAAATGAATTACAAAAACTAAAATCGAAAAACGCTGATGACGTAACAGGTTCTCCAAATTCTGAAACAACCAAAAGAATTGGTGCTCCAAATTGGAAAATAACGGTGTTTAAACAACGATCTTGCCACGATGCTAGATTGTGAAGATGAAAGTCAGGAGGATGCATCCGATATTTGCAGCCCCGATGCATTTTCCAAAAAGGAATTGTTGCACCGCAATAAAAAAAAAATGTAACTGAAAATTCTCTCAACTGGTGCAGCGTCAATCGAAAAGAATTTACAATTTTGTCAAGTTTCAAGTTTTTCAAGTATGTCGCCTCAAGCGAGTAGTTATTTAGTGGCGCAGGTTTGATTTACGACCCGTTAGCAAACAGGCTGTAATCCGAAAAGGCAGCAAAATTACTCTTTCTTAAACACAATGTTCAAATTTTTTTAATCAAAGTACTAAATAAAAAAATATTATTAAAAATTAATAACTTTTCAATTTTTTATTTACCTAAATCCCCTAATGTACTCACCAAATTTATTTCTTAAAAATATTTGACATCCGCATTCGCATTCGCATCCGCGGATGTTAGCTTTTAAACATCCGCATCCGCATTCGCATCCGCGGATGTCTAAAATTCCACATTCGCAACATCCCTGATATGTACGTAAAAAGAAGAAAGTGCAGTGGGAATATGTATATACATATGTATGTGCAACATACAATTAGCATGTCATGGGGGTGATATTTTGGACTTAACGCGTTTTGGAAATCAGTTTTTCTTTTCGATTAGCTACGATATGTGCAGCATATGTACAATTAGCTTGCCTACGGCACAATATGTATAGCTACATATCGTCGTTTAAAGTACAAAACCGCGTAACTGACATTTTTTGCCGAAAATTGGATTTTCTCGCAATAGCGTTTGGGTCAAGCTTTATCCATTCGTTCTGAAATATACTAGCCAGAAATGCGATTGCTTTATAAAAAAGATAACCATTTTGAAATATGAGTGTTTTTACTATCTAATTTATTAGATTAATTAATTTCTGATGACGACCACGGCAAACGTATAAAGGACTATGATTTAAGGGTATGCACCTGGAATATCCGGACCCTTAATGGGGAAGGTGCCTCTGCCCGGCTGGTTGATGTCCTCGGAAAGACAAAGGCTGACATCACCGCCATCCAAGAAATGCGATGGACGGGGCAAGGAAAAATAAGCGTGAAGCCTTGCGACGTTTACTACAGTTGCCACGTAAAGGAGCGCAAATTCGGTGTTGGATTCATGGTAGGAGAGAGGCTCCATCGCCGAGTACTGGCCACAATCCGCATCAAAGCTAGATTCTTCAACATCTCGCTCATCTGCGCCCATGCCCCGACGGAAGAGAAGGATGAGGCGTCCAAGGATCTCTTCTATGAGCGCTTGGAACGTACATATGAGCGCTGCCCCCGACACGATGTCAAAATCGTGCTTGGCGATTTTAATGCCAAGGTGGGCAAGGAAGTGATCTTTGGCGCCACTGTCGGAAAATTCAGCCTCCACGACGAAACGTCCGATAACGGACTGAGGCTGATCGACTTCGCCGGGGCCCGAAATATGGTAATATGTAGTACTAGGTTCCAGCATAAGAACATCCACCAAGCTACATGGCTGTCTCCAGATCGAAAAACGAGAAACCAAATCGATCATGTTGTGATAGACGGAAGGCATGCTTCAAGCGTTATAGACGTACGTACACTCCAAACATCGACTCGGACCACTATCTTGTTGTAGCCAAGATACGCACCCACCTCTGTGCAGTAAAAAATGTGCGCCCAACAATGCAAGGAAAGCTTAACGTCGAAAAGCTGCAATAACAACAGACGGTCAATTTATTCGCCACTCGACTCACACACCTGCTCTCTGAGAGCACTCTTCAACAATCCGACATACGCGAGCAGTGGAACAACATTTCCCGATCATTAAGTACCGCCGCCGAAGAAGTAGTTGGATTTCAGTGAGCCCGAAAGAACAACTGGTACGATGACGAATGTCAAGAAGCCGCAGAGAAAAAAGATGCCGCCTACAGGGCCACGCTGCGATCGGGTGTAACGCGAGCCATGTGGGACCGTTATAGGGAACTGAAGAAGGAAGCGAGACGTATTTGTCGCAATAAGAAGAGAAATACGTGAGTGCGAAGAGCTTGAGATGCTGGCCGACAGGAAGAACGCCCGAAAATTCTACCAGAGGGTTAGGCGACTTACGGAAGGTTTCAAGACCGGGGCGAACTCCTGTAAGAACAACAATGGCGACCTAGTGACCGATGTCCAGAATATACTTAAATTGTGGAGGGAACACTTTTATAACCTACTGAATGGCAGCAGCGCTGAAAGTAGTGAAGAAGACGAACCCGAGTCCCCAGTCGATGATGATGGAGTAGCTGTCCCACCACCTGGCTATGACGAGGTACGAATAGCGATTACGCGGCTGAAAAACAACAAAGCTGCTGGAGCTGACGGCCTGCCAGCCGAGCTATTCAAGTACGGCGGCGAGGAGCTGATGAGGTGATGAGGGACCTTATCAGTGTGGCTGGAAAATCCACCATAGATCGGGTATTCACAATACGCCAAATCTTGGAAAGGACCCGCGAGAATAGGATCGACACACACCATATATTTGTCGATTTCAAAGCCGCTTTCAACAGCACGAAGAGATGTTGCCTTTATGCCGCGATGTCTGAATTTGGTATCCCCGCGAAACTAATACGGCTGTGTAAAATGACGTTGAGCAATACCACCAGCTCCGTCAGAATAGGGAAGGACCTCTCCGAGCCGTTTGATACCAAACGAGGTTTCAGACAAGGGGACCCCCTTTCGTGTGATTTCTTTAATCTTATGTTGGAGAAGATAATAAGAGCCGCAGAACTGAACCGCTCAGGCACAATACTTTATAAGAGCGTACAATTGCTGGCGTATGCCGACGACATCGATATTATCGGTAAAAACAAGGGCTACGTCTGTTCTGCCTTCTCGGGATTGGATAGAGAAGCAAAGCGAATGGGTCTGGTGGTGAACGAGGACAAAACTAAGTATCTCCTGTCATCACACAAACAGTCAGAGCATACGCGTCTTGGCACCCACGTCACTGTTGACAGTTACAAGTTTGAAAAAGTAGACGACTTCGTTTATTTGGGAACCAGCATTAACACCAATAATAATGTCAGCCTTGAAATCCAACGGAGAATCACTCTTGCCAACAAGTGCTACTTTGGGCTGAGTAGGCAATTGAGAAGTAAATTCCTCTCTCGTCGTACAAAGATCACACTCTATAAGTCACTCATCATGCCTGTGCTGGTGTATGGCGCGGAAGCATGGACAATGAAAGCATCTGATGAGGCGGCTCTTGGAGTTTTCGAGAGAAAGATTCTGCGAAAGATTTACGGACCTTTACGCGTTGGTGATGGCGAATATCGCAGACGATTTAACGATGAGCTGTATGAGCTTTACAACGATATAGACATAGTGCAGCGAATTACAATTCAGCGGCTCCGCTGGCTTGGCCACGTCATTCGAATGGACAGAAACGCTCCTGCTCTGAAAATATTCAACGCGGGCCGCGATGCTGGTAACAGAGGAAGAGGAAGGCCTCCTCTGCGGTGGAAAGACCAGGTAGAGAAGGACTTGGCTTCACTTGGCATTTCCAATTGGCGTCAGTTAGCACAGAAGAGAAATGACTGGCGTGCTGTTTTGGACTCGGCCAAAATCGCTTAC
The DNA here is from genome assembly GCF_013731165.1 of Rhagoletis pomonella. NCBI lineage: Eukaryota > Metazoa > Arthropoda > Insecta > Diptera > Tephritidae > Rhagoletis > Rhagoletis pomonella. Next base: position 27,780,721 of record NW_023458557.1, on the reverse strand, counting down.
TCGGTTACAGCGCCAATAAAGAAGAAGAAGAATTTATCCCACCTCACATGCGCGGTTTTGCATTATCTTGATACGTGGTTTTGCATTTTGTTGATAGGCGGTTTTGTACTTTAAACGACGATATGTGGATTCACTTGCTTATCGCCATAATAGTGTAAATTCTGACAGTGTAAAACTAACAATGAAAATTTTGGTTTGTATTCTTAATATTCTTCAAACGATTGTATACGGCGCGGTGACCTTAAATTAAGAGATTTTTAATCAAAACTGCGATAATATATTTTTAAAACTTTATTTAAAGTGTTTAAGTTGGTGATGGATTAACTTAATTAATAAAGTCTTGTAAATATGCACATGACTTTATCTAAATAAGCTAATTTTTACTTTAACTATCATCATCTGCTTTTTATATAAATAAAATTCATTATTTATGAATTATATTTCATTGGAGAAATAATAATTTATTACTTTATTTTTCAGATAGAGTCTAACTGGTTGCATCCACACAATAATTTAACCATTTTATTTTAATTTCAGATTGCTGTGCAAAAGACGTGTTGAAGCATCAGCAGCTACATTTATAAAAAATATATATGTTATTATATAAGGTGTTTATTTTGAGTTATTTAAATTTTTTAATTTTTCGTTTAGATTGTTTCTAGCGGAGAGTGATTGGATGTTGCCCATAGCCATTGGAAAAATTTATAAGATGAATATTTTGAAAACATCTATATGTAAGCAATGAAAGAGTCGTCAAATTTTGCCAAGATGTAATAAAAGTGCATTTTTGTGAACCAGTGTAAATGATTTGCAACTCTTAATATACATCAAAAAAAGGTAAATCCATTACCAAATCCATTACCTTTAAAATCGCTTAACTTTTTTATAAAAATTTTGCAACTTTTGAAGACATCTATATGAAAGCAATGAAAAAGTCGTCAAATTTTGCTAAGTTGTAAGACAACTGAATTTTTTGAACTACCATAAATGATTTGCAACTGCTAATATATATCAAAAGAAGGGTAAATCGATTACCTTTCTTCTTATTATAATATTGTTAAAAGCGCTTAACTTTTATGGAAATTTTGTCATATTTGAAAACATCTATATGCAAAAGAGTAATATCAATAATAATACATTAACTTTTTTTACCGAAATATTTTGGTCCAACATTTTCACCAACAATACACCTTCACGATTTCGAGTGATACATTTATCTGCTAATATTACGGTTTGCTAGTTGTTAGAGGGCATATTTCCATTGACGCCTTAAATAACCTAACGAAAGTGTATGTCCATGAAAGAGTTCTTGAAATTCTCCAGTGATCTGGCGTTTCGCAGCACGGTTAATTGCACAGCGAAATAAATCTGAAGAACTTTTTCTTATTCCCTCCCTGGCGGCAACAATGATCCGTTTCGATGGAGAATCTCTCCTTGAAACTGTATAGTATAGTTGGTAGGTGAGTATCGTTGTTCTACAGAACTCCAATATAAATAGACTTATTTCAGACGAAATACCTTAAATGTCTTATCGTGGAGCGCCATGGTGCTGATGGTTGATTTAACGGTGGTCATCTGAGATTGACCCCTGGACAACGCAATCCTGGTTTTCTCCGAATGCAGCTTTAACGCACAGTAATATTGGCGATTCACATCCATTGGGCCAATCGGAACACACGGGATCTCGAAATACTCGGTGGTACAGCACGTCGGTGTAATTGGACATTCATGGAACATTTTCTCACTTGACGATTTTTAGTAATAACTCGACTACAGTATTGCCCTTACCGCTACCAATAGATAAGTGTCTCGAATATAAACCAGATCGGATCATAACTAAGATTCTTAGTAATAACACGACTCCAGCGCCACCTGGCGGGTCAAACTGAGAATATGAACTAACCAGAGATCTACTCAAGCACACAAAAAACTTCGTTAAAATCAGTTCACTCACAAACACACGAACAGAAGAATTATATGTATATACATCCAAAGATAGGTAATAGTTTCAGTACGTTTGGAAGACGCCGCGCCCCTTTTTAAATATCCTTAATTTTCTCTAGGAGTATACGATTGATTTCGTATATCTCTATACTACTATATGTTCGAGTACTCAACCATGAACACTTTCAGAGATATGCAGTATGAAAAATTCGGTTTATTTGAGTAAAGTAGAGGACTTTAATCCATTTATATGGGAGGTGCCATGCCCCCTTTTCCAATAATATAAATTTATTCCATGAGTTTGCGATTGAGTTCATATATATCCCTACCAAGTTGCAGTACTCTACCATGAACACTTCAAGAGATATGCCGTATGAAAAATTTGGTTGGAGGTACCACGCCTTCTTCACTTATCGGTATGAAATATCCTTTACGACCTGTTCCCCGCGCCCATTTTCGAAATAGCCCCAATTTTTCTTCATAGCTACGCGATTGATTTTATATATCTCCATACCAAGTTACAGTACTCTACCATGAACACTTCCAGATAAATGCGGCATGAAAAATTCGGTATGTATGGGGGAGTATTCGATTGATTTCATATATCTCCATACCAAGTTCTAGTACTCTAGGTATCCAGTGGCGGTACTGTCATATAAGCCCAAAACCTCGGCTTGGCTAGCATAAATTTCTGTAGTTTGAAATTTTTCCGAAATTACCTGTATCACCCTCTCATCCACCAGCCGACTTCCACATTTGGAATCTTTTACAATTTTAAATGTTGCCGTCAATACTTTCATCCCTCTTTAACTTAATTGCTTTTACCAGGCTTTCAAAATTAAAGAGTTGCAGTATTCGTTCCTTCACGTGTAAATCACAGCAAACATACGTATGTATGTATTGCTATGTCTTTGCGTATACATACTGCAACGAAGCGTTTTTGTTGCCCCGATGCTTCTTCTACAATGCTGGGGTATACTCGCCGTTTCCAGGGTTCGTACAATAAATTTGTAGTTTCGGGGCTCTGGTAAATCGTACTTTATTGACTAACTTCCTTATTTTCTATAAACATATAAAAAAGAAAAGATCACGGTGGAAAATTCCAGTAATGTCGCTACTGGTAGCTGGGTAATGGCTCCGTGTTCCGTTACTGGCCCGTTATACCGTAGTGTCGTGGCTTTAGTACTGGTGGACAGCGCTCTGCTGACGCCGATGAACGGCACGCTGCTAACGTCGGTATGTGGTGCTCTGGCCGCGTCGATATGTATCGCTGTCGGCAATGTCGACGAGTCGCGCCGGTGAGTGGCGCTCTAACAACGTCGGTGAGTAGCGCTCTGGTGACGCCGGTATATGGCGTTCTTGCAATGTCGGAGACTCGCGGATGAGAGGCGCTCAGCTAACGTCGTTGAGTAACGCTCGGGTCGCGCCGACGAGTAGCGCCCTGGTGACGCCGGAGAGAGTACTCTAGTCGTGTTGGTTAGTGGCGCTCTGGCAACTTCGGTGAGTGGCGCTCTTGGCCGCGCCGGTAAGAGCATTATGCTAACGTCGGAGAGTAGCGCTCGGGTCGTGTCGATGAGTTGCGCCCTGTTGGCGCTGCCGACGTCGCTCTGTTGACGGCGGTGAGTTGCGCTCTACTGGCGCTGTTGACGTCGGGCGAGCGGGTGTCGCCCGTACGCGGCTGTGGCGAGCGGTGATCGAAGCCTGTATTTGCGATCTTAAGTTCGGGGAAGGAAATATATATTGTCTAGTTTTCCTCGCATAAGTTACGCGGTCTTGGCCCTCTACTTCTGAAGTGGCGATGTATTGTGTTGATTAATATCTTTGCCACAAGCAATCCCCGATCATTCGTAGTTGTCGTTCGACCGCGACCACAGATCCGTGCTGACTGGCTTTTGAGCTACTGTGTCGTATACAGTGTTGCCGCGGCATTCAGAAGAAATGTATCACAAAAATTCCCTAAAGTGGATCAAAAGTATCATGGAAAAAAGTTTAAGTATCAAAGTATCAATCTTCAATAAAACTTCTATCTCTTAAATTAAAATGGTAGTTTGAATTTTTAATTGAGATCGTTGACAGTTTTTATTAATATTTTTATGGTTTTTATATAAAATACAGAGTGAAAATAAAGCTTTTATACTCGGTACACAGTTGAATTGATTTGTATACTGAACTAAAATCACATGTCAAATTGGTATTTAACACTGTAGGAATATCGAAGTAATTTTCACAATACTTACTGAATTACTCTGGATGAAATTTTTGAGGCAGTGTCACACGATTAGTACATTTGTACATTTTGGCAGTTACAGTGTAGTGTTGTTTAGAAATTCTTTTATTGAGCTGAACCCAAATTTATAAAGAACACCACTCTGTGACTGCCAAAATGTACAAATGTGACACTGCCTTTAGCCCAGTACCACATAAGACAGCTTCAAAATCAAAAATAGGAAAGGAACGACAATATTAGCCTGTTCCGCACTCCAGGATTTAGTGATAAATTGTTCGAACAATATATGATAAATTTGTGAAAGGAAACGACTTCGGACTATTTCGGACTAAATCCTGCAGTACTGGAGCAGGCTAGTTGTCTGTAGCTAACAGTGATCCATATGCAGATTAAAGGTGGTATGTGCAGTGAAAGAAAACAAACATAATGTTTTGCCACAAATTCATAAAAGTCCTAAGATGGGAAGAGTTACCCTCAACTTCTTTGAGAATTAAAATGTACCTCAATTTATGCTAAGCTAAAAATGGAAGTATCTTTTAAAAGTTCGATGAAAACCATTTGGGTGAAAACGGCAACACTGGTCGTATATTTAATAGGCTGTGTGCTTGATGTTGCATGGCTCGGAGCTACATGTTGCGGTGTGATGTTGCATTGTCATGGCAACGAAGAGGTTATCGGGTGTTGCTATGACTTGTGTAGCCGTGGCTTGTTTCGTGGCTGGCTGCTTTGGCTTGTGTTGCTGTGGCTTATTGCATCGCTGGTTGCTTTGATGGCGGGTATTTGTGTGGGCCAAATTCTTCTGGCATATTTGGTCCTCATGTGTTACATGTATAAGTTTGTGAGTTATGTATTCCCCCTGCAGGAAATGTATATAACTATAAGCTAACTTAAAGTTAATTAGGAAGGAGCTAAAAGTCACTTATTATCTGTATATTTTCTTTGACGAAAGCTAACTATATTTCTATGGCGATGGCCGCGAAATAGTCAAGGGTGGTTTACCTCTGCATTAGATGTAGTCAAGGGTGGTTACCTCTGCATTTGATGTAACTAACTTGTAACTAACTACTTTTGGACATAAAATATCAATGGGAAAAACAAAATATTTTTTTTTATTTTCTTATATTTTTATTTACTTTATTTATATTCGAACTCCGTAAGACATAACTTGAAAGTGATAATATGAAATTTCGATCTTTTATTTGTCCTCAATTCGAAAAAGTATTTGCGAAGTGCAGGATATTTAAATAGAAACGCGTTTAAAGAAAACAATCTCCTTCATTACTCCTGCATTACTTATCAACTAGTTTCAAGTTAGCTTTTTGTAGCTAACTACAAGTTATATATTTTATAGAAATCCCGCAAAAAAGCTAACTACAAGTGGGTTATTTTTTAACAATTGATAATTTTTTTCAGCAGGGCCTTGTTGGTGTTTTGAATGTGTGAGAGTTCTTGTAAGAAATTTCGAAGCCAGCATCTGTGAATTCAAGAAGTTACAAACTTTTGGTTGTTTCAACTGAAATCTACGAAAAAGTGAATGGAATACACAACAAAGTTAATTAAACAATCAGAAGTGCATATCATAGTCCTTCGCAGTGAGTAGAAGCATTGCAGATATCGTTTTGGATTTCATTAAATTGAATAATTTTTATTCCGACCTCTAGGTTAATGTTCGTGAGTTTCTGCGCTTGGTGTACAAAGTCAAATTGCTTTCACTACAGAAACTGTAAAATCGGTACAAAATCCGTACGCTCAATTTTTGGCCAAGCAAAAAGCAATATATGTAATTGAATAAAGACAATCCTACTTCCAACAACTTCAAATATAATAACACATTTTTCCACTAGACCTACTTATTTTTGACTTCACAGGCAAAATGAACTAATGTAGGTAGTTACAAATGTAAACAAACAATTGCGTTGGTGTAAATATATATATTTTAAGAGAGAGACGCTGATTGATTTCGACTACACTTCGGTTTTCAAAAGTTTAGCCTTGCAAAATTCCACAGTTTGATTTGGTCCCCTAAGACTATTTCTGACAAAATCCTGGGGTACAAGAACAGGCCAAACATATGGATAAAGTAAACAAGTGTTGCCACATATCTTTCTTACATGAGGAAAACCTTCATGACTTAGATAGTTGGATATGGGCAGAAAAAGCAAATTTTTACAATATGAATCCGTATACCTTATCGGAAAATTAAAAATCAGTACCTAAATTCGTTCAACCATTTTTACCACCGCAAATCTGTACCGTGCGGAAAAATACGTACTTCTGGCAGGGCTGGTTACGGTTTTCTTCCATATAAATTAAATTGTATTTATTCGTTTGCTTCCATTAAACGGGACAAAAACATCTAAAACATTAAGGGTATTTTTCAGCCATTTGAAACTGGCACTCTATTCTACTAGATTTCAATGGGCTACAAAACTGCATACGCAGAATCCTTCTAGGAAATCTTATTAAAAAAGTCCAAGTTTTTAAGAAAATTGTTTGTGTTTTTTTATTTTTATTTTGCACAAAGTTTGAAACTTGAATTAATACGGGTTTTTTCAAAGAATAAACTATTACTAGCCAAAGCATTTACATTTTACGGTTGAGTTGTCATTTACACGAGTCGATTTTGGATAAACGACAAAAATCTACTGGAAAATCGACCCGCGTAAAGGCAGCTTAATCCAGCAACAATTATCATTAAAGTTAAAATATCGGAACTAAAATTAAAAGAAAAGTAATTCCTCTATATCTTTACCGGGGTAATTGTTACATCGATGGGCAACGACAAATACAAAACTTTAGACATAGCAATCTTTTACGATCCAGTTCAAATCGGGCGATTGTGAGGGCTTATTCACGATAGCAATGTTATTTTCCTCTTTCCAGCCACTTGCGTACACGTATTTTTTTATGAAAAAGATTGATCCCTCGAACATTTTGGACGGAATTCATTTGGCTGTAGCCCACCAATGTAACAATCGTGTCGATAAAAAGATAAAATATGCCTTTTAGTTTGCTATCAAAAACCCTACCTCCTTTCTAGTTGAAGAGTATATTTGTTGATGCAACAGATAGCAGATTTTCAGTTGAGCGGAGTAGAGGAGTAGGTTTTAAATTATTTCGAAAAAACGCAACAAATCTACTGCCATAGGAGCGAAGTCCGAACGATGGCTTATTCTGTATGTAAGGCAAATTTACGCTCTTTGTTTGGTGCACAAAGTCAGTATTACGCAGCCTATAGATGGAATACTATCGATAGTACCGCCATTCGATAGTTTTCGAAACGATAGTTGAAAACATCGATAGTATCGATTGTAATTATAAATTACTTTGTAAATTAAAGAGATTATATAAATTTGTTTAAATTTGAGTGCATAAAAAGAACTTCTTATAATAATAAAATAAACTCATTAATTTATGCGTCTGAATTATATATACTTATACACATACACTTGCATCCACTTGAATAGCGACAGGCAAAATCTGAATTTATTTTTTATATGGAAAAATTAAATTCGGGTTTTGTTTGTCCCTTTTGAAGTGCAAAGAAGAGAAATTGGCTATAATAATACATTTCTAATACTACAAAACAAACAAAACAAAAGATATTCGTTTAAATTGACAACTCATACTTATAAAAGTTCAACTGAGATCAAATACGGAGGCGCATATCAGAATCCGGACAAAGGAAATTATTATCATTTTACCATATTATAAGAAAACGAATAAAGTACTGGTCAAAATAAAAGCACCACAACATTTTTATCAGTTTTGACTATTTTTTTTTTGTCTACTAATTTTTTATAATATTGTACAAAACATAAAAAACTACAAAATCATTAAAATTTCAAGCTTTTTAATTCGAATTTCTATAAAAATTTTGTGTAAGCTTATGCTTATGTAAGCTTGTGTATAGCTTATTAAATTTTACAATAACTCAGTGTAAGCTTATAGTTGCTAAAAATTGCAATAACTAAAAGTTTGTTTTGCCGACTGTATTGTCAATTTTCTTGGGTTAAAAAAAAAAAATTAATGTAATGTTAAGAGATGTAAATAAGAGAGAAGTTTCGCTGAAACCGACACCGATAGTTTTAAAAAACGATATTACTATCCATAGTATCCCAGCTCTACCGCAGCCGTTCTGCGATGAACATGATGGGAAGGTATGGTCTCGCATGGTGTTGGTTTTTATTGCATCAAATTTGAAATCTCCCTGTAAATTCCAAAAATAAAACCTGTGCACATCTATGTAGAATCCCAGTTCTTTGATTTGACTTCTCATTTTGGAAATACGAAATAACGGTGCAGATGTGATGACCTTAAAAAAAAATAGATGGCAACTCTAATTGAAAGTATTATCAGCCTACAGTTTTCTTAAACCTCTTTCGTTTGACACTAATATTTCGATATTTCATATATGTATCTTTCGTATAAGTAAAACAAATTCGGCTTTTCAAACAGGTGGCAACCACTTTAGAAGTATTTTAAAACTAAAATCTTTCGCCGGGCATTGTTATACATATTTCAATTAACTGATGAATTAAGTTGAATTTAATTTTTTTAAGCACATGGCAACTCTCGTAAATACAGTTTAGAAATAAATTATTTTCAAACCTACTTCGATTTATATCCATCTTTTGACAATCCATTTAACTTATTAAATAATTTAAGCATAATTTTTTCTACAAAAAAAACCAAATGTCCAATTTAAATATTTCAAAACGCTCGTTCTTTTGATAACCATATTTTCAAATTACATGTAACTTATGTATAATTAAACGAAATACCACTTTCAAAACCGGCGGCAACCCTCTTAAAAATTATTTTCGAACTAAAATTTCCTTAAATATTTTTAGTCTGATTTTGTTATAAATATTTCAAGTAACTGATGAATTAAGTGATAGTTTATTTTTTACACATGTGGACACCATCCTAAATATAGTTCTTAAATAAAGGATTTTAAACCCGTTTCCATTGATTCATTCATTTAACTTATTAAATAATTTTAGTTTAGCCTTTTAAATTGGGTCAACCCTCAAACACATCAAAAATGTTCTAAATTGCCAAACTAAGTCGGCCGCTGTGGTGTAGTGGTAAGCAGTGCGCGCTTTCACTCATCAGCACCTGGGTTCAAGCCCTAGTCAAAGCAACATCACAAAAAATATAGAAAAAGGTTTTTTCTTAACAGCGGTCGTCCCTCGGCAGGTAATGGCAAACCTCCGAGTGTATTTGTGCCATGAAAAACAGCTTCTCATAAAAATACAATCGCCGTTCGGAGTCGGCGTAAAACTGTAGGTCCTTCCGCTTTGTGTGACAACATCAAGGCGCACGCCACAAGTCGGAGGAGAAGCTCGGCCAAACACTAACATATGTGTAAGCGCCAATCTATTATTATTAAGTTGAGGTATTCACAACGTTGTCGTAAGTATCATATTGTTGTATGTCGTAAATTTTAAACGCCTTAAAAATATATTAAGCAGGTTCGCAAAGTACCATCAAAGTCATATTTTGAATTTCCACAGTGTTAAAAAATAGTTGGTAGTAGTTTCAAGTACTCTAAACATTTATTTATGCTTTTAAAGTTTACGACATACAACAATACAATACTTACGACGCCGTTGTGAATCTCCCAATAATTTCTTGACGCTCTTTCATTTGACATCATCGTTAATATTTCGTATAACTTGGGTATAAAATAGTTCAATTAGACTTCTCAAATAGGTGGAAAACCTATTCAAAATATTTTCAAACTACTACCTTCTTAAACCTCTTTTGTATGACACCCATATAGCGATACCTTATTCACTTACCAACTTCCTTTAATTAAAATGAATTACATTTGTGTACATGTGGCAACCCTCCTATACGTAGTTAAGTTATAAAGCCTTTTCAAAACCATTTCGATTGATACCCATTTTGTAATATTTGATTTAACTTTTTATTGAATTTGAGCTTAATTTCTTAACAGGTGGCAACGTTTTTCGAAAAAATAAAACCTTCTTGTACATCCACACCCTAAGCCCTTTACTTTGGTACCTCACTTTTGAAAATTGAATGGACGGTGCGGATCTGAGGGCATTGATTAGTAAATAACTTGAGTTTAATTATTTAACAGGTGGCAACTCCTCCAAAAAATGCCTTCGCGTATTATATATATAGATATTTATAAAAAATAACCAAAATTAAATAACGAAAAAAATTATATGTTAAAACTTGTCGAAATATGGTGCGACTATAATTTTTTCGACCACTGTATGTAGATATGTATGTTTTACTTATAACTTTATTTTTTCATAAGGATGAATTAAGGAAAATATTAAAATAAACCTGACTTTATTTATTTAGTTCTTTTATTCCCTAGGTTATATTGACTTGGGCTTACCTCGATTGAATCATTTAGGCACGCCACTGGAGGTATCACGCCCCTAGGGCTGCAAACCGTACTAAAACATGTAGTATTATTATAGTTATAAATATAACTCAGTAATTTTCAAAAAAAAATTTTATTGAAATGGTTGACTTTTACAATTTTTCCAATTCCAAAACCATTCTACAGACAGAAAGCAACAAAGTTAAATAAAAACGAAGCAAATCCGTTGAGCCGTTCTTGAGTTATGCGATAACACGCGAGAGCAATTCATTGTTGTATATAAAGATTTTTTTAGAATGGTGGCAACCCTATTAAATTTTTTTTTCTATTTTAGATTTGTTTATACATTCTCAGTGCAATAGCACTATTGCGGCTTATTTAAATTATTATTTTTTTTTTGATATTTCAGCTAGTTAGTTAGTTAATTTTCCGGGTGTACTAGAACAAGAGACACCGCGACCTAAAAGATCTTCTGTATCTCTTTAAAGGAGTCCGTAACCCAATGTGGCCAAGATTTCTTCGGCTTCCCTAATGAATCCTAAAAGGGCCTGGGTAGACGAATTCCTAATAGCAAAGGGTTCGACCATTGAAGGTTGAAATAAATGAATCTTTGTCTGGCCAAAGCCGGACAGTGACAGAGAATATGCTCCGAAGTTTCATCAGCCTCGAGGCAGAGCCGGCATTCCGACTCTGCGATCGCACCTATTCGGTGCAAGTTGGAAATTGGTTGTGACCAGTCAGATACCCAGAAAGTAACCTGATGTCATTTCTATTAGGTAAGACGATGTCGTTTCTGTTAAAATGGTAGCCGAAAAGCCTGCCTAAGGCCCCCTACCGCTCCCCAGTACTTACTGCGTTCTTGCTTCGGCAGAACATATGTGACACCTAAAGTTAAAAGGGACCTACGGTCAGAAAAAATTGGTTTTCACCTTTTCATCTACTCTTATAGTAAACGGGCCGCTCTTTCCAAGGCAATAAACAGCAGCTTTCTAGCTGCATTAGTTTTTTCACAATTTCATTTCAAAGTTAGGTACTTTCACAAAAAAATTAATTAAATTCGCTTGAAACTCGTTGCTCGGGGGTTTTCGGGGTCGCTGATTACGAATCCGATGTAGTTTTTCAAAATTCGGTGTCAACGACATTTTTGAGTTTCACATGAATCCGAACGAATTTTAAATTTTTTCCGCCATATTGGATCCGCCATTTTGAATTTTTAAAAACAAACATCAGATTCGTAATCAGCGATACCAAAACCCCCGAGAAACGAGTTTCAAGCGATTCCGATCAATTTTTAAAAAAGTCATCCGCCATATTGGATCCGCCACTTTGAAATTTGGAAAACTAACATCGGATTCGTAATCAGCGACCCCGAAACCCCCCGCGTAACGAGTTTCAATCCATTAACACCTTCAGAAGCATCAAAATCAACTTGGTAAACTTCCAAGTCGTTTTTCTCGAAATCTTTTTTTCTGAGCGTAGGTCCCTTTTAATTTTACGTGTCACATATACTAAAATTGTAACGATATTTCAGCTATCTGGAAACATAATTTTTCCATTTTTTTCCTTACAAACCTTCTACATACAGAAAGAAATATGTTGAAATAAAAACGAAGCAAATCCGTTGAGCCGTTCTCGAGTAATGCTATAGCACAAGAACAGCAATTCATTTCTATATATGGGTGTTTCCATGAAAATGTCAACCAGGACTGAAAAAATAAAAACAACTGAAAAGGGTTTTTAAGACGAATTAATAAGAGAAAAATACTCGAATTTTTATATTATAGAAGTATTTCAGCTTATTGGAATTTTAAAACTCAAAAATGGAAGAGTAAAACTGAATGTCTCTTCGACTAAGTTTTCTCTAATGAAATGAACTATTTTCTCTTTTCTATTAACTAAATTAAGAGATTTGAAACATTACAATTACATCTTAAAATGAAATTTGCAACAACAACTTACTATAAAAATTAGAAAAAGGAGAAGTTGGAGCTCGAATAACGGTAATTTTTTGATTTGCTTCTGATAGTATTCTAATGTCGCGTACGTTATGCAAAAACATTGTATGTCAATGTCATTTGTATATTGGCAGTCGCAGGTAATGCAGATTACAATTCTTAAGCGAGAATTCTTCCAGCTAAAGATATACAGTAAAATTTTCTTTCCAACCGAAGTAAAAAAAAAATGTATTACCTTTTAAAGTATATTTTGCTTAGCTGCCCATCTTTCTTTGCACGAAAAACTTGTGCACTTAACCGAAAAAAGCACTTAAGCGAATTTTCTTTACTACTTCAATGAGGAAGGTATCCGAATCCCTATGAAACCAAATAATGGAGAAGCACTTACCACGTAGAAATTACTGCAAGCGAAAATTTTACCGAATGGTATCTAATTATCTATATAACTACATTAATTGATAGCCATTTTCGTTGTTTTGCGAGATGAGCAAAATAAATAAAAGCTTGTAAAATTTGGTAATTGTAGGCCCAGTGCAGATAAACGTAATACTTTCTTTGATAATTGATAATAGTTGCACAGTTTTTAAGGCAGGCATCGCCAATGTGCAGGTTTGTTGAATGCATATATCGGAGGAGTTTCCTTATAAATGTTAAAAATAATGCCGCTAATGCGCATTTTAGGGTAGGTATCTTAAATGTGCACCTAAGCATAAAGACAGCAAAGCAAAATATACTGTAGTTGTAAAATAATGAAACGGTGGCGAGAAGAGTTCTCAATAAATACATTTTATTACTTACGAGAAAAATTGTCGCGTACGTTATTGTTTTTTTAATATAAAACTAGCCAGAGATAATTTCTCTTAAAATATGAAAGGATTGTAAAGGTACATTATTTAGCTTAGTTTAGGAATTTTTAAAGAAAAGAAAAACTCCCATGATTCGCAGACTTTCGCATATATGCGTGTTTCCATGAAAATGTAAACCGAAAATGCAAGCAAATGAATTCAAACGGCTTTATAAATTAAAATTTCGTATTCAGATGGCGGAAAAAGGTTTTGAAAACGCGAAACGGTGGAGAGAAGAACTGAAAAAATTTAATTTTGTATGTGTTACTAGTAAAAATATTGTATGGAGGAAAAATCTGTCGCGTACGTTATGTCGCGTACGTTATTATAATTTTTTTTTAATAAAACCTAACCAGAGATAATTTTTGTTAAAAAATGGAAGGATTGCAAAGGTACATTATTTAGCTTAGTTTAGGAATTTTTAAAGAAAAGAAAAACTCTCATGAATCGCAGACTTTCGCATATATGTATATGTGCCTTAAAACCACTTCTTTTTTTGTCGCGTACGTTATCACCTGGTTTCGAACGGATATTTTCCACACCAAAGTTTCGAGGCTGCTTATTTTTTTCTCAAGCATAGTACCCTTTGGTTGCAACATAACCGTAATCTTTTTTTTCAGTAACTTCTATTTTTGATAGATTTACGTTACTCTATAAGCGTACGAATGTCGCGTACGGCTGTATGGAAACACCCATATGTATAAAGATGTTAATTATAATTTGTATTCATAATATTGATTATTAACTTTGTATATTGGGTAAACAATGCATTTTGAAAAATAAATTTTGCAAAGTAAAAATCAAAAAAACTTCAATATTTTTGATTTAAAGATTCTAAGGTTATTTTGAATTCGCTATGAAGAAAACGCAACCCTGCCCCGGCTGACGTGGAAAATATTAGAGGAATGCTCCTATATGTTTTCCTTATGAGGTATCTAAATGAGTGCGACAGTTATGCAAGATTCACACGTACAGGGGGAAACTGGTGAAAATCTGCACACCGCCTATGCAAAATTCACCAGATTTTTCACCACTTTTGAAGTGAAGGAAACCCGCGGTTTCACCAGATTTTTCTTTCTTAGGCATGTTAATTTTTCAGCTTTTTCCGATCTCGGGATTTTCGGGATGCCATTATCAAAAGTCCAGGATCCCGAGATTAGTCCCGGGATTTAGATATTCATTACTTTTCAACAATTTAAATCGAAAGAATTGCTTCTATATTGTTTGAGAAGCTCTCCTACCGTAAAATAAATAATAAATAACAAATAAATGGGTCTGAAACCTCCTTTTTTATTTAAAGTGGCGTTTTTATTTTTTCTCTCTGACGTCAGGATTTATTTTAAAGGACTTTGTAATTTCTAAGATATGATTAATTCCAGAAATTATTTAAAAAATTCAATACAATGTAGAATAAAAGCTCCGTATATCCAGTAAAAAAACTGTGGTGAAGTCCTTTATGGGGATAAAGTTTCCAGAGGTGAAATTTTAGGTAGCACACAATTTCTTACACGCATGGTTGCTTTTCAGCACTGATGAAAGAAACTTAAGAAATATTTGAAAAAAAAGTTCATATAGTACATTAATTTTGAAAGAAATACCATATAATGTATGTACTCTGGTTAATAATATCAAAAAATGTATTAGAACCACCGTTTAATATTATATTTGATACAAATTAATATTGCTGCCCCGAACGCTCTGCGCCTTGCCACTGAATAATAGATTTATTTAAAATTACATCCCTGGTCCTTGTTCTTCTGTATCGCATCGTGGTGAATTCACATTTCTCAGAAATTTGACAACAAAACAAAACAAAGCGAGTATTTTATTTGCTAATTTTTGCGATTTCTATTGTTTAATGTAAATTTGTCTTTTTAGGATATGTCGAGCCAACAAAGAAGGCGCAGTTGGAAAATTTAGTAATTAGTAATGAAGTAGCAGGCATATTTGGAAAATTATGCCGATAAACAGGATGGAATTTGGGAAAGTAAGTGCATGGTTGCAGCATATCTATGTATAAAAAGTATTTAATTAAATTGTTTATAGAAATGTTATAAATCGAGTGGCTCATTTACGATGTGCTCCAAAAATTTGGCGAACTTTTTTTTCGCCTTTTCAACGTGTTAAGTAACAAGTTAAGATGACTGCCATCATGGGCCGGTAAGAAACCGCAAGCAAAGGGCAGACAACCTTCCAGGAAGCTGCCTCCTGTCCCCGAGCCGAAGCTGCAGTTCAGCAAGAGCAGGTCAGCAAATTGCTACCCTGATCAAACGTAAACTTAAGCGCTCTGCTGTGATTGCACTCCGTAAATGTGAAGACTTGGTGCATGCTGAGAAATATCAAACAAGAAAACTCCGTGATGGACGCCGTGAGATGGAGTAACGCTGTGTGGCAAAGAAATGCGGCCAATTCGACGGGCCTGAAAAATCCAAATTGGCTTTTTTGATCCGCATCCGCGGTATCAACAAAGTTGCACAAAAAGTGCTTAGTTTTACAGTTCTGTCTTCGCCACATTAAAACGGTGTGTTCATCAAATTGAGCAAGGCAACCATTAACATGCTACGTATGCCGAACCCCCTATATGGGGTTATCCAAATCTTAAATCAGTTTGTGAATTGATGTACAAACGTGGAATGGTCAAGCGTGTCCCAATCTCTGCTTTGTGATCGAACGCAAATTTCGCGAAGCGCACGAAATTCAGTTCGTTGATTCACTTCACTTCAAGAAAGCCCCCAACTTCCTGTTGCTATTCAAGCTCAACACATCAACCCGAGGCTGGCGCAAGAAGGCTAATCACTACGTTGAGGTTGGTGATTTCGGTAGCCGTGAGGATAAGATCAACAAATTGCTGCACAAGATGGCTTAAAGAAATTGTTGTTTTGTATTTAAGTAGGCAATATAATTTGGCACATCTTCAAAAGACGCCCAAGCAAAAAAAAAAAAAAGAAAATTAAAAAATTCCTGAAGGTGCCTTTTCACGGGTCGATTTCTGTCGACTGGAAAATTTACTTAAGATATCGACTAGCCAAAACGCTTACATTTTACGGTTGAATTG
The DNA here is from genome assembly GCF_013731165.1 of Rhagoletis pomonella. Lineage (NCBI taxonomy): Eukaryota > Metazoa > Arthropoda > Insecta > Diptera > Tephritidae > Rhagoletis > Rhagoletis pomonella. The sequence goes on along the minus strand of NW_023458557.1, from coordinate 27,764,328 downwards.
CAATTTACACGGGTAGATTTTGGTTAAACGACAAAAATCGACCGTGTAAAGGCAGCTTAAATAACGTTCAAATTAATCACCCCCTTTGAGATGGAAAATACCAATAACCATTTCATAATTTCGAAAATTATTCCATTTATATTTGTTCTTGCATTTTCCACACCACTTGTGAGGTATGCTTTTACGCGCGTTACCGATTTTTTTTTAATGTGCTCGGTTGCCCAGGAGGCCTATTTTCACCTTTACAACTTAACTTAAACAGAATTAAAACTAAAGCATGCAATATATAAAGAAAATTAAAAGTTGTCTTACATCTAGTAAACTTAAAAAATTGCACATTAAATTCATTTTTCATTATAAAATAAAATTAAATATCACAATTCAGTTTACAAAATGTGGTCTGTTTGCACCCACAGTAAGTTCCCATGAAGCCCAGCCTAAATTCAGAATTGAAAAAAAAAACGAGCAAATGGCCCTAAAAGCATAATGTGGAAAATGTTTGAAGAGCTGCGAAATTGTATTGCAATAATAAAAATAACAGTGCATAAATTGGAAAAAATCGTTTTTGTTTTGCTTTATAATTTTTGGGAATATTGGTTCAGATGGAATTTTTTTATTTGTTTGGTTTTTCAGCTCGTTAATGATGCACCCAGGGTTGCATTTACTGTCTATGAAAATATTTCGTGAAGCGTTCCAAAATTAGCTCCGAGCAACTTAAAGTTGGTTAAGCTTAAATGAAATAGTTTTTTATTAAATATTTATTCCTGGTATTTAGTAAAAAACATCAATACTAATGTATGAAAAACAAAACATCAATGCTAATGTATGAAATGAAGTAAATAAAAATCTACGAATACATTCCATGAATATTTTGTCATAGAGCCATTATTAAATTTAGACATAACTTTGTCAGGCGTTGGTACCTACGTATATAGAATTAATGCGTTGGAGAGAGATAAATATACAAGTTCAACGCGCTAATTTAGGTATCCTTGAATGTATATACCTGTTACTCGTCTGGCATATACTCCAACTGCGAAAATAATGACAATAATGACCCACGACAGTCGGGTCTACGTAACCGGAACGACCCAGATTTATATCTGGCCAAGGACTGTCACTCCAGCAACACTCCCCAAAAAGTCTTTGGGGAATTTGTATGCTGCTACAACAACAACAACAACAACAATTATAATTTATGTAGGTCCCTGGATAAAAGATTGTCACAAGTTACTTTCGGTAACTCACGATTGAAGTTTGGAATGCAATTTCTCAGAAACACGACTACAGATTTTCTCCAAAGTGTCGGAGAATGCTATGTACTAGTTCATGAAATTCTTAAATTATATTATTTTTTTTTTAGTTTAGTGTCAACCATTTATGAGTTTAATAAAATTTTGTCGTATACGACATTTGTCAAAAAATTTGCAGTCAGTTTTAGTGATATACGCCAAAATGTGATAACAATTTTTATAAATTAACCATACTTTTTACTAATCAGCCTAATCGTGAGTTTCGCCCGAACAAAATTTCGCCAACAATTTTTCCATCCAGGCGACGATATTTGAATAGGTTTGTATAGTTACCAATAGTCAGTACTAATTTGTACTGGAACCTGCAAACTTTTACTGGAAAAGTGTATGATAACCCAAAAAATTTGCAAGAGAGCACTGAATCGAAAGCGTAACAACACGAGAGAGCTGCAAATTCTTGCTAGTGAAATTTTTACTAGCAGAAGAAGAAGAAGAATAAATGTCAAAAGAATATATAAAAAGTGGTGTTACTAGCTCAGTTGATTTTGTGTATGTGTTTCGCCGCACGGCTTCTGATATCAAATTGAAAAATTTTGTTTGAATTTCTACACACACTTACAGGTTTTGACAGTTTATGCCGCCAAAGCAAAAACAAAATACATGTAACTTTTTGTTTTTGTACTCCTGCTATCACCTCATATTGATTCGCCTTGGCACAAACAAAAGTAAAATGAGTGGAAATCATAATATTAATGATGTACTGGACAGTGTAAGTGCTTGTGTGTAAAGCAAAGAGTTTAAAACTGATTTATAAATAGGAAAATGTTTACAGCAGATTGTCAAAGCAGTGCAACAACTGTTCTCTTGCAAGTTTTTGCTAGTTTTGTGTTCAATAACCTCTTCTGCAAGTTTTCTCTTCCTCGCAATTTGACGCTCTATTTTGCTTTTACGCTCTCGCTGCAATGTTTTACTGGAGAAGTTACTATATAAATTTTCGGAAAAAAGGTTAAAAAGTATATTCATCTGCTGAAAAGATATTTTCGCAGATTCACAATTTATTTAAAATAAATCTATCAGCCCTATCTCCAATTCCATGTGATTAAATCTCTCCAGTGCTTAAATAATTTTCACCACATTAAATAGCTGCACAACACCCTAATTGCCGAAAAAGCGTTGCTTGCAACACTAGTCCTTTATGGGGACCAAACTTGGTAAAAAAAAATAGCTAAGTTTGTTTACTGGATATACTGAGATAAAAGTATGGGTACCAAAAGCAAGAGGAAATTTCTTTAGAATTTAAAAAATTAAAAGTTTTTGGATTCACAAGGGTGAATAAGTAATTTTTTAAGTTGATAAAGTTAGATGGACGAAATTCGAGGATGGTATCGAGTTTATAGCCCTTAACATATAATTTTTTCAAAAGCCAATATTGCGAAATTTCAAGGATACCATTTTTAAAGGACATTTTCAATACTTAGCAGTCCTTCTGCACCAAAAACTTGAGTCTGTTTAAATTCTACAGGATTTCCTTATTTTAATTTCCTACCCATACTTCTTCTCTAAGCACATTTCTCTGAATTTTTAAAATCATTTTTAAATTACTGAGTCAGAGTGAAAAACTAAAAACGCAATTTTATTATTATTATTTTATTTGCCAATAATCCCGGCATTTTTTGGACCTTAAAAAGGCCAGGATCCCGGGATTAACATTCCTAATATGTATACATTTTTGGTTTCGGTAGTAGTCAAATTTGCGAAGATGTAACGCTTGGCCCAAAACAAAAATCGAAGGGCTAGACAGAGACGAACACATGGTGTTTGTCTCAGTGGGTGAATTTGGTGGAGTGACTTGGGAACCACTTTGGGTACGGGGGCCCAGTTGGTCATCAGTTTAGGCCCAGTTGGTAACTAGTCTTTGGGCCCAGTTGGTAAACAGTCTGAGACCAGTCAGGGACCTCGATGCGGGTACTTAAGCGGACATAATTACTGATGTAGTTACATCTTCTTGTTGACTTACATAAATACTTGAATAACAACATTTAATGAAGTATACATAGTTTAAAACCAAAATCGTGGCATTATGTAAATACATAAACATGTAAAGAAAAACTTTATTTAAAAAAAATATTTAGTGCAATGGTATATAATTTTTACAAGAATTAAATTGTTTGAAAAGTCAAAGTTGGACATATAATTTTGTACCAAATTCACAATAATATTGTTTCCCACTTATGTTTATTTATTAATTTTTAAGATTTTCCAATCAATTAAAATGCAGTTTATACCCTAACAAATACCATATAAACGTAAGTGTTTTTTGAGTATACAGTTTTTTAGCCCATTCAATTTTAGTGTAATAATGTGCAAGTTTCAAGTGGCTAAAAGTTACCGTTGATTTTTTAGAGTTTTTTTTTATTGAAGGTGAGAAAGTCAAAAAAAGCAAATAAGCAAATGGATGTATAGAATTGACAACAACAACC
>NW_023458557.1:27758858-27760585 GCF_013731165.1 Rhagoletis pomonella | reverse complement strand
AAAAATATTAAAAATAAAATGTTAACAAGCCACAATAACATTGATAAAAAGATATATATTATGATTTTAGCTTGGATTCTAAATTAAGGTTCAGACCAGCGCACTTAGGGACGAATCGACAATTTAGGACGACAAAAATTTTTACTCCATATGTATTTGAAAGATGTCAATGAAATTGGCTGTTAAGGGATTTTCGTGGTCACTGATTTCGAATATTAAATCAAATTTCCAAAATTCAAAATGGCGGATCTAATACGGCGTACGATTTAAAAAAAATGACTATATTGTGGATACCAAATTTCATGGAAATCTGTCAAATACATATGGAGTAAACATTGTTGTCGTCCTATATTCTCGATTCGTCCCAATAAACGACTTAAGAAATAGATGCTCTATTTACGGAAGGGGGAAAAGGGGGGACGAGTTCGTGATATTTTTACATTGGCAATTTGTTGGATTTTCGAACTGTTGAAGAGAAGTTGCTGTACTCGTTGGAACTTTTTTTATAACTCTAACTAATATAAAAAATTTAAGATTTTTTCAATAAGAAAAAGGCAATTTATAAAATAGGTGTTATAACCATTTTACAAACAACTATATTATTAACAAAATCGCAAAATAAAGTACATACCTCACGCCTCACTTTCCGTGTTGACAAAACTATGAGATGTTAATAAGAATAAAATTACAAGCGAAATTATTTTATCATCGCTTCAAACAAAAAAATGCGTGTGTAACACCGTACACATGATAGAAGTGAAACTTCTTAAAAAAGGTGTGAGTAACAGGTACCTACTCACGAAATTGGATGTGTAAACATATGTTTACGGTTCGGCAAACCATTAGGCGATTGAGTTACATACGTAGGTTTGGTTGGAAATCAAACAATAATTTCATTTCATCTTATTAATTTTCTGATATACATATAATTTATTTATTCATTTTCCGGTAACACCAACTTATATGAATTCGCGCTTCTAACATCCATAGGACCGGGTTGTAATGGAAGTAATTGTATGTTTAACAAATAAATGAAAATTTTTATAATGCAATCAATAGATCCATACGAATTCGCCATTACCAAGGTACTAAGTAACGTACGCACTTTTGTTTGCAAAATGCATTTATTTAAGTTGAAAGAAGACAAATTCCTTTGTTCGGCATTTACTTATTCTTACCCGCTTTCTATCTTCCAAGGCGAATTCATATATTCTTATCACGAATTCATATATTCATGTGGTAGCAAGAGTATAAAAACATAAAATTACCTTATAAATTAAAAGCATAAGTATCACATGTATGCGTAGTCCAATTCACGAAATCATTTCATCGATCTGAGTAAAAACTAAGTGCATAAACTCTATTTCGCGTTAATTGAAATCATGAAATGGTGTTCATTCATTCATTCTACTCAAACGCATGAAATGATTTCATGAATTGGCCTACGCATAATGATAGTAAATGACAGAATGAATTACAACAAACACATCCTTTTGACATAATGCAGGCCGAAAACATTGGTTCAAATCAATCCGCAATCAAGTTGGACGTCTTGCCCACAAACATTGCAATTTTGCGAGCAGTCTCATTGTAAAATCTCATTTTTACAATTTCATAGTTTCGGCTTACATTTATAAAATTCAACGAAAGCACGTACCTACTTCAGCTGAGTTATCCATTTTCGGTTATTTAGTGTACAAAATAAACGCAAATTAAATGAGTTTGTA
>NW_023458557.1:27744039-27758848 GCF_013731165.1 Rhagoletis pomonella | reverse complement strand
TATATTGCTTGGAAGCGGCAGAGCTGAAATGCGCAATGAGTTCGTTCATACATACATATATATATGTATACATACATACGTTCATTCAAACATACATATATACATATTTAGGTACTCGTACCCGTCATGCGTCGCTTTATCTCTTTTTTCGCCTTCCCTATATACCTATATCTTCCTTCTCACTCATGTAACGTTTTCAGTTTTAAAAATTTCACTCTCCATTTTTGCGATACCGCCGCCAAAGAAGTTTCACTTCAAAAATTATTTAATTCGACGCACGATAGAAAACCCAACTTTGCGCTTCTGCTAAAGCTACCGCGTTGCGGTAAAAGTCAAAATTTGTGTGTTACATTGTGGACTGGTTTATAAGGAGTATGAGAAAGGTATGTGTGATAAGATTTAATGACTTTGGTTTTTCTATTTTTGTCATCCTAAATTGTCGATTCGTCCCTATGTGCAGCGTTGCCTTTTTGTGGGTAATTCCCCAAATTCGGGGAAACTTTAATTTGTGTGGGTAATGTTTGCGAACCGATATGTTGTAGGGAAATTTGGGGAATTCGTTATCTAAGAAAAATTCAAATGTTTTTTTTATATAATTGAAGCTGGTATAGTATTATTAGCAGCACTGTGTTTTATTTTGCAGTAGAAAGGCGAAACTATACAATGCGGTCTTGTCTGAGCAGCCGAGATTTTCGCCGCGGTGGTTCTTATTGTAAAAACGATGGGTTTGCTATACATTTGTGGCAATTTTTGGCTGTCATTGTAAGTTGTTATTGTAATTTTGATTTGCTATACGGATACCACCTTGTATGAATTCGCCGTTTGCAGAAATTATTTTACTTTGAGCTACCGATTCGTTCTAAAAACTTCGTAAGCCTAGCAAAGCTTTACAGTCAGAAGTGAACTAGAAAATAAAAGAATCACGTCGCATAGGAACAAACTAGCAATTGAGAAGTGGTTTAAAAATAAAAGATCTCAGGTAAGAAATGGCATTTGTTGGTTTGCGCAATGCTATGAAGTGAAGACTCCCGTGAAGTTGGCCCTCGAACTTTCGACAAATGTGCATTTTTTTATAGTTCTGGCTAGATTTTAAAGAGTTCTAGAGTTCCTGACTGGAAATTACAATAGTTCCGGGGAATTTCGGGCAGAAATCGAAAAAAATCTTAGGGGGCCAACTTCACGCGGCCCACTTTTTTCCACGAAAAAGAGTTCTGATGCCATATTCGAGTGTACGATAAAGAGTTCTAGAGTTATGAAAGGGTTTTGTAAATAGTTCTGCAAAAAAAAATAAATTTTTTTTATTTTGAGAAATTTTATTTAATTCTGTCACCGTTTACTTCATTCGTTTTCAGAGTTCGGAGTAGCCCCCTGAGACTTCAAAACTCTTATAACGTTTTTTGTCCGATCAATACTAAAAAAGTTATAAGCAAAAACAAGAGGCGAATTTTTATTAACAAAAAAGTTTAATTTGTTTTCAGAGTTCTGTTGAGAGGTCTGAGTAGCCCCTCGAGAGTTCTAACTAAAACTCTTACAAAGTTTTTTGTTTGACCAATTGTAAAAAAAGTTATAAGCAAAATCAAGGGGCGAGTTTCTATTAACAAAAAAATTTCATTGGTTTTTCAGAGTTCTGTTGGGAGTTCTGAGTAGCCCCTCGAGAGTTCTAACTAAAGCTCTTATAAAGTTTTTTGTTGGACCAATAGTAAAAAAGTTATAAGCAAAATCAAGGGGCGAGTTTTTATTAACAAAAAAATTTCATTGGTTTTTCAGAGTTCTGTTGAGAGTTCTGACTAGCCCCTCGAGAGTTCTAACTAAAACTCTTATAAAGTTCTTTTGTCCGACCAGTAGTAAAACAGTTATAAGCCAAAACAACGGGCAAATTTTTATTAACAAAAAAATTTAATTTGTGTTTCAGAGTTCTGTTGGGAGTTCTGAGTAGCCCCTTGAGAGTTCTAACCAAAACAAGGGGCAAATTTTTATTAACAAAAAAATTCAATTTGTTTTTTTTTTCAGAGTTCCGTTGAGAGTTCTGTGTAGCCTTTCGAGAGTTCTAACTAAAATTCTTACAAAGTTTTTTTGTCCGACCAATAGTAAACAAGTTATAAGCAAAAACAAGGGCGAATTTTTATTAACAAAAAAATTCAATTTGTTTTTCAGAGTTCTGTTGGGAGTTCTGAGTAGCCCCTCGAGAGTACTAACTAAAACTCTTTTAAAGTTTTTTTGCCCGACCAATAGTAAAAAAGTTATATGCAAAAAAAATGGGCAAATTTTTATGAACAAAAACTTAATTTTTTTTTTCGGAGTTCTATTGAGAGTTCTGAGTAGCCCCTCGAGAGTTCTAACTAAAACTCTTATAAAGCTTTTTTGTCCGATCAATAGTAAACGAGTGCAATGGGGTATAGTCGTTGTGCTGGGTGTACAGTTACAGTTGCACGGCTATACTCAGTTCCGACTCTTGCGTCGTCGTTCGCGCACTCTGGGCAACGTGAGCAACCCATGTGCAAGATGCGGTAACCAACCCGAGTGGAGCCTAGGGTCACGGCAGAAAGAGAGGGAGCTTCGGTGGGGCCACTCCCACTTATTCGGTTTAAGGGCTCACTGAAGTCTGCAGCGTCTGCTCACCAGGAGGTGTGGCTGCAAGCGGGCGTCTGACTTGAAGCAAGCGGCCCGCTATACAAATGTGTACCCGGTTAAAAAACCATCCACCCCAGCAATGGTTGTGCGCTGGGCTTGGGACCCGCCACGTAAAAAAATACGTCCAATGAAAAGGCCTCGGATAACTGCATCCCCACATTTACGACCCGCGCAAACGGAACAAGGACTACGAACTACGGATATGCACCTGGAATGTCCGGACCCTCTATAGGGAAGGTGCCTCTATCCAACTGCTGAATGTAATCACGAAATAACAGGCTGACATCACCGTAGTTCAGGAAATGCGATGGACGGGGCATGGCTGCAAAAAATTTGCAGCATGCGACGTCTACTATAGCTGCCATGAGACGGCGCACAAATTTGGTGTTGCATTTGTGGTTGGGCGGAGACTCTGACACCTTGTCTCCCGGTTCTCGCCCATCAGTGAGCGAATCGCCTCAATTCGCATAAAGGCGAAATTTAATAGCATCAGCCTAATTTGTGTGGACGCCCGGATGGAAGAGAAGGACGATGCGACTAAGGAGGTTTTCTATGAGAGTCTAGGAGAAGCTTATGAGCTCCGCCACCGCCACGATATTAAAATCGTACTTGGCGACTTTAACGCCAGGCAAAGAAGGCATATTTGGTCCAACAGTCGGAAAATTCAGCCTTCATGACAACACCTCCGCCAACGAGAGAGGGTGATCGACTTCGCCGCGGCACGGAACATGGTAGACACCAGCATCGAAACATCCACAAAGCAACTTGGGTGTCCCCCGATCAAAGAACAAAGAACCAAATTGATCATGTTGTGATAGATGGAAGATACGCTTCGAGCGTTCTTGACGTGCGCTCTATCCGAGGTGCCCTCTGTGCAATAAAAAAACGTGTGTCAGGCAACGCGGCGAAATTTCGACATCGCAAAGCTGCAGTTACAACGGACAGCCGAAATATTTAGCAACCGACTCTCAATCCTGCTTAATCAACCAACTCCTCATCGCCTGGACATAAATGAGCAGTGGGACTCCATCTCCCAATCCCTTTGTACCGCTGCGGAACAGGTTTTTGGTTACCGCGCAGAAACAATTGGTATGACGAAGAGGGCCGCGCGGCTGCTGCAGAAAAATGCGCAGCATACAAAGCTACCCTGCAGCCAATGGCGACAAGAGCGACAATTGAGCGATACCGGGAGAAAAGGAGGGAAGAGATACGCCTTTTCGACAGAAAGAAAAGAGAGGCAGAAAGGCGTAAGTGCGAAGAGCTTGAGATGCTGGCCGACAGGAATGCGGCTCAAAAATTCTATTAGAAAATAAGGCAGCAATTATATGGTTTTAAGACCGGGGCTAGCTCCTGCAAAGATAAAGTTGGAAATCTGGTAACAGATGTACAGAGTACACTTGAGATATGGAGGGAACACTTCTCAATGCTTTTGAATGGCGACACAGGTGGCGCGTTTGATGAAGGAGAACCCGAACCAATGTATAGGGATGAAGCTCACGTTCATCAACTCGACCAAGACGAGGTGAGAACAGCAATAAAGCGGCTTAAGAACAACAAGGCCCCCGTAGCCGACGGTATGCCGGCTGAGCTATTCCAAACCGGTGGCGAAGAGAACTTTGCCCAATCCGCAAAAAGGGAGATGTCGCCGTTTGCGCCGATTATCGCGGAACAAGCCTTCTTAATATTATATACAAGGTCCTGTCGACGATACTGTGTGAAAGACTGAAGCCGTTCACAAACCAGCTGATTGGACCTTATCAGTGTGGCTTCAAACCTGTTAAGTCCACCATTGACCAGATTTTCACAGCACGTCAAATCCTGGAGAAGACACTAGATAAGCAAATCGACACACACCATCTTTTGTCGATTTTAAAGCTGCACGGCTGGCGAAAGCACGAAGAGCAGATGCCTGTACGACGCCATGTGCAAATTCGGGATCCCCACAAAACTAATACAGCTATGTAGAGTGAAATTGAGCAAAACTTTCAGCTCCGTCCAAATTGGGAAGGACCTCTCCGCGCCGTTTGAGACCAAACGAGGTTTTAGACAAGGCGATTCACTCTCGTGCGACTTTTTCAATCTGATGCTGGAAAGCGTAATAAGAGCTGCCAATCTGAATCACAGCGGCACCATATATATCAAAATAACTATGCTGCTGGCCTATGCAGATGATATAGATATCGTAGGTCTGAAACAAAGGGACGTAACCGCAGCATTTTCCAGTTTAGAAAAAGAAGCTAAAGAGGTTGGTCTAGCGGTGAACGAGGGGTGACAGGTAATAAGATCAACGGAAATAAGGTCAATTGACATTATTACCTTTTTAAAAGCGAAATAAAGACCATTGACATTATTGCTCTTTGAAACATAAAATTTTTTTAGCTTCGCGGCGGCCCGCGTCCGCGCGCCACACCGCGGGTGCCGCGCTGCCAAGTAGCTTCGAGGTAGTAATTGAATTCACAGCTTTTCGTGAATACAATGATATCGTTTGCCAAATTTTTATAGGAGAGAGTAAAACTTAACTTAGTTCAAAATGGTTGCCTCTTTTTCCCCTAATTATCTCTTCTTCTTATCGTATCGATATTTAAGTATGAATGGATAAGGCCTGGATACCAGGGGCTTCCGGTGAAAAAACATCTCTTATATATTTTTTATCAGTTTAAAAACTTTCATTCATAATCATTATTCTACATAAAAAACCTGCTAAGCTCAGATTTTACCACGATTCTTTTGAATCCCCTAATTATATATTTTAAAATATAATACAAAGCTTTGTGAAAGAAACAAAACTTAAAAATATTTATTTTGCTTGTGGGTAATTTGCGTGTAATTTGAAATTTTTTTTTGGGGATTTGTGGGTAATTTAGATTTCTTTCTGGGTAATTAAGCGAATTGAAAACGGCAACGCTGGTTCGGAATTTAACAATGAACATCTTAAAAAGACTGCAAAAGACTTTATGCTGCAATCATTTTCTGATTGCAATAAAATGATTGCTTTCAAGTAATTAAAGAATGCCGATGATTTTTTAGTCATGAATAACAAAAATTAATTAGTACTAACTTTTTTAGTACCAGTTCTCTTAGTCTAAAAAATCTGGATATTTCGTTATTCTAAAAACCACATGCATTGCTTTTGGTAGTTAGCTTTAACTTTGAGACCATACTCTACTTAATACGAATACAAAGCAGGCCACGCGGGGTCTGACTTTGAGACCTATTAATTTTTGTTGCGGAGTTGTTGATTCGCTGAAATAATAATTTTTAAAAATTCGGTTAATCGTTTACGAAGGTAGAATATATTTTCCGGACACACTCTGCAAGACCTTTCCAACGATATATCACACATGTCGGTTGGACGTCTGGATAAAAACTTCCAAATCTCGTGTATATATAAGCGAGTCATTTCAGCATGCTGCTGTTGCTGCTTTCGTCGCTCGCGCGCACTGCCCTGCGCTGTGATATCTGAAATAAACACAAGGGCTTGAGAAATTCATCGAAATCATTGTTTGCTCTTTGGGTATTAGCGGTATGATAAAAAAATTAATTGATTAACTCCCAACACTGCCTCCGTGTGTATTTCTGCCTTAAAAAAGCTTCTCGCAAAAGCCATTTCTGTTCGGAGGCGGCGTAAAGCTGTAGGTCCGTGGCCTTTTTGTCACAACATCAAGACCCACATCACAAATTGAAGGAGAAGCTCAGCCAAACACTTGGCAAAGGTGCATGCGCCAAAATATTGTTATTATAATATTAATATTTGCAATGACTAGGAAAACACTTGGATTCAACATGGCGTATGAGTGATGTTTATCTGGTGATTTTTTTTATTTGATGATTAGTAATATTTAATGATGAGGTCCACTATTGGTATGAATTATAATGTGATCTTAGATGTATTAAGCATATGCTCACTAATTAAGGAACAAAAAAAATTATTGCAAATATTAATTTTTTATAAGGCAAAACTTAGTTACTAACTAATTAATATATGTATTTAAAACTAATTTATCAAACTAATATAAACTGTGTTCTAATAAACTGATATTTGGGAACCTACCTACGAAATTTCAACGAAATCCGACAAGATCTGATGAAAACTTACCTATTTTTTTATAAAGATGCATTTTAAATGAAAACAAACAACAGCGTTGAGCGACCTCTAAATCTTGTTCAAATAAGCTGAAATTTTAGAAAGAACTTGTCTTCCCTATTATTTTCAAGAATCCGAACGTTCCCAGTCGAAATTCAAAAAAGTTTAAATTTTGAATCACCCTTATGTACATACATTGTATATCACATTTATGTACATTACATAAAACACTTTTTATACGGTGCTAAGCAAGTAATATTTAAGAACATAAAATCTCATTTCGTTTTGTACTAAAATACACTCTTTTGCACTCAATGCATTAGAACTTATATGCTAGGTATGTATGTATGTACATACCAGGGATGTTGCGAATATATGCATTTGCATTCGCATTCGTTATGCGAATGATTCGCATCATTTTACACATTCGCAGGCGACATTCGCATTCGCATAAAATGATACGAACGTTTTGCGAATGCGAATGTGTACATGGGCAGAGAGACCACTGTAATATTGTTGAAATGGCTCTAAGTCTGTCTAATCAGGGTGCGGACAATAACCGGCTTTTAGCTTCAGGCGCTAAACGGTTAAGTAGTATATCAAGCAAGTTGATGGGCCTTCAACAAGTACTGCTAAAAGTCTTATAAGCAACCTAGAAATAATTTTAGATTCCTCCTGCGAAAGCGAAGGTCGGATGTTGAATCTGGAGACATTAAAAAATGTGAAATTAAAGCTTAATTGAAGGCCTATCTTAAAGAAAAACGAGCTTATCTCGGTGAAAATCCTCTCGATTGGTGGAAAACTAAACTAAATTACGACAAATTAACAGATCTTGCCCGCAAATATTTGAGCGCTTCACCCGCCAGCGCTCCAAGTGAGCAATTGTTCAGTGCAGCCGGCCTTACATACGAGCTTCTAAGAAATCGCCTCATGGGAGAAAGGGCAGCAAAATTTGTTTTTTTTTTTTGAAATATAATATGCCCCTTTTGAACTTTGACTACTAGATTAAAACACTGTATAGGTTAAGCACTCGTTCAAGGTTCTAATAATCATATATTTAATACTCCTATATTGGCAGTAAACTATCTGCGCAGTGAGTTTGGATTAGAGATGGGCGCGGGATAGTGGGACCCGCGGGACCCACTGTACTGATTTGAAATTGGCCGGGATGGGCGGTATTGGGAAGATCTGTAAAAATATGGCGGGCGGGACGGGAACAAAATCTTTTCCGGACACTCCCGATAAAACCGCAACCCCAGCAAATTCACAAAATCTTCCTTAAAAACGATGTTTGAAAAATGCGTTTAAAATATTTTATTGAGACGAAAACGAACAGCAAAGCAAAACAAAATAATTGGAAGATGCCAGATCTTTTATTATTATTTCTATTATTTAGAATTAATTTGAAAGACATAAACATGTTTGTCACCCTTCGATCCATTTGCAAACCACACCACACATGTTGAAATCTCAACCGATCGTTTCTATTTGATGTCTGTTTGTAGCCTGCTTTAGAGATAGATATGGGGACCCACGGTACCCGCGGTACAATTCTGAAAAACGTCGGGATGGGCGGGTTCGGGACTTAAAAATCGAAGTTCGGGATGGGCGGGATCGGGATTAAATATTTAGTCCCGTTCCCATCTCTAGTTTGGATTCAGCTAACAAAGAGAGATAGTTTTTAGGCATATGTACGTTTTGCGCATGCGCAGGTTTTTCATGTGTTAGTATCTGTGAATATATGTGACGAATACATCCAGGCGAGTTTGACGTATCCTCAGTAGGGTTTGAAAAAAAATTTGAAGGGGATTTTACTCTGAGGTGCTTAAGCCCCTTTGTTGACGATGTTTACTTATGTATATAAACGGAAACTTCATGATGAAGTATTAAAATTTTATTTTAAAGCTGCCTGGAAATTAAAAAAACCGTTTTGAAAATTTGTAAAATGATTAGCACTTTATTATTTTGGAATGTTTAATTCAAACATATATTTCCATTTTTAGCTGAGTACAAATTTACTGACTAACCTAACCAGGTAATAACGAATAAATAACTACAAAGACTCACTCAAAACTGTAGTGATCTTTATATAATATTCGCAATGTTTTCATTTGGTTTTTTTTGCTAATTTTTTTAAAAACGTAGAGCTGATTAACTAAAAAAATTCTCACCTTTGTGGAAAAATTAAAAAAAAATCAAAAAAAATTATTAGAATTGCAAACTTTTTAGCTAAAATTTCTAGAAATACGCACATAAAGCTAAATATATTATTTGATTTATCTCCTCTTTTTTCACTTAAAAAGCATCTGTGCGACATTTCCACATTTTAATTTATTATAAAATTCATGAAATTAAATGAAAACTTATAATTTTCTGTAATTTTCCTTTAAGGTACCGCGACTGCGATTGGTTTTAATTTCAAGTGTCATTTTTTACAAGGTGGTGGCAATTGCATATAAGTAAAAGTCCCGTGTATTTTGTTATTGCTTTTTGGTACAGGAGGATGTCAAAACGAATGGGAATAGAAGATAATCTTCGTCATTTCATTTTGTCCTCCTCCTGTTCTAGTGTAGAGACAAAAATATCCAATCAGCTGATCATTCAACACCACCTTGTATTGATGCGCCTTGATTACTAGGTTTTCGTTTTCTTTTTATAAGCTTTTATTTAACTTGGTCATCCCGCGGAAATCGCGGAAATTTCCAATCGATTTTAAACTAACTTCCCGACAAGTTAGAGACTTGAAATTTTCAGCATAGTTCCAATCACGATGACAATGCAATTTAAACCATAAATAAATTCCCTATATGGTCCAGGGGTCTTGATTCAAAGGCGTAAAAAAATAGTAAGATTTATGGCTAACACAGCGTAATTTGCCAAAGCACGTAAAACCACTATAAAATTGTTAAAGCTGCGGGCGGTAGTGTAGCAAAGCTATTTGTGGCAAATTTTAGGTATCAACCTAGTCTAGATATGAACCTCGTTGTAGGCATCATATCAAGGGGATACAATTAGAAGCCTCCAGATGTCGCCCCGCCAGAAGAAGTTAAATAATGCGCCTAAATATTTGCACCATTTACATACGCTACAGCGGAAATGGACGACACGCCATTTCTTTAAATGAAATTAACTGCTGCTATATGTACATATGTTTTAGGAATGTTAATCCCGGGATCCCGGGATCCCGGGCTTTTTTAAGTTATCGATAATACCGGGATTCTTGGCAAGTAATCCCTGGATTTTCGGGATTTGTAATTTGCACTGATGGCAATAATAGAAACTCCTTTTCTTGACCAGTATTGGCTATATTTCTTTTTTTATTTAATAATTAATAATTTTATGAATGTCTAACTCATTATACCTATAACACCGAGCGATAGTAAATTTGAAACACATATATCAATATATTCGCGAAACCATGGGCCAAATATAATAAAATTGTGTTTTTAGTTTTTCACTTTGACGTCAGTAATTCAAAAATGATTTCCAAAATTCAGAGAAATGTGCTTAGAGAAGAAGTATGGGTATAAAATTAATTAGAAAATCCTGTAGAATTTAAATGGATTCAAGTTTCTAGTGCAGAAGGGCTGGTAAATATTGAAAATGTCATTTAAAAAATTGTATCCTTTAAATTTCGCAATATTTGTTTTTGAAAAAATTATATGTTAAGGGCTTATATAAACTCGATAACATCCTCGAATTTCGTTCTTCTAATTTTATCAGCTTAAAAATTACCTATTCGTCCTTGTGAATCCAAGAAATTTAAATTTTTTAAATTCTAAAGAAATTTCCTATTGCATTTGGTACCCATATTTTTATTCCATATCGCATTGAATTTTTTAAATAATTTTTGGAATTAATTAATTTGAAATTATAAAGTCCTTTAAAATAAATCCTGACGTCAGAGAGAAAAAATAAAAACGACCCTTTAAATAAAAAAGTAGGTTTCAAACCCATTTATTTATAATTTATTTTATGGTAGGAGAGCTTCTAAAACAATATAGAAGCAATTTTTTCGATTTAAGTTGTTGAAAAGTGTGAATAATGTTGTAAGTAACGTGTATGCTGTTTTACGTAGATTAAGAATGTCAGCGTCGTTTACACCCTTATATACAAGAAGAAAGTTAGCTATTCAGCTTATAGTGCCGCAGATCACGTACTGTGGGCTAGTGTATAGCAAGTTTGACTCTATTTCGTTTCACAAAATTTCTCCCCAACATAAACATACATATGAAGCGTAGCCGCGAATAACATTGGAAAACTCCTGCTTCAGATATGGGATGTAGTTAGCGTAAACGAACATAACGAAACTGGATTTTTAAAAACGTTGCCAGAAGCGTAGAAAAAATTTCGATGAAAAAAGTATTCTTTCTCGGGTTCGAAACTATCCTGTATTTTAAGTTGAAACCAACATTACACACCCATAAAATTTCATTGAAATCGGTTAATCGGTTTCGGAGATTAGCGTAAACGAACACAGTGACACGGGATATTTATATATTAAGATAAGCATGATGCGAGAAGCATAGACAAAATGTCGATGAAAAAAAAAAATCTTCTCGGGTTTAAAACTGCCCCATCTAAAAATTTTCAGCCATTTGGTATGTTGTACCAAGGCCAACAACTATGCCAAGTTTGGGAGAAATTGGTGAAGCGGTTACCAAGATATACACATGTAATCATAAGTCGGCGTGGCTACTCCCATTTTCAAAAAATTTATAATCTTATTTTTCGTCCAAAAGTAATTGTAAATATCAAGTTCGAATGAATAATCTTCAGTAGTTACTAAAATATCGCAGTTTTCGTATTTCTGAAAATTACCGTTATATGGGAGGTAGGCGTGGTTATTGTCCGATTTTGCCCACTTTCAATGCCATCCTTCCTACGCCCGAGAGAAGTACCCATACCAAGTTTCGTTAAGATATCTCAATTTTTACTCGAGTATCGTGTGCACAGACGGACGGACGGATGGACAGACAGTCATCGCTGAATCGATTTGTCTTTTTATTCTGATCATTTATGTATACATTTGTCTATATCTATATCGATTCGTTTTGCCTGTTAAAAACAACCGTTATGTGAACAAAGTTATAATACCCTGGTGCATAAGTGCGCTAGGGTATAAAAATAATTGAATTAATTGGCTTGTTATGGATGTGTAAAAATATATGTACACTTAGATCTCTTTTTATGTGGTTTTTTTATGCGGATTTGAATTTATGCGTTTTTTCAAACCATTTTTTCGCTGTAGCGATTTTTCTTTTTGAGCGTTTTTATTGCTTGTTTTCAGTGTGTAAGAGACAATGCTTCTGATATATGATTTGTCTTTGAATTCTTACATAATTCATGTATTTATTGTGGTATTTTTTTTTGTTTTTGGTTAAAATATAAACAAAATTTTATTTATTTCATTAATGTTCAGTTTTACATGGAATAATAAGTGTTAAAGTGAAGAAAGGTATACTTTTTTTGCTTAATATTGCCTCACCGTTTTTATGCGGTTTTTTAGAATTTATTACATGGAGTATCTGAATATTTAGAAACATAAAATCACTCTAAATTCGTTAAATAAGGATATGAAGTTCCCTAACTTGATAAAATAGGATTAAAGTAAAGCGGCTGCAAGCGGGTGTCTGCTTGGAGCAAGTGGCTCGCTATATACACGTGCATTTGGTTGCGAAACCACCACCGTCCCAGCAATGGGTTTGGGACCCGCCACGTAAAAACCACTTCCAGTGAAGAAGCCAGGCAAAGCCTCGGATGAGACCCCCCCTTATGATGACGACCACGGCAAACGTTTAAAGGACTACGACTTGAGGGCATGCACCTGGAGTGTCCGGACCCTTAATGGGGAAGGTGCCTTTTCCCGGCTGGTTGATGTCCTCGTAAGGACAAAAGCTGACATCACCGCCATCCAAGAAATGCTGGACAGGGCAAGGCAAGCAATGTCTGGGGCCTTGCGACGTCTACTACAGCTTTCATGTAAAGGAGCGCAAATTCGGAGTTGGATTTGTGGTGAGAGAGAGACTCCGTCGCCGAGTACTGTCGTTCACCCCCGTGGACGAGCGTCTATCTTTAATCCACATCAAAGCGAAATTCGTCAACATCTCGCTCATCTGCGCCCATGCCCCGACGGAAGAGAAGGATGAGGCATCCAAGGATCTCTTCTATGAGCGCTTGGAGCGCATGTGCGGGCGCTGGCCCCGTCATGATATCAAAATCGTGCTTGGCGACTTCAATGCCAGGGTGGGCAAGGAAGGGATCTTTGGAACCACCGTCGGAAAATTCAGCCTCCACGATGAAACGTCCGACAACGGATTGAGGCTGATCGACTTCGCCGGGGCCAAAAAACATGGTAGTATGCAGTACTAGGTTCAAGCATAAAAAGATCCATCAAGCTACGTGGCGGTCTCCGGATCGAAAAACGAGAAACCAAATCGATCATGTTGTGATAGACGGAAGGCACGCTTCCAGTGTTTTAGACGTACGCACACTCCGAGGCCCAAACATCGACTCGGACCACTATCTTGTTGTAGCCAAGATAAGCACTCGCCTCTGTGCAGCAAAAAATGTGCGCCCAATATGCAAGGAAAGCTTAACGTCGGAAAGCTGCAATCACAGCAGACAGCCAGCGCTTTCGCAACTCGACTCCCACACCTGCTCTCAGAGAGCAATCTTCGACAAACCGACATATGCGAGCAGTGGAACCACATTTCCCGCTCATTAAGTACCGCCGGCGAAGAAGTAGTTGGATTTCAGCGAGCCCGAAAGAATAACTGGTACGATGAGGAGTGTCAGGAAGCTGCAGAGAAAAAAGATGCCGCTTACAGGGCCACGCTGCGGTCGGGCGCAACGCGTGCTATGTGGGACCGCTATAGGGATTTGAAGAGCGAAGCGAGACGTATTTGCCGCAATAAGAAGAGAGAGGCCGAAATACGTGAGTGCGAAGAGCTTGAAATGCTGGCCGACAGGAAGAATGCCCGAAAATTTTACCGGAGCGTTAGGCGACTTACGGAAGGTTTCAAGACCGGGGCGTAAGTAAGAACAATAATGGCGACCTAGTAACTGATATCCAGAGCGTACTTGAATTATGGAGGGAACACTTTTCTGCCCTACTAAATGGTAGCAGCACAGAAAGTGGTGGAGAAGAAGAACCCGAGCCCGCAGTCGATGATGACGGAGTCAACGTCCCACCGCCTGACTATCAAGAGGTACGTATAGCAAAAACGCAAACAAAGCTGCTGGAGCTGACAGCCTGCCAGCTGAGCTATTCAAGTACGGCGGCAAGGGGTTGATAAAGTGCATGCATCAACTCTTGGGCAGAATATGGTCAGATGAACGCATGCCCGACGACTAGAATTTAAGAGTGCTCTGCCCAATCCACAAGAAAGGTGGGCACCCTGAAATTGTGCATATGGAAACTGTGCATACGAAATAATGCATATGAAAAAAAAAACGAAATAATGCATACGAAAAAAACCGAAATAATGCATATATGCACAGTTTCGGTTGAAAACCGAAATAATGCATATGAAAAAACCCCAAATAATGAATATATGCACAGTTCCGGTTGAAAACCGCAATAATGCATATTAGAAAAACCGAAATTATGCATATGCACTCTTTCGTTTGAAAACCGAAATAATGCATATGAAAAAACCGAAATAATGCATATATGCACAGTTTCGGTTGAAAACCGAAATAATGCATATGAAAAAACCGAAATAATGCATACATGCACACTTTCGTTTGAAAACCGAAATAACGCATATGAGAAAAACGAAGTAATGCATTCATGCACAGTTTCGGTTCAAAGCCGAAATAACGCATATGACAAAAACCGAAGTAATGCATACATGCACAGTTTCGACTCAAAACCGAAGTAATGCATATGACAAAAACCGAAATAGTGCATACATGAAAACGAACTTCTTTCTGAGTAGGCGGCCTTTGGCCGCGCTTAGGGATTATAACCCTAACTAAGTAGAACTCTCCTTTCTGTGTTGCCGGAAAAGGGGACCGGAAGTATTTTTGCGCAGAACTTCTTTCTGCGTAGGCGGCCTTCGGCCGCGCTTAGGGATTATAACCCTTACT
>NW_023458557.1:27691628-27744029 GCF_013731165.1 Rhagoletis pomonella | reverse complement strand
AACCCTTACTAAGTAGAATTCTCCTTTCTGTGTTGCCGGAAAAGGGGGCCGGAAGTATTTTTGCGCAGAATTTCTCCCTGCGTAGGCGGCTTTCAGCCGCGCTTAGGGATTAAAACTCTTACTAAGTAGAAGTAAATAATTCATATTAGAAAAAACGAAATTATCCATATGCACACTTTCGTTAGAAAACCGAAATAATGCATATAACAAAAACCGAAATAATGCATGCATGCGCAATTTCGGTTCAAAACCGAAATAATACATATGGCAAAAACCGAAATAAAGCATACATGCACAGTTTCGGTTGAAAACCGAAATAATGCATATAACAAAAACCGAAATAATGCATGCATGCACAGTTTCGGTTGAAACCCGAACTAATGCATATGAAAAACCCGAAGTAATGCATACATGCACAGTTTCGGTTGAAAGCCGAAACAATGCATATGAGAAAATACCGAAATTATGCATATGCATACTTTCGTTTTAAAAGCGAAATAATGCATATGAAAAAAAAAACGAAGTAATGCATACATGCACAGTTTCGGTTGAAAACCCAAATAATGCATATGGCAAAAACCGAAATAAAGCATACATGCACAGTTTCGGTTGAAACCGAAATAATGTCTAAATGCACAGTTTCCATATGCGCAATTTCGGTGCCCCGAAAGGTGACCCCGTTATACGCGCCAACTAGCGCGGGATCAGCCTTATAAGCATAGGTTACAAGGTCTTATCGAGCGTATGGTGTGAAAGACTGAAGACCACCGTCAATGAACTGACTGGGCCTTATCAGTGTGGCTTTAGACCTGGCAAATCCACTATAGACCAGGTATTCAGAATACGCCTAATCTTGGAAAAATCCCGCGAGAAAAGGATCGACACTCACCACCTATTTGTCGACTTTAAAGCACTAAAAGGAGTTGCCTATACGCCGCTATGTCTGAATTTGACATCCTCTCAAAACTCATACGGCTGTGTAAAATGACGTTGAGCAATACCACCAGCTCCGTCAGAATTGGGAAAGACCTCTCCGAGCCGTTCGCCACAAAACGGGGTTTCAGACAGGGCGACTCCCTTTCGTGTGACTTCTTTAATCTGATATTGGAGAAGATAATAAGAGCTGCAGAACTGAACCGCTCAGGAACAATTTACTACAAGAGCGTGCAATTGCTGGCTTATGCCGATGACATCGACATCATCGGTAACAAAAACCGCGAAGTCTGTTCTGCCTTCTCCAAGTTGGATAGGGAAGCAAAGTGAATGGGTCTGGTGGTAAACGAGGACAAGACGAAGTATCTGCTGTCATCAAACAAACAGTCAACACATTCGCGCCTTGGCACCCACGTCACTGTTGACAGTTACAATTTCGAGAAAGTAGAGAATTTCGTTTACTTGCGAACCAGCATTAACACCGATAATAATGTCAGCATTGAAATCCAACGCAGAATCACTCTTGCCAACAAGTGCTACTTTGGACTGAGTACGAAAACCACGCTCTATAAGTCACTCATCATGCCCGTGCTGGTATATGGCGCAGAAGCATGAACAATGACAACATCCGATGAGACGGCGCTTGGAGTGTTTTAGAGAAAGATTTTGCGGAAGATTTACGGGCCTTTACCCGTTGGCGACGGCGAGTACCGCATGAGCTTTACAACGACACGGACATAGTGCAGCGAATTAAAATACAGCGGCTCCGCTGGCTTAGCCATGTCGTTCGAATAGACACCGACGCTCCAGCTCTGAAAGTATTCAACTCGGAACCCGCTGGTGGTAGCAGAGGAAGAGGGAGGCCCCCACTGCGATGGAAAGATCAGGTGGAGAAGGACTTGGCTTCACTTGGCATTTCCAATTGGCGTCAGTTGGCACAGAGGAGAAACGACTGGCGTGCTTTGCTGAACTCGGCCAAAATCGCTTAGGCAGTTACTTCGCCAAAAAAGAAGAAGAAGAAGAAAGTAATTGGCACGTAGTCGTAGTCGAAATAAAGTCCACTGAAAAGTTAGTTGCAGTTATTTTTTACAGGCACCCATTGGTAGAGTTCCCAAAATTATTTTTCTCGTAGACCCCGTTCAAAACTTTACTAGTTTCGGTGGACCCCCTGATGTTCATTTCTGACATATTCCCAAAGCTCATAAAAAAATGTGAGGATTAAATATAACGTTGTAATTTTACATCGGGGGTGAGTTTCAAAACTAAATACGGAGTGGCAAAGAAAAAAATTAATTATTGTCCTGTGTCTAATAATAATAATAGATTGGCGCTTACACATATGTTAGTGTTTGGCCGAGCTTCTCCTCCGATTTGTGGCGTGCGCCTTGATGTTGTCACACAAAGCGGAGGGACCTACAGTTTTACGCCGACTCCGAACGGCGATTGTATTTTTATGAGAAGCTGTTTTTCATGGCAGAAATACACTCGAAGGTTTGCCATTGCCTGCCGAGGGACGACCGCTGTTAAGAAAAAACCTTTTTTCTATATTTTTGCGATGTTGCTTTGACCAGGGTTTGAACCCAGGCATTGTGGAGTGGAAGCGCGCACTGCTACACCACAGCGGCCTTGTGTGTCTATTTATAATAATATTTAATAAAATAATGTGATTACACACTTGCAAGTTTTAAAAAACAGAGCTCGTAAATCCATGAAAGGACTATCTCGCTCTGTGGAGTTATATTCTTTAAAAGCAATAAATAAACTCCTCACATGTTCGGCTCACTCGTGAATTTGCATGTGATGTATTTTTTATATAGTTTATTTGTGTTGATGGTATCATTTTTATTTTTATCGCTCCGAGTTTTAAAGTAATGCAAAAAGTATTGGTCACTCGCATTTTTAAAACACAAAACTTGAAACAACAAAACCGCAAAGCTTTTTATGCCAAACTTCAAATTCAGAAACTGACGAAAAACAAAAGATCGAATCTAGATAAATTGATGACAAACAAACAAGTAAGCAAGAAGCTCAAGAAGTGTTCCACCGTCTCATCCTCTTCAAAGCAGGATGGGCAAATGGAGTTGTCATTTACCCCTATCACAGTCAGGTGTTTGTGCCACGTGAAGTGACCAGTCAGCAGTCCCGTCTTCTCAGTGAGAGGAAAAAACTAGATAGACCTTCTGAGATTGAAGGCAACATGAGTTTTGCCCACCTGCATCCACTCGATGGCTCCCAGTCATTTCTGGGCGAAGTA
The DNA here is from genome assembly GCF_013731165.1 of Rhagoletis pomonella. NCBI lineage: Eukaryota > Metazoa > Arthropoda > Insecta > Diptera > Tephritidae > Rhagoletis > Rhagoletis pomonella. Next base: position 27,740,842 of record NW_023458557.1, on the reverse strand, counting down.
TCCACCCAGTTTCTGATGGTGGCTTCAATGGCCGCAGTGGGGAGTGCTATAACTGGTTGCGGATCGAGGAATGCCTGGTTTAAGCTATCTTTGGACAAATGGTCAGATGTCTCATTGCCAGGCACTCCCGAGTGGCCTGGTACCCAGAGTAAAGCGAGCTGGTTATGCTTTCCAACATAATTTAGTCGCGACTTGCATTGCCGAACTAGTTTGGAAGTACTTAGATAGAGGGCTGACCAATGGCTTAAGTGCATCTTGGCTGTAACTGTAGACACGTAAACTCCTTCCCTTCCACCTATTCTCCACCACGTAGTATATGGCTTTGGGGATTGCAAATACCTCAGCCTGGAAGACCGAAGCATATTCCCCAAGAGAAAAAGTGAAGCTTATCCCCATTAACTTCGAAAAAATACTCCAGATCCTGACCCTGAGTCAGTTTTGGAGCCATCAGTGAAGATTCGACAATGTGCGAGTGCGGGCTTAGTGCTGGAATTAAAAACGCATTCCCCTCAGGGAACTCGATCGCTCTAGAATATCTTCACCAAACGTAATGGTGGCGTACTATCCTGTAGCATTGAAAAGACACAAGTGCTCAAATATCTGCCGTCGGCAATTTCCGCATCGCCGCACTCAGTGTTATACCAACATCCGTTTCTTCTTAGTCTGCAGGTCGCTTTTAAGGCTTTCCAACGTATGATAACACGGTAAGTTCACCAGTGCGTCAAGAGCACTATACATTAAAGTTAAATAAATGCGCTATCAAGCAACCATTTTGGTTCTTTACTGCCGAGACCAGATGATTTTTCGTAGACCCCCACTTACTAGTGGACCCCCATATTTTTCACGCCAACGTAGACCCCTGTCGAGTCTCCCGTGGATCCCTGGGGGTCCACCTGGACCACTTTGGGAATCAGTTGTCTAGAGTCCATACGCATAAGTAGCCCATTACGCCCATTTGGGTAACTAACGTGGACATTATAGACAATGTTTTTATGTAAAAATAAACCTTTTTAAAAATGCTATAATCAAAAAAATCAAAAAGAAAAATGTTTACTTAATTTTCTTTTTTTTTTTGGTTTTATACGTTGCACATTGGCTGGCGAAAATCCTCGGACTGAACACTCCGCGAGGGTGCCGGCTGGAAATGGGCCGTACAGAGCAATCCCGTGCGATGTCGGAAGAGTGTCCAGCTAAGACCAGGGATCAGTGCTGTGTGCTTATGTGCCATTTTCATCGCTATGCCATACGGAAATGGTCCTTGATCGTGGTCTGGAGGTAGGGGCTGGATCAAGGCGTTACGCGTTACGCACTGAGGATCAGCCTGGCTGGGAGCCCCTAAATAGCCCAGTCGCTACAGGAGCCCTCTAGGATCCAGGCCGCACCCGGTTGCATGCGATGGCCTTACCCTGGGTACTGCGGATCACTGCCCGGAGCCGACGAACCCCTTTCTCCGCGACTCGTGGGAATATGAGCGATAGTAAAAAGGAAACAACAACAACAACAACGGAAAATGAGACCGGCACTCATAAAAAGTCGGAGGGGCAATTGCCCAGACACCATCGGGCCCATGCGATGCAGAGTCCTTCTGCTAGCCACGACGCACAGTGTATCATTTCCATATTCTAGAAAAGATTAATTACATTATTTTATGTCGCCAAATTTTAAAACAACGTCAAGAATGTTTTTAGAATTGCCTGATAAAGACGAAACAATAACAACTAAAAAATTTAAATCAAAGTGTATGGCTGGACGGGGTTTGATTTGGAAAATTACTGAGTGCAATAATATTTAAACTTGTACATTTGAAACTGAATCTCAATGTTTAATTTTTCGGTGTTATGTGATCATGCAACAATTGCTAAAATATCATTTTGGTCTTATTTTTTTAGGTATGAGATTTTTAATGAATATACATTTTTGGGATTTTAGTAAACTAGGACTTAGTATTTCATGTTAAAGTAAAACGATGTTGACTTAAACTTATTTTTACTTTAAATTATTATTTTTATTAAACCCGAAAACTCGTTATCCGCAACTATTCGATAAAGTTTGTATCTCAGTTTATTTGCCACTCCTCTTAGACTTTATACAACACAAATTTAGCTGCTGGAAAGTGAAGATTTTGATGAAATTTTCTTTTTTCTGGCCTACTGGGAATTTTATTTTCTTCGAGTAATTCATTTGCATTTTATCTCGACCGAGACAAATTCTTGTATATTTGCTTTGAATAGAGAAAGCCTGATTCATTACATTTCCAATGGTATCCCATTTTTGTAAATAGAGCAAGAAATATTGAACTTATAATGGAATTTTGTTGACCCAAATTGACTTTTTTATCGATATTTTCCACGCCCATAATTTCTGTCAGTTTATAATTCCTTGTTATAGAGAAATTCTAACTATTAATTTTGGTAATTTTTAGTCATAGTTAGTTAAATATTTCAGTTTTTGCATTTTTAAAAATTGCAGTTATATAATAGGGTAGCGCGACAGTAACTATAAATTACCAATTTTTTGTAAAAAGCTTCGCCTAGCTTATAACGTACCTTGTGCAAAATTTCATTAATCTATCTTTAATAGTTTTCGAATTACAGAATTAAAAGCAGCTAGATGGATCAAATCTCACACTGTGCGACGTGGCCAACATCAGTAGAGAGCGAAAGCATCTGGCGATGCCGAGGTCAGGTGCATCCACAAAAGCGGATAGGAATAGGGCGGGGGAACCAAAATGGGATTCTCCCGGCTCCAGTGAAGGCAAACCTGGCTTGCAGCTTGCAGCCTCAGGGGGCGCTAGAGCTGATGCGTGGGCCCCGCCTCCCCTACACCTACCGCCTTCACAACGCCTGATGACAGGCCATCACCAAGCGCAGCCATTGCTAGGCACACGAAGGCTGCCATGAGGATCTTAAAGAGATCAGCATTAACAACGGACCTGTGTGGCAGAGCGCTGCCCTGTCACGTGGAAGGAATCCGGTCGGAAATAGCGTGGGCAATGACGATAGTGCCCGACTATCAGCTGCCGGTGCTCGGAGAGGCACCAGCTGCGGAAAAGCGCAACAGATCGATGGAGGTTGCGCAAAACAAGTCCAAGAGGGCCAGGATGCAAGGCCCTTGTTTTGCTGAGGTAGCCAAAAATCGAATCCTCCTGGGTGTGCTCGATGAGAACCAGGGAGACGAACTGGCACTTAGAGCTCATTGGAAATGGGTTAAACCGGAGTTGGCGAACATCTGCGTTAGCGTGCTTCGGGAGAACCCCGGACCACCCAATATGCCGGGACGCAGGTTGGTTCCATGGCAACGTAAAGGTCGTCGCGTGCGACGATGAAAAGTCTGCAGGCCTGTACAAGAAGGCGGTGGCCATACTGGGGGAGGTCTACCCTGCAAAGATGCTACGGGCTGTGGACTTCAAGGACATCCCGTCCAGGCATAGGGCAAGGGAATGAATACCGACCAAACTGACCGAACCTGAGAGAGTGCTTGAGATTATAAGGCTCTTTAATCCCAAGCTACCCTCTCACAACTGGAAGGTGGTGCGGCTAGAGCATAGTACAAAGGCGACTCGTCAGGCGGTCCTTCTGCTTAATAAGGAGTCCTTGCCACTCCTCGAAAAGACTGGGGGCGTCATTAATTACAGTTTCGACACCGTAAAAATAAGGGTGTACACAAACGATATAAACGCAGCAAGAGGCAACGAAGTTGAGCCGGAAGAGGACAACAGCGAGGAAGAGGTGGACGAGGTATCCAACCAGGCCAATCCGATAGATGACCTGGCTGATGGATACGTCTCATCTACATCCTCTCTGGGAGTCGGCTATATCTTCCGGCAGTGCACAGAAGAGGAGCTAATGTCAGACGACGACGAGGCGAATTCAACAGTGGTGGAGGGGGTGGGAAGGTGCGGCCAAGATGGTTGGCGTCCTCCAGACTAATCTCCATCATAGCAAAGCAGCGTCGGCTGCGCTGCTGCTCCAGCTCTCCAAAGGAGCAGCAGACATCGCCCTCATCCAGGAGCCTTGGGTGATAGTGCATAGAATTTGCGGGCTTATGTCTCCAGAGCACACTTTGATAAGTGGAGCTACCATAGGTAAACCAAGGGCGTGCATCCTTGTAAGTACCAAACTAAAAATATTTTCTCTTCCTCAGTTCAGTGACGAGGACACCACCATCATCAGTCTGGAGGCGACCGGACGACAAATAAGGCTTGCCTCGATGTATCTGGCACATGACAGGCCTGTTCCAACCTTACCGGTCGAACATCTAGTCGGGCGCTGGGATGGGGCCCTGATTTTAGGGGGTGATGCGAATGCACACCATAGCACATGGGGAAGCGGAGACATCAATGAACGGGGTGGGTTACTCTTGGAATTCATACTAAAATCTAACTTAGTTATAAGCAATAGGGGTAGCGGGCCTACCTTCATAACGAAGAGCAGAAGAGAGGTCCTGGATGTTACCCTCGTCTCAGAAGAAGCAGAGGTTATGATCAGGAACTGGAGGGTGCTTGATGAGCATTCCTTCTCTGATCACCGCTACATCCAATTCGACTTAGATGGGGTACCGTCCAAGGTACCTCCCAAAAGAAATCTAAAGAAAGCCGACTGGCATAAGTACAGAAAAGAGCTTGATAAGCGGCTCTCAAGAACCACACTGGCAATTCTAGGGAACTCTAGGGACCTAGATAGGCTGGCAAATCGTTTTACTGCGGCGTGTGGCAAGGCTCTGGATAAGGCCTGCCCCATAAAACCATCTTGGTGGAGTTCAGAGATTGACGAGGCCCGCAAAAAGCATCGGAGGGCCTTCAATCACGCAAAATCCTCGGGAGGCGATAAGCAATGGGAATCTACAAGTTAAACTTAAAAGATTACAAGAAACTATTAAGGAGGAGCAAGAGATCCTTATGGAGGAACTTTTGCAGTGGTATGGAATCCGTATCAGAAGGGTCTAGGCTCAGGAAGGTTCTCTCTAGCTCACCTCGTATCGCCACATGATGCTTGTTAAGATCCGACGGAGCGTGGACGGAAACTGGGGAGGAATCCCTGGACCTTCTTCTGAGCAGGCACTTTCCAGGCGCCACTGAGCAGCCACTGAACGGGCCAATAAGAGATAGAGGTCAACCGGTTACGATAGACCTTATCACCAAAGGAAAACTAATGTGGGCAATAGGATCCTTCAAGCCTTACAAATCTGCGGGTCCAGATGGTATTACACCGATTCAGCTGCAGCAATCCATGGAGCTAAGCTCAAAATGGCTGTTTGCTATTTTTAATTGAGTCCTCACTCTCAACTACATTCCGGAGACTTGGCAAAGGTCAAGGGTTGTCTTCATTCCTAAAGCGGGAAGAACATCCCATACTAGCGCCAAAGACTTCAGACCTATTAGTCTATCATCTTTCCAGCTCAAGATAATGGAGCGACTGATTGAATACTTTCTTAGGGAACCGGTTTCAGACATAATTATGGCTTCGCAGCATGCCTATATGAAGGGGAAGTCCCCCGAAACAGCGCCGCAAGAAATCGTGACGCATATTGAGAGATCCCTTGCGTTAAAGGAATACACCTTGATAGCATTCTTAGACATTGAGGGTGCTTTCAACAACATCACACCTGAAGCAATCACATCAGCTCTAACGGGTCCGGGCATCGACTCACAGCTGATGTCGCTAATACGACAGTTGCTAGTCGGGCAGGGTCGTGCGGGCGGAACTGGCGGGGGTGTTGCTGGACAGATACGTTTGCAGGGGAACCCCGCAGGGTAGGGTCCTCACCCCCCTTTTATGGGTCATGGCAATTAATGAGTTATTGCAGACTCTGGAAGGGGGCGAGGCTCCAAGGTCGTATGCTGACGACCTTGAGGTGGTAGTGAGTGGAAAATTTCCGCAAAATCGGTGTGACATTATGCAGGACAGACTAAGGTTAATCGAAAGATGGACCAAGGTGAAAGGTCTGGGAGTTAACCCATACAAAACGGACCGGTGCTCTTTACCAGGAAGTACAAAATCCCCCCCACTTCAGCTCCCTGCCATAGGCAATAGGATTCTGAAGCTAGGGGAGTCCGCAAGATATCTAGGCGCAGTCCTGGACAAAAAGCTTAACTGGGCCCAAAATATACAAGAGCGCGTTAGAAAAGCGACGGTAGCCCTCTACAGCTCTAAAGGGGGGATCGGGCGTAGCTAGGGGCTTAGGCCGATTCTATTATATGGGGTGTTGGTATGGTGGCCAAGTCTCAACCGGAATCTGTGGGGCTCTGCGCACAACTAAATCGGAGGCTATGTGCGTGCTGCTCGATATTTTGCCGATTGAAATGGTTGGAAAACAATCAGCGAGGTGTGCCGCCTTGAGACTGAGGGAACTACCAGGCTGGATGAATACTCAGGAAGGCCACACCGCGATCTTAAAGAACGTAAATATACCGGTCACGGACTACTGTGCACCAAGGTTGAACTTCACAAAGAGGTATAGGATTTCCATTCCAGATAGAAAATTCTGGTCGGGAGGGGCTCCTGACGACAATGGATCACTCCACCTCTACACCGATGGCTTCAAGCTAGACGGCAAGGTAGGAGGTGGGTCTTCGCAGCCCGGTTGGGGCTGGAAATATGTTTTCGCTTACCCAACCACTACAGCGTCTTTCAAGCTGAAGTCGCTGCTAAACAGGAAGCGGTTGAACACCTACGTACAAGAGAAGTCAGCTATAACGATATCTTCATCTACTCAGAGAGTCAGGCCGCACTCAAAGCGCTCGAATCGGTCACATGCAATTCAAAAGCCGTAGCGGACTGTCGCAGATCTCTAAACGAGATGGCTGAGAAGTCTGCGCTTCACTTGGTATGGGTTGCGGTGCACCGGAACATACCAGGCAATGAAAAAGCGGACGAACTTGCAAGAGAGGGCACCTCCGCTCCACTTTCGCAGACCTGGAAAGGATTAGACATGCCGATCGCCACCGGCAGGCGCATTCTAAGGGATCTGTCTCTTAAACTAGCAGGGGACAGGTGAGATAGCCTCACCACTTGCAACAACACGAAGCTTGCATGGCCAAAATGGGACAAAATGCGGTCGAAGGACCTTTTCATGCTGAGCAGAGGGGACCTAGCCTAGGCCATGTTGCTATTGGAACGCACGCGGAGAGGTTAGGGGTCTCACATAACGACTTCTGGAGAAGCTGCAGGAATGAAGAAGAGCCAGAAACCTTGCGGCACCTGTTATGCGATTGCCTCGCACTTTGTAGAAGAAGACAAATGTTTATGGGTTCAGGATTCTTTGAGGACCTAACCGACATAGCCGAGGTATGCATACGGCAACTTCTGGGTTTCGCGAAATCCACACGATGGTTTGAGTAGGAGGGTTCTATGGATCCGCGTGGTATCTCAACGGGCCCACAACCAAGGGCCTATGTGTGCTAGTGGGGTCACTGGCAGCCACTTCAACCTAACCTATACGTTGCACATTAATAGCCCATAATAAGACTGGAGAAATACGTCTTTAATTATTAAGTTTCGTTAAAAGCTTTCCAAGATACAGCACTTTAAAGAAAGGTATGTATGACGTTTTCTTAAAATTTAAGTCCCGTGGAAATATGCAACCCTGCATCATATCGGCAAAATATGTTGCACGTATATTTACGTCACCTAGACCTAGAGCCTCTTCAATATTCATCCAAATCCTGAAAGCCCGCGGTGAAATTTGTCTCTTGTCTTTTTAATGTTTATTATTTTTTCATTTATAAATATATATATATATTTTAGCTGGTATACAACAAACACCATATACATTCAGATTTCAAACTTTGTACAAAAATTTGAAAAATTCTGCTTATTTTCACCAAAACTTCAAACTTTTTAATAATAATTTTGGTATGCAGTTTTGTAGACCATTTAATTCTAGTATAATGAAGTGCAAGTTCCAAGCTGCTAAAAAATCCCGTTAAATTTTTTTTTTATTTTTTTGCTGGCAGTGTCTTCCATATAAAAGAAAATTATCGTACATACTTTTGTATGGAAAAAACGTGAAACACCTTCTTCCAAAAAAAAAAATTATTTTTGTGAGCTGTCTGCAAAAGCTTTTCGATATTGGCTGTTGTCTGCCGCTGCACCTGAACATATGGAAAGAAATTCCAAAGAATAGGCGAAAAAAGGCGGATGGCGATGCCGATGCTCAATTTTGTGCCATTCTAGCCGATGCCGATTAATGGGTCGGACTCTACCATTTAAGATTTATATAAATACTAGCAGACCCGGCGAACTTCGTCCCGCCCAAAATTTGTATATATTTTATTGAAACTTTTTGGTCCAAGATTTTCACCAACAATTCACGTTTACAATTTTCATAGGCACATTCGTCTGCTAAGATTATGGTTTGGTGGTCATTTGCCGCTTTAAATAACCTAAGGGAAGTATTATATCCGTGAAGAAGTTCTTGAAATTCTCCAGTTGTGCGGCATTTTATAGCACGGTTATTCGCAAAGCGAAATAAATGTTTTCCTCTTCACTCCCTGGCGGTAACAACCCGGTTCTATAGTGAATGTCCTAGAAGTTTTACAGTATAGTTGGTGGCAATTTCAAAATGGGTGCGAATCGTTGTTCTACAGAAATGCAATATACATATACTTATTTCAGACGAAATACCTTAAAAGTTTGAACGCATAATAATATTGGAAAATCACATCCATTGGGCCAATCGCAACGCAGGAGCGTTCGATATACCCAATGGTGCAACAGGTCGATTTAATCTGACCTTCACGGCCCCTTTTCTCACTTGGCTATTTTTAGTAATAGCTCGACTTCAGCACCACTTGGCAGCACGTTTTTGTAATAGTATTGCATACATATTTAAAACATTAGCCAAATCGGATCATAAATAAGATTTTTAGTAATAACTCAAATACAGCGCCAACTGTCGGATTAAATTGTGAAACTAAACCATCCAGAGACCCACTCAAACACACAAAAAGTTTCGTTCAAATCCGTACAACCATTTAGGAGGATTTCACTAACAAACACACCTACAGAAGAATTAAAAAATACGTTCAAAGATAGCTAAAGGTCGGTACGTTTGTAGGCCTCACACCCCCTTTTCAAATAGCCCAAATTTTCTCCATGAGTATGGGCTTGATTTCAACTACATACATATCTCCACATGAAGTTCCAGTACTGTACCATGCATACTTTCAGAGATATTCAGTATACAAATTCGATTTATATGGGAGGTGCCACGCCCCCCTTTCCAACAGCTGCCCTCTTTGTTCATGAGTATGCGTATGAGTATCCATACCAAGTTCCAGAAATCTACCATGAACACTTCCAAAGATAGGCAGTATGAAAAATTCGGTTTGTATGGAAGATGCCACGCCCCCTTTTCCATTAGTTCCAATTTTTCTCCAAGAGTATGCGATTCATTTCGTACATCTCCATACAAAGTTCCAGAACTCTACCAAAAAATTTCCAGAGATATGCAATATGAAAAATTCCAATAGTTCCAATTTTTCCTCAAGAGTTGATTGCGTATATCTCCGTACCAAGTTCCAGAACTATACCATGAACACTTCCAGAGATATGCAATATGAAAAATTTGGTTTGTATGGAAGATGCCACGCCCCCTTTTCCAATAGTTCCAATTTTTCTCCAAGAGTATGCGATTCATTTCGTACATCTCCATACAAAGTTCCAGAACTCTACCAAAAAACAGATATACAATATGAAAAATTCGGTTTGTATGGGAGATGCCACACCCCTTTTTACAATAGCTTAAATTTTTCTCCAAGGATATGCGATTGATTTCGTATATCTCCATAGCAAGTTCCAGAACTCTACCATGCACACTTTCCGAGATATGTAGCATGAGAAATTCGGTTTTTATGGGAAGTGCCACGCCCCCTTTCCATATAGATTTTTTTTAGCCTAAAACCATCCTTGGGACACGTGCGGCAGGTGGCAGTTTCAAAAAAATCGGTTCAGCCGCTCTCGAGCCTTGCGAAAACTAAAAAACGGCTTTAAAAATATGTATCAGTTGAGATTTATTATATATTATAATTATATTTTGACAGTATCCGTTGTTTCTGATTGGCGCAAAAAAATCTTCGCCCCTTGATATGGTCGTTGCTCAAAGCTATTTACATATATTCGAAATTGCATGAAAATTGGAAAACAGGAATCTATAAGCTTATCCAGGCAAAAAGCTACCTACGTACCGAATTTTAAGCAAATCGGACCGTAAATAAGATTTTTTTGAATAGATAGGTCCCTGGTCCACTTCTCGGAAAAAATGGATCATATATGCTAATATATGCTACTTACGTACCAAATTTTAAGCAAATCGGACCATAATAAGATTTTTTCGAATAGATCGGTCCCTGGTCCAATTCTCAGAAAAAATTGATCATATATGCTAATATATGCTAAAAAGCTACCTACGTACCGAATTTTAAGCAAATCGGACCGTAAATACGATTTTTGCGAATGGATCGGTCCCTGGTCCACTTCTCGGAAAAAATGGATCATACATGGGCATTCCCATGGTGGCGCACGTGACAGTCGTACGATTTCAATGTGATACAAAAAAGGAATACCATTTGTTTTCTTTAACTTTTTCGGGCCATTGTATAGCACGTAATTAGCTCTATATTTAACCGAAAAATTAAATCAATCGAACTGCTTGGTCCTGAAATATAAGCATTTAAAGAGAGGTTCGTTACGTGACAAAAATGGAAGTTGATTTTTTCTTTTCTTACAAAATCGCAAAACTCTGCGAATTGTGCATGGCTATTTTCATGAAACTTATTTTAATATGATTTGGAGCAATTCTAGTTGTTTTTAGAGTTTTTTTTAATTAATGCAAATTGTTTCAATTCTCTTTTACAACCCCAAGTGTGAAACGTGACGTGACGTGGCGTGACGTGACATAAATTTCCATCGTTATATTTTTGTTAATATTGCTTTTAAATGAATTTTTAACGCAAATAAAACATGTATTTTATGTAGAATATACTTTATATTTTGACTTCAGCGCCAATTCAGGGTCAATTTGTTAGAAATCTATGATTTATTATGTTTCAACCACATACGCCAAATTCGAACCAAATCGGACCATAAATACGGTTTTTCGAAATATCTCGACCTTGGCACCACCTAGGAAGACCATTTTATGCAAACATGATTCTACTTACATAGCCAGTATATATTTTAAAAAGCAGACAAATCGGCCCGTAAATACGTTAGATATAAAACTTTTATTTTTTTTGTCGTGGTGGACCTTCCGCTGGAAACACCCATATGCTAAAAAGCTACTTACGTATCAAATTTTAAGCAAATCGGACCATAATTAGATTTTTTCGAATAGACCGGTCCCTGGTCCACCTACCCGGAAAAAGTAAATTTTTTTTAGCCTAAAACATGGTGGTTACCGAAACCTATTTATATACAAAATTTTATGAAAATCGGACCAGCCGTTCGCGAGATTACCTGTTACAAAAAAGGGACTTCTCTTTATATAATTAGTATAGAATAGATTATAATTATATTTTGACAGTATTCGTTGTTTCTGATTGGCGCAAAAAAATCTTCGCCCCTTGATATGGTCGTTGCTCAAAGCTATTTATATTCGAAATTGCATGAAAATTGGAAAACAGGAATCTATAAGCTTATCCAGGCAAAAAGCTACCTACGTACCGAATTTTAAGCAAATCGGACCGTAAATAAGATTTTTTCGAATAGATCGGTCCCTGGTCCACTTCTCGGAAAAAATGGATCATATATGCCAATATATGCTACTTACGTACCAAATTTTAAGCAAATTGGACCATAATAAGATTTTTTCTAATAGATCGGTCCCTGGTCCAATTCTCAGAAAAAATTGATCATATATGCTAATATATGCTAAAAAGCTACCTACGTACCGAATTTTAAGCAAATCGGACCGTAAATAAGATTTTTGCGAATAGATCGGTCCCTGGTCCACTTCTCGGAAAAAATAGATCATATATGCTGATATATGCTAAAAAGCTACTTACGTATCAAATTTTAAGCAAATCGGACCATAATTAGAGTTTTTCGAATGGACCGGTCCCTGGTCCACCTACCCGAAAAAAGTCAATTTTAGCCTATAACATGGTGTTTACCGAAAGCTATTTATGTACAAATTTTCATGAAAATCGGACCAGCCGTTCGCGAGATTACCTGTTACAAAAAAAAGGGACTTCTCTTTATATAATTAGTATAGAATAGATGGATATGTGTCAGTCTTGCCACTATTGGTAGTTTCCGACCAAATTTGGTTGCTTCTTCTTCATTTGGTAGGTTGCAGGCAAAGTAAGATTTTGGTCGGATAGTTGAATAAAGTTTTTAAATTCTTAGTTATAATAACACTAGACGTTGTCCTGCTACACACCGATACATAGCCAGGCTACATGCATCGTAGATATTATGCGTCTTCACACCGAAGCTTGGTACTCGGTAACTCGGTGTTCGGTAATTTTTTCCCATGCATTTCGTTTGTGTAACACTATTTTACACATACAAAATACATTAGAAAAAATTAACGGGCACCGAGTTACCGAATACCGAGCTCAGTGTGAAGACGCATAATATCTACGATGCATGTAACCTGTTTCTTACGCTTTATTTGATATCGAAATTTACAAACGATTTGGGGTGTTCACAGTTCGTTCCAAATTGTGTCTGAAAAAGTAGACGTCTACATTTTGAGACATCTTTAGCATCAAACTGTGAGCACCCCTTTCTAGCAGTCGTCGCAAAATCGTCTTAAAACTTTGCTGGTGTTGCCAGACATTTCTTCTTTGCGTGCTTTTTTATATGTCGCCTTTCGATTTTGTTTCTGAAAAATTGTAATTATTTAACTTAATTACCAATTCCTAATATTTGTTATTTCTTTTCCTTGATTTGTTTCTTTTCATCAGAAATTGCGCTCAAATTAAATTCAAAAACAGAAAACGTGCCCAATAAATAAAAAACATGCGATTAGTATTGCCATAATGCAACCCTGCTGCGAGGTTGCAAAATGTAGATGCGTAAAAAACATACCTTTGAGTGTGACAAAATGTAGACGGCGTCGTTTTCCAATTTTGTATGGGAAACAACAACACCACAGATTTTACGGTTAAAAAACGTCTTAAAATGTAGACGTCTACATTTTGAGACACTATTTGGAGCGAACTGTGAACACCCCAATTGTTATTATTGTTGACTACGTTTGAAAAAAAAACGATCTCTGGTTACGGTTCGGTAAACGGTAAATTTTTTGTTGCTTTTGATGTGAGCATGTTTATATGTATAAATCCATACTCCATTATTTTGTTCCTGTTCTACCTTTTTCTCCTCAACATAAACATACATATCGTCGTTTAAAGTGCAAAACCGCGTATCAGCAAAATGCAAAACCGCGTACGTGAAGTTGTAGAAATTATTTTCTAGAGCGTACAAACACTCATATTTCAAAATGGTTCTCTTTTTTATAAAGCAATCGCATTTCTGGCTAGTATATTTCAGGACGAATGGATAAGGATTGAGCCAAGAGCTTGTGTGAGCAAATCCAATTTTTGGCAGCCAAAGTCAGTTACGCGGTTTTGCAGAATGACGATACGCGGTTTTGTACTTTAAACGACGATATGAAAACTCCTGCTTCAGATATGGGATGTAGTTAGCGTAAACGAACATAACGAAACTGGATTTTTAAAAACGCTGCGAGAAGCATAGGAAAATTTCCATGAAAAAAGTATTCTTTCTCGGGTTCGAAACTATCCTGTCTTTTAATTTGGAACCAGAGACTGGCATTAGACCTGGGTAACGCAGCGCGGCGTTGCGCCATTGCGCTAATACCGAGGGTGGTGTTACTGACGCTGATATACTAATTGGTATCACGGTGGCGCACTGGCACCAGCAACGTAAAATATAGAGACGCGCATTTTAACAGAGCCCAGAAGCAAAAGAAATTTAACAGAAATTTTCTCATCAATGTAAATGGATTTTTTGTCTTCTTAGACAACGAAATGCCGATGGTTTTTCGCATTTTTTTTAGTCGATTTTTATTCTTTAAACTGGTTAATTACTTGGTAAAAATGCAGAATACGTACATTTCTCCGATAAAAAAAAAATTATATTGGGATCGATAGGGTTGTTAGTTCTGATCATAACGGTATTCTTTTTTTGAGGTGGAAATAATAATTACTGGTGTTATTGAAGGTCGAGGAATCAATTTTTCAATTTATTTTAATTGGAATAACTAAAAACTATTGTATTAATTTAAAATATTTTGGTGTCGTTTGAAAGGTATTGAAAATATCTTTTTTTTACATGTTTATTTTTTTTTGTAAGGCTTATGAGAAAAATGAGTTTTTATAAAAAAATAAACATTACAAAATTAAAAACAAAATGATTTTTATTATTAAATCACGTTATCGTCAACATATAAAAATTAGCAGCAAAAGATGTTCAGTCAGTCTTCTTCGGCAACACAGAAATGAGAATTCTACTTCGTGAGGGTTATAATTCTTAAGTGCGGCCGAAGGCCGCCTATGCTGAAAGGTGTTCTCTGCAAAAGGTCTTCAGGGTTATAATCCTTAAGCTCGGCCGAAGGCCGCCTACGCAGAAAGAAGTTCTGCGTAAAAGTACTTGCGATTGTTCAGATAAGACATGTTGTATATTAAATCAAAGCTCGATTTACACGCTTTCTTACGGTGATATTTATATATAATGTTAATAAAGTGATTTTTAAAGAAAAAAGTACATATGTTATAAAAAAAAATATTTTTATAAAAGCTTGTTTTTTAATAAATTTTATCAATAAAGAATATCTTATATGCCAAAAGATAGGTATTTTTATTACCTTTCAAGCCCTTCAAAAATCAATAATAGTTTACGAGATATTTAGTTTTAATGAAATCCATTTTTTACTTTTTGACCTTGAATAAAACTCAAATTTTTTGTTTCCACCAAAAAAAAAAAACAAAAATGTATTCTATATAAATTCCTCTACAGAGTCCAGTATTTGTTTTTTTTTTTAGAAATGTACGTATACTGCACTTGTTCTACTTTAACTTTGGATTCAACTTTATTTCGACTATGAATATGCCCCAATATTTTTGGAGTCAAATGTAAATGCATTTTCCACGCATATATATGTATATAGTAACAAGTCCTTGCTTCGCGAAGGTATCTTTATTAATTAAATTAATGGTTACACAATTCTTACAACTAAGTTAACAATTATGAGCTTAATAAACTAATAGTGAGAGTCAAAGTGTGAATTGTTGTTGTTGCATTGTAACAAAGAGAAAGGGATTAGTTTAGAGAAAGTCATTAAAGAAGAGATCAGTTAATAATTGAGCAAATTAGGAAAGGTGAAGAAGAGGTGTGGGAAGATAAGTAGGAGAGGTAAAGAGAGAATGAGTAAAGAAGTGTGTGTTGTTGGTAGTGGGAGTGTAGGTATGTGACTCCTCCGCCCCTAAGACATTTGCGTCCTCGTAAATTAAAAACTAAATTTAAGTTATTGGCAGGTACAAAAATATTTTCATACATTTTCTTTATACTTATACTATTCCTGAAATTTGTAAGGTCTTTTTAGTTGAGTTTTATAATATTTAGTTTTTCGATTGTTTGAATTATCGGTAACATAATTTCCGTTTCTATTATATTCAACAAGTGTTTTGTATTTAAGTTTGTTTTTAGGAATTTGCCTATTACATACAATGTTTTCTACTAAATCATTTGGTTCATGGTCTTTACTTTTATTCAACTTCTCAATGCTTTCAACTTTCTGTTTTTCGTATAATTTACTTAGCTCTTCAATATATTCTTTATCAAAATTTTTTATTATAAAATCAATTGGTCTCTTTTTTGTTGTTGTATGGATAGTATTATTATAACAAGTGAAAATTTTAAAAAGCTTTTTTTCTAAATCTATATTTTTATTTTCTTTATCGGCCTCCATTAACTTTAAATGCTCATTTAAAGTTCCATGAAGTCCGAATTTCCAGTTTTCAAATATACTGTAGTTGTATGCGCCTGAATATCCTGTTCCTTTAAAAACAAACGCACTGCATTGTGTAAAATACACCTCTCGTTGTCAAATACAACTTTGTCCATTTTGCCTAAAAATTGAATTCTTTGCTTTAGAGCGGCTAAAATTGCTATCCAATTTCAATCATTAATCCTATGAAATGTGGAATATTTTGAAAATTTGTCAATAGTTGTAAGGTACATCGTATTTCTGCAGGGAAACCAAATATCTATATGTACTATGTCATTAAAAGGAGTGGGCGTTTATGTAACTTGGTAAGGGGCCCTACAAGAATTGTGTGATGGAAACTAACACATTCTCATTTATCTTACTAACACATTTGCAAATTTTGCGTTGGTTAAAAAGAGACCAATATATAAGGCCATAAGTTGGAGGAAGACGGAAGATCATATGTACACAAATGTTTACATCAGATTTTTCACACTGCCCTTTAGAATGTGATAGAAACTTGTAAGTAGCCAGTGACAGAAATCTCTATCAGCCTTGCCAGTCAAATGATTTGTCAAATGATGGTCACTGTTCTTGCAGGGGGTTTTAACTGGTTTTCTATCAAACTTAGCAATTTGGCAAATTGAGCAATTATTTATTACGTATGTTATCAGCTTATATAACTTTGGATAAAAATATGTATTTTTCAATTTAAGGAAAACTTCTTGTATGCCCCTATGATTGTTGCGTAGATGCTCATTTTCTATGATTGTTAATATTTCATTTTTGTCTGTAATTTCGTTTAGTTTAATATTTGATTTGTATAGTTTAAGATTGCTATTTTCAAAGAAATTCACATACAAAAACTGGAATTTTACAAAAAGCTCTTGGTTATCGCAAAAAATACACATAACTCCTTTATTTATTAAAAACTTTTGCATAATTTCCCTTAGATCAGAATTTCCTGTCACTGTTATATGCGTTTGATACTTCTTGTTTACAATTTTTATAAAATACTTTTCTTTTTGGCCGTAGTTCAGGTAAATTTGATTTTTATAGCAATTAATACATCTTTCTGTAATAAATGTATATTTAAGATTATCTTCTAGTGCGCTATGTACTGTTGCATCTGAAGACATTTTATCTATATTTTCAGCCTGGTTAGCTTGAATTTCAGTTTCATTATTTTCAATATTGTTATATAAATCGTCATGGTAATAACTTTCGTTATATTGGTTAAAGTATCTGCTTAAAGTAACAGCAACTGTATTGTCTTTTCCTTTAATATATGTTATTTCAAAATCATATTCATTTAGAAGAATTTTCCATCGTTGCAGTTTCAATTAGGTTCCTTTATATTATGTAACCAAGTTAAAGGTTTATGGTCTGTTTGGATTATAAACTTACGACCGTATAAATAAGTTCGAAAATGCTTCACAGACCAAACCATAGCTAAAGCTTCTTTCTCAATAGTGGAATATCTAATTTCATGATCAGACAACGTACGGGATGCGTAGCATATTGGATGGTTATTTTGACTTAATACAGAGCCAACAGCAAATTGAGATGCATCCGTTGTGAGCATAAATTTCTTACTGAAATCCGGTGGCTGTAAAACGGGTTCACTAATTATAAGTTTTTTTTAAAGTTTGAAAAGCATTCAAAAAATCATTGTTTTTAAAGTCTAAAATTGCATTTTTTTTTTCAAAAGTCGTACCATTGGATAAGCTACTTTTGCGTAGTCACGCATAAATTTGCGGTAATATCCCGTCATACCCAGAAATTGTTTTATTTCTTTAATATTGGTTGGTGGTTTCATATTTTCAATACACTTTATTTTTGAGGGGTCTGGTTTTATACCTTCTCTAGACACAACGTGTCCCAAAAATTTCGTGGTTAATTCGGCAAATTGGCATTTGTTGAATTGGATTTTTAAATTAGATGCGGATAAAGTATTAAAAATTGTCTTTATAGAATCAATATGCTCATCAAAGCTTGCGGAAGATATTAGAATTTCGTCCAAGTAGACGACACAAATTTTGTTTATATGTTCTCTTAAAACAGCCGTGCCCAGCACAGAGCACTTGCCTATTGAATTCTGCCAGCGCAGGGCACTTGCTTATGGAGTTCTGCCGGCGTTGGGCATGCCTGTCTTAAAACATAATTGATTAACCTCTGGAAGGTTGCAGGTGCTGTTTTGAGACCAAAAGGCATACGTGTAAATTCGTAATGACCATCTGCGGTTGAAAATGCCATTTTGGCCCTATCATTAGGGTGCACCTCAATCTGGTGTTGTACGGTAGACAAACGGGCTCGATTATTTGCATAACCAGCCTTAATTTGCTTTAACTCATGCATTTTCCTCTTTAAAGTGAGCATAAGCAGTCGAACAAATGCACGAAATTTTTGGGAATAAACTCGGATCCGGGGAATTTTCGATGACAACACTGGTAAAAACGGCCAGCTGTTGTCTTTTGTACAAGTAAGCAAACGAAGCAGTCGAGTTTCGCGTACGCTGTAGCCGAGTGGTGAGAGTTGCGAGCTACAAGCCTGTAGCTGCCAGGTTCGATACTCGGTTGGAGCGATTGCGAAAATTTTTTTGTTTCTATTATTTATTTTATATTTTTTTATTTTATTTTATTTATATATTTAATTTTACTTTATTTTATTTTCATTTGCTTTATTTTATATCACATTTCTTATTTTACTATTAGTTAATTTTAATTTTTAAAGATGAATTTTGTTAAAAATTCAACAACTAACTGAAATTAACGTAAAAAAATATAGAACTTATAAAAAAAAGAATGAAAAAGAAATAAAAAAAGTATACTGGCCGTGGGACTCGAACCCACGACCTTGCGGCTGGTTTATTCGCATTACTGCCGTCTGTAAGGGTAAAATTTTAATTTGCATTTATGCTTATTAATTCAAATTAATTTTCTCCGTCTGTCTACCATATAAGCCTTTCGCCAGGTCAATGGTGCTTAAACTATGTTCACATTACCCACATAAAATACTTAGTTTCGTTTAAAATACCTCACTAAATTAAGTGCGTTCATACACGCGTTTCTTTATTTGTCTTGACAGCTTTTTAGCAACCCTGTGTTATTGTTTATTTAACGAAAAGAGATCGCGAATGTGAGTAATTGCGTATATTTTTATATTCTGAGTTGTTTGAGGTAATTTTTTAGACTTTAGATGAGTGATCAAAAGATAAAGCTTCTGGAAATATTTTACAAACTACCACGCGCGATTATTAAAAACAAAAACGTCCAAACACAATGACATATCAGTTGTGGGACAATACTTTTTTCGATTATTATCGATAAAATTAGAGCCGACACTGATTTGTTCGTGATTTGGTTCTTGGTTTAAGATAAACTACGTACTTTCATCATAATTTACTGAGAGACTTTACAAGGCGAAATTACTTAGTTTGTACTTAATTTATGCGTAAATTGAGATTGACCTCTAAATTACGCCAATGGGAACATAGTTTTAAACAGCAACATTTTCCCAACTTCTCAAATATGTGGGAACTTATCATCTATTGTCTGTTCGTTCAATTTGCGATAGTCGATGACAACTCGCCATTGTGGTTTCCCGTTTTGATCAGCCTTTTTCGGTACAACCCATAAAGGCGAATTATATGGGCTATTACTCGGAACTATAATTTTCTGTGCCAACGTTTCCTGAATTTGGCGATCTACCTCCCCGCGATGTACTACAGGATATCTATACAGTCGACTATATATCTTTGTAGAAAAGATCCTGATATTTATTTAAAACAGTTCTCAAAATTTCCTCATCTTTTGAGTTTAAGTGTTTAGCAAATTTTACAATTTTGCACCACTATATGGGTAATTTTCTCTTGCGCCTAATTGAAAATTTTGACAATTTTCGTTCACACCCAATTCCATTGGTTCCACAGATGATGGAATTGGATTTTCATTGCTACGAAAATTCTGGTTTACACTTGGAACAAAGGCATTTAAATGGTTTATGTCACTGCTACGATATTGATTTTGTGGTCTGTATGTTTGGCCACTGATGTTATAAGTTGGCCTCGACTGTACCGACAAATGCGAATTATTATACTGTTGTCCTTGTTGTTGTTGAAATCTTTCATTGTTGTTATTGTTGTAATACTGTCCGTAGCTATTGTTGTGCTGTCCTCTATTATTACTATTTCTGTAATACTGTCCATGACTATTTCTATTGTTGTTGTATTGTGCGTTGCTATTATCGCTATATTGTTGTTGTGCGTTTGAATTTCTGTTAGTTATAATTCATTAACCATTAATAAGTAATGATCTTCTTGCGTTGCCAATAATTTTGTCTTTTATGTTGGTTGGTTGGTTGGTTTAAGTGGATTGTCACTCAGGTGACAAGCAATTAGCAAGTTTGCCATTTTGATTCCACAACTCGTGCAACCTACAGCCATTTGGTGGCTTTAATAAATTTCAGTACGTCGTACAGAGAGAGGCAGCTGCACTCTGAAATATTCTGCAGGAATGGTTTGCCGAGTGTATTTAGCCTCATCCTTGCGAGGGCTGGACACTCGCACAGCAAGTGTTCGACTGTCTCTTTTGAGCCCGGGTCATCGCAGCTGCGACAGAACCTTTTGAAGGGCAGTCCTATCCTTTCGGCATGTACCTCAACGGGCCAGTGCCCTGTGCACACTGCAGTAAGTTTGTAGGCATTTCTTTTGCTCATTCCTAAGAGAGCTTTGGTTTTGAGTGGGTCGTAGGACACCCAGAACTGCCGGGCAATTCTGTAGGATCCTGTGCAGTTCCACCTCTGCCTGGCCTTCGAATGATAAAATTCGGTAATTCTTGTCTTAATCTCCCTGAACGAGGCGCCCATGTCCACCGCGTGGGACATATTCAGTGCGGAGCCGCTCCTTGCTACTTCGTCCGCTGCCTCGTTTCCGTAGATGCCCCTATGTCCCGGGACCCATATTAGAGTAATTTCGTATTGATCAGAGATATAGGCCAGCTCTCTCCTACATTCATCCACTAGCTGAGATCTAACAGAGTTAGAGGAAAGTTCCTGAATAGCCGCTTGGCTATCCGAGAGGATGTTCACTTGCGTTCTCGCGGGTACATTGTCTTTGGTGTACCTTACTGCCTCCTTAATAGCAAACGTTTCGGCCTGGAAGACGCTTGCATAGTCTGGTAGGCGGAAGGATAATTTTAGGTTATATTGCTCAATGAAGACCCCAGCACCAACCCCGCATTCCATCTTTGACCCATCCGTAAAGACAGTTAAGGCCTGCAAGTACCCGAAATCTTCCTGATTCCAGTCACTTCGGCTTGGCAATTTCGTGCGGGGTTTGTGGTGAACCCAGGTCTTCGACAGGATATAGTCAGTGGGCAGCGCTTTAATTTCAGACGGTATTGCGTCTAGGATGGAACCGTGCCCGAACGGTCTTTCCTTCCAGAGCCCCAGGGCACGCAGTCTGATGGCGCTGTTAGCAGCTGAATTCTCGATGAAGATATCTATAGGTAATAAGTCAACAAGGACGTTCAAAACGTCCTTCGGACAGGATCTCATTGCGCCTCTTACGCTAGCGGCTGCTGACCTTTGAATTCCGCCTAGCTTTTTAACTACGTAGTCCTTAGTAAAGGCTGGCCACCAGACCAGCGCCCCATAAGAGATTATGGGTCGGACTATAGCTGTGTACATCCAGTGCACAATTCTTGGTTTCAAACCCCATCTGTTGCCCAACATTCTCTTGGCCGCATAGAGAGCCACCGTGGCCTTCCTAGCACGCTCCTCAATGTTTGGTTTCCAGTTAAGTTTGGGATCCAAAATAACTCCAAGGTATTTCACCTTCATTGACAGATCCAGTTCCGTTCCTCGGAACCTTGGTTTATTAAAATTTGGTAATTTTGTTTTATTTGTGAAAAGCATAAGGTCAGTTTTGTCCGGGTTTACGCTAAGAGTACAGTTTATGGCCCAGGAATCTACTATCTTTAAAGTCCTTTCCATAATTTCACTTATGACCGAAGGAAACTGACCCGATACCAGTATCGCTACATCATCGGCGTAAGCCACCGCTTTGATTCTCTGAGAGTCCAGATTTACCAGTAGTTTGTTTAAGACCATGAGCCATAGTAGCGGTGATAGCACTCCTCCCTGTGGGGTGCCTCTCACTGCATATACGGCCCTGCTTTGGTACCCCAGTTCGGCATGTATTACTCTGCTCCTTGGCAGAGACACTATCCAAGTCCGGACACAGTGATCAATCCCTGTTTCCATAAGTGCCTCATGGATGGAATCTACACTGACATTATTAAAGGCCCCCTCGATGTCTATAAAGGACGCCATTGTAAATTGTTTATAGTAGAGCGAACTCTCAATTGTACGTACCACTTCATGTAGGGCAGTCTCCGTTGACTTCCCTTTCAAGTACGCATGTTGAGAGCATGATAAATTGGACGTCATGTCACTAACATACAGATCCAACAGCCTCTCAAACGTCTTGAGCACGAAGGACATTAGGCTTATTGGTCGGAAATCTTTAGCATTGTCATGACCCCGTTTTCCCGCTTTAGGAATAAAAATTACCTTAATCTTCCTCCAGCTTAACGGAACGTGGTTCAGTATTAGGCACCCTCTAAAAATTGTTTCTAGGACTGGAATGACCATCTCAGAAGCTTTCTGAAGCATGAATGGTAGTATTCCGTCCATACCCGGTGATTTATAGGGTGAGAAGCTGAAGATAGCAAATTTTATCTTTTCCCTCTCTAGTAGCTGCTCTAAGAGGTCTTCGGAGAGGGTTGGTATATGGTCTGGGGCATCGGTTTCCACTACATCGATTTTGCACCCTGGAAAATGTGTATTCAGAAGGATATCCAGCGACTCCCCAGCCGACTCGGTCCATGAACCATCTGACCTTTTTATATATGTTGGCTGTGAGTGCCCTTTGGCAAGGATTTTGCTTAATCTCGCAGATTCCTTGGTATCCCTCCAGGACGCATCCTTGGCGTCCCGTATCGCTTTTTTGTATTTCTTTAGGTTCTCTCTGTATAGGTCCCATACCTTAATCCTGTAGCATTCGTTGAAGGATTTTCTTATTTGCTTCCGTAGCGTTGTAAGGTTCTCATTCCACCAAGGTGTGCGCGCTTTCTTGCCATACCTCAGCGGACAAGCCTTCGTAAGGGCCTTTCCGAAGGCCTTATTCAGGCTGTCCGCTTTGGCGTCCAGCTCGCCTCTTGTAGGAATGTCTTCAACTGGTAGTTTCTTCAATTCTTTTCCAATAACCTTTTGAAATAAGTCCCAATCTGTTTTACGAGGGTTTCTAAAGGGCGTAGGCGTATCCGCCGCAATATTTAGCTCAAAGAGTATTCGACGGTGGTCCGAGAGGGTCTCTTCGTCGGATACTCTCCATTTATTGACCTTTAGGATCCCCTCGGTCAGCAGAGTTAGGTGTAGGACCTCTTCCCAACCGCAAAAATCAGAGGTACTAGGAAATATGAAGGTGGGAGTCTTTTATGTTACCCATTAATAAAATTCTAAAATCAACAGGAAACGAGTCTAAAATAGGCACCATTGAATCGATTCTTTCTAAAAATCCTAATAAAGCATCTTCGTTTCCATCATATGTTGGTATACTATTAAGATTAGTACAAATAAGTTTAAATTTTGCATTAACATCTAAATTATCCATTTTGTTGTTGTTTCGTTCGGCTACCGCAAGTCTGTCTGTGTAGTGTTGTTGTATTGACCAAATATCAAATTGCCTGTTCCTTATTGTAGTATGTAGTTGTTGTTGTGAATTTAACTTTCTTGCTGACAATGTGCTGAAAAGTTGTTGTTGTAAATACCTGTTGGGCTGAGTTCTGGTCTTCAGTTGCTATGGTGCAGAAGTTGTAAGCTGACTTTGTTTTTCTTATTTAGAGTGCAATGCTTTCATGTGGTTGTTTTTGTATGAATGACATGATATTTCTCTTCACGGCTAGCAGTATTAATTTTTTTCCTTTTATGTATGTATGTATATAAGTCTTTTGCTTTTCAATTACCCTTCAAATAACCTCGTAATTGTTTTGAAGGTGACCTCCGACATAGAGTATTTTGGTTTTTATCTTTTTTTCCGCAAGTTCAAGGTTTATGTACATACATATATGTATGTATGTATATGACTTTTTATCGCTCATTTTTTCACTCCATTTTGCCTTTTTTCAAACTTAGTCATTAAACTTCTTCACATTTGCATGTTGGAGTTTTTTTTCCTTTTACCCTTTATTTGGGATTGTGTATTTTTTTTTTAAATGTTCACCATTTCAACTTTTTGTTGAAAAAAACCTTTTGTCAACACTTTTCGTGTTACAAATAAGCTTTATTTAAAATTTCAAAACACTTTTGCAAAAAATTAAACTTTTTACTTATATTTGTGTTTGTTTTTCGATTTTGCGTATTGAGTTCGCGTCCGACTGCGCCAGTAACAAATCCTTGCTTCTCGAAGGTATCTTTATTAATTAAATCAATGGTTACACAATTCTTACAACTAAGTTAACAATTATGAGCTTAATAAACTAATAGTGAGAGTCAAAGTGTGAATTGTTGTTGTTGCAACAAAGAGAAAGGGATTAGTTTAGAGAAAGTCATTAAAGAAGAGATCAGTTAGTAATTGAGCAAATTAGGAAAGGTGAAGAAGAGGTGTGGGAAGATAAGTAGGACAGGTAAAGAGAGAATGAGTAAAGAAGTGTGTGTTGTTGGTAGTGGGAGTGTGGATATGTGACTATATACATACTCCAAAATCTTTTATTGATAACGTTCTTGCGCACATGCATACATATGTACATATGTATGTTCATTGATATCTCCCTGCAAAAAGTGGGACTAATCCGGGATAACTGCGGTTGCAATCGCAAGTAGCATGCTACTAATACCACTTTTGATCTCTTTATATGGAATTAACTGATCGCTTTTGTTCGAGCATGTCCTATGAAGAGACTAATTGTTCACCTTTATACCCGAACGGGTATAAAAAGCGACTAGTCACTTTTAAAAAATAAAAATAAAATTTTACGCCAGCTGAGATTCGAACCGAGGTGCCTAGTTTTCTTAGGCGAATACTCTCTCTGTGTGCCAACGCGGCACATGAAATTTCATTGACTAAGTGCGTACATATCATTAAATCGTTAATAGTACCCGTTAGAGAGAGTTGGGGACTAATTGATCTCCAATTATACTCATAAGTGATGAGTCGAGACTAATTGACCTCCATTAGTACCCGTATGAGACTATTCGGGACTAATTAATGCCCAATTGTACCCGATTGAGAGTAATCTCGGAATACTCTATTTAGAGATTAGTCGCACAATTTTTTGCAGGGCTACTACTCCCGGTAGCGTACATACAAATGGACATAATTACTCGCAGGTTCATCAGAATAAAGCATTGTTCACTCAAAATAGTACGCGTTCCAGGAACTCCTGATCGTTAGACAATAGATCTACCATTATGAGGTTTAAATTTAATAGTACTGGCTTTTAATTTGACAGTTTTATTCGCGTTGGAAGTGGCTGCTCAAAAAATAATGTTGAAGGAATTCCTTGAAAATCCGACATTCTCGAGATCAAAAATCAAATTAAAATTAAATATACCAAAAACTTCTTTTCCTCAAAAAATCAATGAATGGATTCCTTCTGCTTAAACTAACAGAGTAAGCTAATCATTAAAAAAAAAAAATTATTTCGCACCAGCTTAAGGATAAGGCTCTTTACCTCAATTATAAAAAAATCGGCTTATCAGAAGAAGATCGCGCGAGAGATTCGGAAAACGATTATCCACAGTTCAGAGAATGGAAGCTGTGGCAAGACTTAAATCTTATCGAGTTATAATAGCTTTGTATAGTAACTTCTCCAGTAAAACATTGCAGCGAGAGCGTAAAAGCAAAATAGAGCGTAAATTTGAAAAGAAGAGAAAACTAGCAGAAAAAGTTATTGAACACAAAACTACATTTTACTATTTATAAATCAGTTTTAAACTCTTTGCTTTGCACACAAGCACCTCAACAGTCCAGTACATCATTAATGTTTTGATTTCCACTCATTTTACTTTTGTTTGCGCTAAACTAATTCAACTAATGGTGGCTTTTGACATTTATTCTTCTTCTTCTTCTGTTAGCTAATTTCTGCTAGTAAAAATTTCACTAGCAAGAATTTGCAGCTCCCCCGTGTTGTTACGCTCTCGATTCAGTGCTCTTTTGCAAATTTTTTGGGTTATCATACACTTTTCCAGTAAAAATTTGCAGGTTCCAGTACAAATTAGTACTGACTGTTGGTTACTATACAAACCTATTATATTGTAACGAAGCGTTTTGGTTGCCCCGATGCTTCTTCTACAATGCTGGGTATACTCGCCGTGTCCAGGGTTCGTTACAATAAATTTGTAGTTTCGGGCTCTGGTAAATCGTACTTTATTGACTAACTTCCTTAGTATAACAAAGAAAAGATCACAGTGGAAAATTCCACCGCTTCTGTTATCTGGGTAACGGCTCCGTGTTCCGTTACTGGCCCGTTATGCTGTAGTGGAGTGGCTTTAGTACTGGTGGGCAGCGGTTTGCTGACGCCGCTGAGTAGCGCGCTGCTAACGTCGGTAAGTGGTGCTCTGGCCGCGTCGATATGTAGTGCTCTTGCAATGTAGGTGAGTTGCGATCTGGTCGTGCCGGTGAGTGGCGCTCTAACAACGTCGGTGAGTAGCGCCCTGATGACGCCGGTGTGTGGCGCTCTTGCAATGTCGGAGAGCAGCGCTCTGATGTCGTTAAAAAGTGGTGCTCTGGTCTGACGTCGATGGCCAGTGCCACTCTTGGCCGCGCGATGAGAGGCGCTCAGATAACGTCGTTGAGTAACGCTCGGGTGGCGCCGATGAGTAGTGCTCTGATGACGCCGGAGAGTAGCGCTCTAGTCGTGTCGGTATGTGGCGCTCTTGTGACGCCGGATAGTAGCGCTCTGGCGTCGCTAGTGGCGACGTTCTACTGGTACTGGTGATCGGCGCTCTGGTAACGCCAGTAAGTAGCGTTCCTGTTGGCGTCGCTGTGCTGACGGCGGCCGAGCGGGTGTCGTCCGTACGCGGTTTCATGGTAGGCTGTGGCGGGCGGTGATCGAAGCCGACTTTGGTGCTCACTACTTCTAAGTGGTGATGTCTCGTCCTGTTTTGTAGCTATAATACGAGCAATCCCTCCATTCAGTTGTAGCTACGCAACCCTCACTCGGTTCTCAGGCTTTCTACTTCTGAGTGGTGATGTCTCGTCCTGTTTTGTAACTATAACACGAGCAATCCCTCCATTCAGTTGTATCTACGCAACCATCACTCGGTTCTGGGTGGTGATGTCTCGTCCTGTTTTGTAACTATAACATGAGCCATCCCTCCATTCAGTTGTAGGTATTCAGCCGCGACCACAGCTCCGTGCTGACTGACTGTTGAGCGGCTGTGTCGTATATCTAATAGGCTGTGTCCTTGATGTTGCGTGGTTGCGCAGCTAGATGTTGCTGTGTAATGTTGCGTTGTCATGGCAACGAAGAGGTTGTCGGGTGTTGCTATGACTTGTGTTGCTGTGGCTTGTTGCGTGTCTGGCTGCTTTGGCTTGTGTTGCTGTGGTTTATTGCATCGCTGGTTGCATTGATGGTGGATATTTGTGTGGGCCAAATTCTTCAGCGATATTTGGTCCTCCCAATATATAATTCTGCTAGATTAAATAAATTTAATAACAAAACCGCACCCGTTTACTTTACCCCAATGTTCACACCAAATGGGGTATTTTTTAGTAATGACTAAAAGACATGTTAAAACTTGACTTCGGTCAACTCCCACATTAAAAGTTTTAAGCTAAAAAGAAACAGAGTGATATCCTCTTAAAACTAAATTTATAGAAGTTGACACAGTTGTCAAAGGGATATGAAATGGCGAACGAATCGAAACAGTCTCACTAAAACTCGATCAAACTCCACAATGGGTCATATGACCCACATACACTAAAGATAGTTTAGTGGAACAAGTTGACTACTCCAGTCTCTAGAACGAGTATTCAGAATAATTTTATCATTATCAAAGAAATTGTCTGTTATTTATTTATCCGAGCAAAATATGAAACTTTCGCTAACATCTATCTATAGCGGAGTACTTCCCTTTCTTTTAATATATTAAATATTATTTTCTGAAAACATGTTAAAAAGATATAACCCATTTTATGCGTACCGATTTTAAGTGAACAATGCTTTATGTTAAATTCCATATTCTGGCGTAATCGACATTCTCTGATTGCGTTTCGCTCGTTCAGTTGGCTTTGCAAAAAGAGACATGGCGCAATTGCGCGGATTTAATGCGCTGATACCGGCCATGGTGCTGGCTTATAATAGCCCTTTTAGCCCTACTTAGGAAAATCGTAAAACTATTTTCGAATATTTGTTTTTTTTTTTATCACAAAAGAGAAAAAAATTGTGTTTTATTTCAAAATTAACCGCTATTTTAAAAAATGTTTTATCCATCATTAATACACTAGCTCAATAAAGGTTGCGTATACAGATTTTTTCGCAATAGAGATTTTTAAAATTTTTTTTTGTTTTCATATTGAACAATTTGTTATTAGTCCAAAAATAGCAAAAACGATTGTTTTCTCTAACTGCATATTTTACTTTATAATTAGCCTTTTTAAAAAAATTTACGTAAGCAGTTTTGTAGCACATTTTCTTCCATACAAAGTATGCTCGACAAAATTTTCATATGAATAAAATGCCTAGCTTGCACCTTATTATACTCAGAGGTTTTAAGTAATTAGTTCAATACTTTGTGACTATTGCATTAATTTGATTGGGGGCCAAATGATTGCAATCCATGATACAAAAAACAAGGTAGTTCCATTGTCAATTTTTCGTCGCCATATTAACAACCTGACAATTAAGCAGATTGTGACATTTCGTGCTACCATACCCAATATCTAAAATCCTTCAAATTTTCTTATTAATGTTTTGTCGATTTAAAAATATTTTGCTATTAAGCATAGCATAATAAGAAATAAACAAGAAATAAGTGTTAAATTCCACAACATTTCGTTGATACATTTTTGCAACATGAAGCTAGCAACACAATTTTCATGACATTTTTAAATACACATGTACATTTTAAATTGTGTGAAAGCTGACAGTTTATAGAATTCAGTAGCGACGAAAACAAAGGGGGGTTAAGTGGTTAAACCTTACCCAAGCCGATCATAAAACTTGCGACGCAATTTCGTCTTATGCCTGTGGGTCTTGGCAAGAATGTAATCCCTGAAGGTTTAGCTAAAATGGTTTTCGGGATACACCCTGTGATCATGTTACTTTCCAGAAGGTGTGGCTCCCGTTTTTCTGTACATATTTTCGTTGGAAAAATACCTTATCTCAGTATTCTAGGTAAATGCTTCCAGAGGTCACCAGAATTTTAGTTTATTTGGCCTATACCGCTAGCTCTTGTCAACTGCTACGAGATTGTTTTCATAACCCCCATTTTTCATAGGTTTGGGATTGTATTAATATTAAAATAATGATTTGGCAAGTTGTTATCGAATTTAATGTAAAATTTAAACGTTTTCAAGATAAGATATTGATTATTTTTAAAAGGTATATATTAATACAACTATTTTCTTTATAATCCCAAATTTAGGATATAAAATGTCCCACCTCACAAACCTCACAATTGGGTAATGCCGCTTCGAATTTTTCACAATTGAGCAATTGTCAAAAATCTGCTTTTTAATCAAAAAGTTGTTTATTGAAACTACCTTCTTTTTTGTATCATGTTGCAATCTATATATATTATTCTGAAAGAATCTATGTATTATTCTGAAAGAAGGCGCTTATTCCAAGCGATCTACAAGTTGTACAGAGACAAATTATACGTCAAATTAAAGTGCTCGATCTGAAACTTTGTACAAACTTTTCAGATTTAAGATTCATTGAACCATTTTCGAAATATTTGCGTCGAAAGATTTAAAAATTTTTACATTGAGCAAAGCATTGCTACGTTCATTTCGATAGGCAGCGTCTCAGTATTTGAGGTTAATGGCAGCGTTGAAAATATTTCGTAAATAAATTATTGCTTTGTCAGGCATATTCTTTATAATTGTTCCCGAAATCAGGTCATATCCAGGTGCTTTATGGTTTTTAATGGTGTTAATTGATTGTTTTATTTCTGATAGTGAAACTTTTTTAATTTTTTTGTATTCCATATTTGTTGTTCGAATGAATTTAACGCCCTTGTTATCATTTCCATTTTCGAATGCATTTTTGAAGTATCGAGCTAGAACAGTTGCCTTTTCTGTTGATGTTCGAGCCCAATGCCCGTTTTTAGTTTTTATTGGTGGTAAATGTGGTGCTCCAACCATCTTTTTTGTCACTTTCCATAGAGAGTAGTTTGTACATTTTGTTACGTCAATATTTTTAAGATAACTGTTTAGTTTTTTGTCTTTCTCCTTTTTTAACAGGGCTTTTATTTCCTTTACTAACTTGATAAGTTGTTTTTTGTCATTTGGTAATCTTGTAGTCTGCCATCTTTTTTTAGCTTTCTCTTTTGTTTTAGTTTATTTTTATTGTGTCAAGGATGTAGAAGCTTATTAATTTACTTGGCGGAGTGGGTGTAGACTTACCAACTGATTTAATAGTTTCGTCGTTGAAAAATGCTGTAGCTGTCTCGATGTCAGCGCCTCCCAGTCTGTACGATAGTTGTAAGGTGTTCTATTGTTATTTTGCTGCGGAAATCTTTGAGTTGTCAAAATGATTGGTGAGTGATCAGATGAAAGTTCAAGACATTATTTAATTGTCTGCGTTTTTGTGTTAACGGATTTTGTTATGAAGAAGTCTAGCAAGTCGGGTACCTTTTTAACATCGGATGGCCAATAGCAAGGCTCCACTGTACTTATAAATTGACAGTTTTCTGCTCTGATGGCGTCAAGTAGAGCTTTTCCTTTAGTGTTGGTTAGCCTTGAACCCCATATCATATTCTTTCCATTATAATCTCCGCCAGCTATAAATCTGTTTCCAAGTATTTTTAAGTAATCGATGTATTGTGTTATTTTGTTGTTTTGTTTTGGTGGGCAGTAAGCGACTGATATGGCCAGGAAGCCAAGAGTGTCATTAATTTGGATTGTCGTTGCTTGAAGGTTCATTTTGTATTCTTCCATTTCGTTGCATATGATATTTTCTCTCACTATAATAGCCGTACCGCCATGCGCTCTGTGGTCTGGATGGTCGGTACATAATATTTTATAACCTGGTACACTAACGTAGCTTTTATCGCTAAAATGAGTTTCTGACACCAGTAATATGTCGATGCCGTTTTGTTTAATAAAAGTTTTTGTTTCAATTATATGTTGGTTTAGTCCATTCGCATTCCATAGGGCTATTGTCAATATCCTTTTTTTGTCCATCAATTTTTGTGACGAGATAATTTAAATAACTTTTATGCGATGTATATACTATAACCAGTTTTAAAACTAATTTTATATAAACACCATTTAAAACAATATATTTATATTTGTTTGTGTTTTTTAGTATTTCCGGACTAAAAATATAAAAAAGCATATAAATTATATGCATACATGAAAGACAAATTAATTACCTTTTTTCGACGTATCTAGTTTTTTAATAGGTAATGTTGTTCAGAAAATATTAATATATAAAAAAAAATTCAAAATTGTACTTTAACCAGTGATATTTTCTTTATTTTCTACTTCCACCAGATAATTTTGGTAGGGTTGAAATCAGCACAAAAGCTCATTCGAGCTACATTTTGGTTTTTGCATAGCTATTTTTTTGATATTCTAGACTTATGTGCACGGACTATTTCTGGTTAAATCCTGCAGTACGGGAATAGGCTAACTGTCACCAAGTTGGTCGCAGGTTTGGGTTATCACAGACACAAACCAAACTCAGTAAAAAAAGGGTTGCATTCCCATAAACTCCAAATAAAAGTGGTGTTTAAGGAGAGTTTAGCGAAATTTTGTGTATGGTAAACTCCGAGTTTAAGAGCAGAGTTTAGCGTTAAACTCCAAAATGGCCCCTAAACTCGAGTTTGGGGCTCAATGAGAACGTAATATTACACTGGCAATGAAGTATCTCTGCACAACACCTTCCACAGTGAACTCAGAAAGAGTGTTTAGTCCCTCGAGTCGCATTTATGTTGCAAATATGTATAAATGCCTTATAATTTGGAAATGCTTCCTTTCAAAATGAAAAATATACAATTTTGTATATTTAATGAAGGCATTTGGGAGTACATAATATGTCTGTTGCTACGAAAGCGTTACAATATACTACATAACCAAGAATGATAGAAAAGAAGATTGCGCCCTAAACGTTCCGCTATCTTTTTTGGTTTGAGTTTGACAGACAGTTTCTTTGATGTGACGTCATAAGTGAAACGAAAATTTACCACAAAGAGCAACAAACTAACACATAAGTGAAAAAGGTGATTTTTACAAATTTAGTGTTCACTGGCGAGTTTTAATAATGATATTTGAGACAAATCGTTGATAATCAACTATTTTTCCTTTCCGTTTGCTGTGGCTTTGGCGATCAAGTCCTTTCAACCTCAAAAAAGGCATTATTTGCAAGAACTATTCACTAAAATTGTAACTAAGTTTTTATTATTTACTAATTCCTTTTTGATATTCAGCAATATATGTGTGCAATCAAATTTTTAATAGAAAACACAAAATCATTTCGATTTTATTTAAGTATTTTGGTCTACAGCTTTTCCACTTAGGCAACTTTAGGCTGCTTTTCGTCGCATATATGCCTGGCACATTTACTTAACTTTTTCTTCTAATATTTTTTATAATAAACTAATATATATTAATTATTTTACAATTTTACGTCAGTGTTCGCAATTTTCTTTATCATTTGTATGGGATTTTGCCACTTATTCTTTCTCTGCTATTCGTACTGTTTCGTTTATGACGTCACAGCAAGGCTGAGGACGCAATCTTCTTTTCTATCATTCTTGCTACATACCACATAATTGGTACACAGCGGTTATGGGCACTGCCTTGCCTGCAGGCAAAGCTTTTTAAGCTTTCTATACATAGGGATAAAACGATACCATGGAAGTATCGATACCTGTACTTGGAAGTAGCATCGAAAGAAAGTATCTAGGCAGGAAAGTATCGGGCTAAAAGTATCGATACCTACTTATATCGATATTTGTACCTATATAAGAATTGTTTGTATAAAAAACGCCATCACATATCTATGAATTTTTGTCAAAATAATCTTACTACTTAATCTTTTTAAGAAAAACTTTAAGTTTTAAAATAGGTTTACTAGGATGACCTCCCAGAATACAAGGAAAAGGGCAAAGTCCCATACGTTGTTTTTAAAAAGTCCCCAGAATTTTGTTAACAGAATTTTCTTCGTTTGTATGTATGTACGTATTGTATTTGTTATACTTATTATTTATTTTGTACAAAGAGAAAGCGATTGAGATCGAAAACACTTATTTTATAATTTATTTCATACAAATGAATTAATTAATAAAAGTCATCTGTATTATAACACTGTTCAACAGCAGTTCTGCAAAGTAACAATGGTATATTTCTGAAAGAAGTAATCATGTTGATAATTTTTAGAGTGAAAAGCTGCTAAATCCATTTGTAGAAAATTTAAAGGGGAGGAAAAAAACTTTTCAAAGCATTTCCTTCAAGAATTTTGCAGAAGGCTCCGTTGCAATTAAAAGATTTTGAATTTTTTGTGAGCTGCTCGTTTTTTCTGTTCCTCTTTTGGACTTAGTAAATTTGCCTTTAATTGAATATAAACTTGAAGACGTTGCGTTTTTAATTTACCTTGCTTCCTATATCCAAATATGAGTTTTCACAAAAAGTGGACTTAGCAACTTTTCACTTCAAGCTAGCGATATGTTAATGAGATGATTATAGTTCCTTATTTGTAGGAATTTTTCATTGGCAACTAAACTGCCAAAAAATTTTAGATATTCACAATAATAATTAGATTTAAAAAAGTCCGGAAATAAAATTTTCACAGAGTGGGGGTTTGATATAAGTACTTTCTTCCGATCCTACTCAGTACTCGGTTCAAAAGTATCGATACCAAAATTACTTGGTATCGGGGGAAAAGTATCGAGTATGTACTTGTTTTTACTAGTATCGTTTTATCCCTATCTATACATTTTATATAGGCGCGTGCTGAGTAAAAGCTCTCTCTGCCCATCTCTGGTACACAAGTATATGCATGTACATATGTATTATATATATTACTTGTATGTATTACACAATAAGTACTTGATTCCAATTTGCAAAACGACGTCGTAACGACGTCGTTTCCCACTCGTTTTGGTGAAAAATTTGTTCGCCGGCGGGTCGCAAAAACGACTCCCCTGCAGCCCGCAAAAACGATATACCAGCTAACTGCAAAACGATGCTCAAAATGTATACCAAATTTATAGTAAGAGTACAGTTTTATACCAAATTTAAAAAAACTTCATACCCACAAATTTTATTTTTTTATTAATAAGGCCAATAGAGTGAACTGTACCTTTATAAAAAAATTTAAAAAAATTAAATGAAGAATGTTATGAATACTGAAGATAAGATGTAGGCGGCTTAATTTTCTGAGTACAAGTGTACATGTGGATTCCATATTCAGTCATAATAAAAAATTGTCATAATAAAAACTGTTTACTATCCAAATGAATGACTTTTATTTAGACTTAGATATATAATAATGTGGGCGTGGAACTTGTACAACCCAGACCGAAGGTTCCTCAAAAAACTTGTGGGTTCAAAGAAACGGATTCGTTTCGAGTTCACCCAAACGACTTCACCAGACCAACGTCGCTACGACTTTGATTCGATGGGAAAAAACAACGTCGGAACGACGTTTCGTTTCGAAGTCGTTTCGAGTTCACCTAAACGACTTCGCCAGGGCGACGTCGTAACGACGTCGTTTAGAGTTCACCCAAACGACTTCACCAGAGCGACGTCGTCTTCGCCCTGTGGCAAATTGGGAGGGTACGAGTGGCCGATATAATAGCTTTGTAAACATTTAGAGCGTTCCAGCACGTCTACGATTTGCAGGTTTTTCAGGATTTAGTCCAAAGTCGTTCCCGTACGCCAAAAATTCTGTATCTGGGAACACTCTCGTCAGAGTAACTGAGCAACTGTTCCCAGAATGAAGTTTCAAGATTTATGCCTGGATTATAATGGAAGTAACGGAACGGAGTGAACTGTCACTTAATTATCTATTGTATGGGCAATGAATTCGAACGATTATAATGCACTTGAACGCAACGTAAAACGGAAGCATCTAAAATCAATAGATCCTTACGAATTCGCAGCGATTTGTTACGATTCGCCCTGTGCATTATAATCCAGGCATTAGTCCGGAGTTTTTCTTCTGGCAAATTCATGAAAAGTGTCAAACTATAGGTAGAGTTGCATTTTTGTACAAAAACAGAACGCGGTGAAAGCAAATAACCTTACATTTGTTAAACAATGGAAGTAAATAATGAAATATTCGAATATATTTGCAATTATTATTAATTATATAGATTTTAATAGTTATTTAGTGATCTTTCAGCCAAATCAGTCTTGTACTGATAACAAGTAAACAAACCAAATGACGTTTTTGCTGGACAAAGTGCTTTTTGCGTTCCCGTACACTTCTGCATCTGTTCTCCTGTTACTCTCACTAGAGAGAGTAAAATTGTAGTTTGACATTTCCACAGGTGTACTGGAACAAACTAATAGTGTGAATAATATTAGAACAATTCATTGTAGTTCATAGCACAACATATTCAGCAGCGCACCATTATTTAAATGAAGTTTGTCGTCATGGCCCTTTTCAGTTTCACTTGCTTCCAAGTCGCCACTCGTTTTCCCAGCATTCGCTTTTTGATGATTTTGCTTAGATTAGCTAAAAAGCGTGTACCTAAAATATAAATATTTTTTTATTTTAGTATGATTTATAATTTTATTCAAGAAAAATTGTTGAAAATAGTTTAGTCAAATAGGAATTATAAATAAATCTTATTTCGTATATGATCTACGAATCAAATCACAAATCAAATTGATTCATGATTTGATTCGTCGAAAATATTTTAAGAAATTACAATTATTTATGATTTGGTATATCTCTCAGTTCAGAAATATGGTCGTTATTGTGGGTGTGTAATTACTAGGGTGTTCGATTATTTGATTTTTTCCAAAACGGGTTTTCGAAATTGGAAAGAACTGATTCTTAATCTGTAAATTCAGATCTAACTTAGTTGTTAAAACCCTTAATATTGTGTTTTTATTACATCATTTCAAATCCGTACTGAAATGGTAGAATTTAAATACCTGTTTTATATATAATGCCTTCATGGGCGTCGCCAGTATCGAATTTAGGGAGGGCTGACATAAAAAAATTCCTCGAAAATTTTATATCAAAATTTTAATGTAGTTGATTGATTAATTCTTATTAACGCATATGTGTTAACTAAATGGTTCCATTTGAAAAGACAATCTTAACTAATAGCCAAATATAAATTTAGTTTAATAAGTAGAATACTACACTAACATTTTTTGACTTGTTTTCATGCAAACAGAGGAATATTAACTGGAAATCGACACCCGAGTGGAAGATCGACCTATCTCGGCAGCCACTTCGAAAACGCCCTATTTCAGAAAACTTTTCAAGAACGCCGTACCTCAGAATTCGGTTCAAAAAGGCCCTAACTCAGCTGCCGATTCAAAAACGTCTATCTCAGCACATTTTCGATACATTTTCATTTGATATAGGGCGTTTTTGAACCGAATTCAGAAATCGGGCCTTCTTAAACCAAATTCTGGGATAGGGTGTTTTTCAATAAAATTCTGAAATAGCGCGTTCTTCAATCAAATTCTGAAGTAGGGTGTTCTTGAAAAGTTTTCTGATGTAGGGCGTTTACAGGTGTCGAAATTCGACTATTTTCTTACTAGGAAGATATGTAGAATAGGCGTATAAAAAATTAATAAATGTGAAGTAAATACATATCGTCACCCTTATGCCAGAAGCACGAATGTGCAAATTTACCAATTTTGAGACATTGGGTTGACTTGATTAACCTTTGGATCTTCTATGTTCCATGTTATAACAAAAGCAAGAATACCATGCGTACATGGAAAGCATGATTCAATAATAAAAGGTTTGCTCAGAAAACAGTTTTCTCGCTCCCTCTTGACAAAATCGGCTCCCTTAGCAAGGCACTGTGTGTGGGTTCGTGTGTGTGTGTGCAAAGCTTTTGTAAGGGAGCAAAAAATTGTGCGACTAATCTCTAAAGAGAGTATTCCGGGATTACTCTCAATCGGGTACAATTGGGTATTAATTAGTCCCAACTAGTCTCATTCGGGTACTAATGGAGGTTAATTAGTCTCGACTCATCCCTTATGGGTATAATTGGAGATCAATAAGTCCCCGACTCATCTCTAACGGACACTATTAACGATTTAATTATATGTACGCACTTAGTAAATGAAATTTCATGTGCCGCGTTGGCACACAGAGAGAGTATTCGCCTAACAAAACTGAGCACCCCGGTTCGAATCTCAGCTGGCGCAAATTTTTATTTTTATTTTTTAAAAGTGAATAGTCGCTTTTTATACCCGTTCGGGTATAAAGGTGAAAAATTAGTCTCTTCATAGGACATGCTCGAACAAAAGCGAACAGTTCATTCCATATAAAGAGATCAAATGTGGTATTAGTCGCATGTTCCTTTGCGATTGCTCCCGGAGTCATCCCGGATTAGTCGCATTTTTTGCAGGGGAGTGTCAAAACTCTAATGTCAATAATGAGCAAACCTTTAATTATTGAATCATGCAAGGGAAGCACATATTTCACAATGTCATTTACATGAATGCAGAGTTAAGTCTCGTAAAAAAAATTCAAACTTCATTTTCCAAAATTTTAATTTCTACACATTCATGTTTCTGACATTGGGAACGATATGTATTTGCTGATTCGTTTTACAAAAATTATTTAAAAAGCAGACGTCTTGGTTGCTCAGCAAATCGGTTAATCCTTTCTGTAATTATTTCACATTGATTTATAATTTCGAGAAAGTAGAGAATTTCGTTTACTTGGGAAACAGCATTAACACCGATAATAATGTCAGAATGGAAATGCAACGCAGAATCACTCTTGCCAACAAGTGCTAATTTGGACTGAGTAGGCAATTCAGGAGTAAAGTCCTTTTTCGACGTACAAAAACCACACTCTATAAGTCACTCATCATGCCCATGCTGGTATATGGCGCAGAAGCATGGACATTGACAACATCCAATGAAGCGGCTCTTTGAGTATTCGAAAGAAAGATTTTGCGGAAGATTTACGGGCCTTTACGCGTTGGCGACGGCGAGTACCGCAGACGATGGAAAGATGAGCTGTATGAGCTTTACAACGACATGAACATAGTGCATCGAATTAACATACAGCTGTTTCGCTGGCTAGGTCATGTCGTTCGAATGGACACCGATGCTCCAGCTCTGAAAGTGTTCAACTCGGAAGCCGCTGGTGGTAGCAGAGGAAAAGGAAGGCCCCCACTGAGATGGAAAGACCAGGTGGAGAAGGACTTGTCTTCACTTCTCTGCAAGCCACGGCTCACCACTTTTCCCTGAAATTCAAACGATTTACAAACACATTCACAACGTTTTACTCATCTCACCCACACACTTACACATTTTTGTTCGAACTGTCAAAAAAGTTTCCCTTTGTAGGAGCTGCGTACCCGATAAGAAGTCGTACTCTAATAAGAATTCTATGCGTTAGAGCGAGCAAGTTAGAAACATCGGAGTTTTGATGACAGCATACATACTGTGAAGAAATGTCACTTTGCGAAAATTTTGAAGGTAAGAATACGTATTTAACAATTTTCT
This sequence comes from Rhagoletis pomonella, assembly GCF_013731165.1. Classification (NCBI taxonomy): domain Eukaryota; kingdom Metazoa; phylum Arthropoda; class Insecta; order Diptera; family Tephritidae; genus Rhagoletis; species Rhagoletis pomonella. The sequence continues at coordinate 27,701,994 of NW_023458557.1, read as the reverse complement.
TTGATTATAATGTAGTTTTTCTTTTAGATTGTAAAACATCACCGACTTGATCACATTCTAAGGCATCTATTAAGATTTTTTTCGTGTTTATAAATTTTAATTGATATTTTTTTCAACAATTTTTATTGAGCTCGAGGCTGTTTTAATGAAAACTTATTGTGGAAAAGCAACAATAATTTGAAAAAATGGTAGAAGTGATAGCTATTTCGGAAATCACCACATTTCCTCATCAGACTTCTTTCAGTAGGATTCGATCCGACGATCCCACTGACTCAGCCAGTTGCCTACGCAATGAGCTAAGATCGCCTTGTTAATTCTTGTTGCTTATTTCCATTATTTCACTTGCTAAGCCATCTACAATCAAGCGCAGCTATTCCGCTGCAATTCACTTGATCGTGTGGTTGTTGGTTTTGTTGGTTTTTGTTAGTATTTTCTATTATTAGAATGTTTAACTTTTAAGTGTGCTCATCCTTAAGTTATTTGTTTTTTTGTTATTTTATGGCCTTATAACAATTATATTCAACAATTTTTATTGAGCTCGAGGCCGTTTTTAATGAAAACTTATGGTGGAAAAGCAACAATAATTTGAAAAAATGGTAGTAGTGATAGCCATTTCGGAAATCACCACATTTCCTCATCAGACTTATTTCAGTAGGATTCGAACCGACGATCCCACTGACTCAGCCAGTTGCCTACGCGCTGTGCTAAGATCGCCTTGTTAATTCTTGTTGCTTATTTCCATTATTTCACTTGCTAAGCCAACTACAATCAAGCGCAGCTATTCCGCTGCAATTCACTTGATCGTGTGGTTGTTGGTTTTTGTTAATATTTTCTATTATTAGAATGTTTAACTTTTAGGTGTGCTCATCCTTAAGTTATTTGTTTTTTTGTTATTTTATGGCCTTATAACAATTATATTCAACAATTTTTATTGAGCTCGAGGCCGTTTTCAAGGTGGAAAACAATAAGTTTTCATTAAAAACGGCTTCGAGCTCAATAAAAATTGTTGAATATAATTGTTATAAGGCCATAAAATAACAAAAACCCAAATAACTTAAGGTTGATATTTTTTGTTTTTACACATTTGGCTTCACCATCAGCACCTTCAACGGCAGCACCTCCATCGCCAGGAGCACCATCAGAAAACTGAGTTTATAAATGATTTAAAACTTTTTATATACATCAAAAGAAGGGTAAATCGATTACCTTTCTTTTGATTATAATATCGCTGAAATCACTCTACTTTTTTACAAAAATGTTGCATCTTTTGCAAACATCTATATGTTAGCAGTGAAAAAGTCAAATTTTGCAAAATTGTAATAAAACTAAATTTTTGTGAACCTGTGTAAATGATTTGCATCTTTTTATATATACCAAAAGAAAGGCAAATCGTTTACCTTTCTTTTGAGTATAATATTGTGAAAATCGCTTAACTTTTTTATGGAAATTTTGCACCTTTTGAAAACATCTACATGTTAGCAGTGAAAAAGTTAAATTTTGCAAAATTGTAATAAAACTGAATTTTGGTGAACCAGTGTAAATGATTTGCAACTGTTAATATATATCAAAAGAAAGGTAAACCAATTATCTTTCTTTGAGTATAATATTATAAAAATCATGTAACTTTTTTATGGAAATTTTGTAACTTTTGGAAACATCTATATGTAATGAAAAATTTTGCAAAGTTGTAAAAAAAATGAATTTTTGTGAACCAGTGTAAATGATTTGCAACTTTTAATATATATCAAAAGAAAGGTAAATCGATTGCCTTTTAGATTATAAAGTTGTTAAAATCGCTTTACTTTTTTATAGAAATTTTGCAACTTTTGAAAACATCTATATGCGAAAGAGAAATACTAATAATAAGAAATTAAGCAATACGGTTGCCAGTCCTACTGATTTTTCAACTCTTGTACTGATTTTATTCATTTCTTCAATCAGTACGCTAATGTCCTGATTTTTCAAAATTTGTACTGATTTGTACTGAATTTTTTATTCAAACAAAATACTTTAGTATTTTCTTAAGGTTTTTACATAACGCTGGAACTTTCTTAAACTGTACTATACAAAATAAGAAGAAAATAATTTAATTATAGTTGGCATGTTTTAGATAATGTTTTTCTCTAGTTTTTTTAATTATCTCGAAAATAACTTTCAGTTTAATAACAATAAATTTCAATATTCGAATGGCTTTTGCCTATAGCTTACAACCCCTTTTTCTCAATTTACTGACTCTGTAACAGAGTTTTGCATACAAGACATAGAGTTAGATACTCTTTTTAGCGAATTCTTAGTCTTTCACAGTTTTTACGTAGTTGAAAAATTATTTAAGCCATGAGGAAATATAGATGAACTCCTTAAAAAGTGGTACTTTTTTACAGTATGAGAGGATCTTAAGAATAAAGTTTGTTTCCTGGCGCAAAGAGAGAAACCGGCCTCTAATTAAAATTTTTGAAAGTGAACTTCAAACTAAAAGTAATTTTAAAATGAAATGTATAGAATTCTTTGACTATTTAAACACTGGAAATGGGAATGATCTTATTATAGCTATTAAAAAATGTCATAAATATAAAATAATTTATAAATATAAAATAATTTATTGTGTACAATGATGTGTACACTCATGTTAAAATGAATAACATTTTTATATTTTATGAACTACTAGTGAAGCCGTATGACTTTTTTATTTAAAATATTTCTTTTTATAAAAAAAGGTAGTTTTTCCTTTTAAATGTTTTTTCTCAGATTAATACATACGAAGTATACGAATTGTATATCAGAAGAAAGCGGGTTTAATCAAGTTTGTGACGATATTAATTTTTTCGAAGACCCGACCTTTGACCCCTTATAGCACCTGTAACATAGAAAAAGTTATATATCGTTTAAATAAGAGAAAAGGGCGTACCACGACTATGTTTTTACTTTTTTTAGTAGTTTACACACAGTAATTTAAAATAATTTTTACCAAAGGTCCAATTTCGAACTTCGAACGGAGAAATTACTTACTTATGACTCAATCTCTTAAAAAAAATGGTTTGGTCCAATACCCAGAAAAAAAGTTGATTTTTCCGTACAGTGTTATTGTTATTCAAAAATACACAAATATAAAATAATTTATTGGCTTCTGTGTATAATGATGTGTACACTCATGTTAAAATGAATAACACTTTTATTTTTTACGAACTATATTCTATTTATATACCAAAATATTGTTAAAAACAAGAACTCAGGCGTTTTAAATTATTTTCTGTTACTTAAATTCATAATTTTGCTTTGAATAAAAATGTACTGAAAATTACGGATATTTTTAGCATGAAAAAGTCTAATGTACTGATTTCGCGCATAAAAAATCTGGCAACCCTATTAAGCAACCACATATGTATGTAAAAATATATTTATTAATAATGTTAGTTATAAATTTTATTCATAATATTAATTATTAAATTAGTATATTAGGTAAACAATGCATTTTGAAAAATAAATTTTGCAAAATAAAAATTCAAAAAATCTTAAGATTTTTTATTTAAAGTTTATAAGGTTATTTTGAAGTCGCCGTGAAGAAAATGCAGCTATATGTTTTCCTAACGAAGTATCTGAATGAGTGCGACAGTGACGCAAGGCTCACACGTGCAGGGGGAAACTGTTGACAATCTGCACACCGCCCATACAATTTTCACCGGTTTTGAAGTGACCGAAACCCGCGGTTTCACCAGATTTTTCACTACTTTTGGCTGGCAGGGGAGCTCTTCATCAACCTATACTTGCTTTTACAAAGGAACAAAAATTAAATTACATACATACATACGTATGTACATATGTACATATACAGCTGGAAACGAGTTGATAGTACGTACATACATCAAACGAGTCATACGTACTTTACTGCTTAATGTTCAACTCATTGTCATGTTAATTTTATTTATTTTTTGAACAAATCTTGGTCACGTATATTTTAAACAAGCTTTCTTATTGAACAGCTTTTCATGAAACATATACTTGCTTCGGTTGTATTGCCGTACTGGGGTACAACTCCTTCCTATGAGTTGCCTTGCAACCAGTGTTGCCGCGAATCTTTTTAGTGGTAGCTAAATTCCTTTAAAAAAAGGGCTAAAAAGGAGCCAAAAAAAGTCGTTGTGGCTAAAAACGGTAGCTAAATTTTTTTACTTACATATACATATATAAGTATACACGCAAACATTTTCAGTAAGTAATGGTAATGGAAATCGAATCAAAAATAGTTGTTCAACAACTCATAAATCTACAAAATGGTATTTTCTGACCTAAATCGACAGGTCGCGACCTCTAAATGAACTTTAAAAAATCTATAAGAACAGGCAATAATATTTCTCATAAAAACGAATAAAATTAGATGGTAGGGTCTTCAAATTTCCAAAAAAAAATCATTTTCGATGGGCACCCTAGTATACTGCTGTATTTCGTAGAATGCGAATGCTAACAAAACTTACAGACAGATGGCGCTCGCAGCAGCAAATTAGAAGAACAGGTGAAACGGTAGCAGAAGGGCTGATAATAGACCAACTGATGAAAGTGTTGAAGGAACAGCTGATGAATAATGCAAATTAGAATTAAAGCAGGAACTTTATTGTTGCGGTGGTTTATTGTTCCCTTTTTGAAGTGAAACTTTTTAGCGGCGGTTGGGTTGTTGGGAGTAAATTGGCAAATTCAGCGGAAATTGCACACGGAAATGGTGCAACGGAATGCAACGGAAATGATGCAACGAAAATGGTGCAATGGAAATGGTTGGAGCTGAAACAAGTGCTTCTTGTGTGTATGCATATAGTATTAATTCAACAAAAATTTGCCAATAAAAGGTTAAAGAATAACACTTAGAAAAAGGCCAATACAATAACGAAAGTAAAGGTGATTACGTACATAGATAAAGAAAAGGATAAAGGCAAAGGTAAAAATAAAAACAAAAACAAAGATGCGTAAAGATTATAAGGATTATAAAAATTTTCGACATTCTCGGGACTTATCGATAAAATGATCGATATTTTTTATCGGTCTTATTATCGATATTTTTATCGATTTTGTTATCGAATATTATCGATTTTGTAATCGATATTTATCGATTTGTTTATTGTTTTTGTAATCGAAATTTATTGATTTCGTTGTCGATATTTATCGATTTGGTTATCGGTATTTATCGATTTTGTTATCGATTCTTATCAGTTTTGTTATCGATGTTTATCGATTTTGTTAGCGATATTTATCGATTTTGTTATCGATATTTATCGATTATGTTATAGATATTTATCGATTTTGTTATCGATATTTATCGATTTTGTTATCGATATTTGTCGATTTTGCTATCGATATTTATCGATTTTGTTATCAATATTTATCGATCTTGTTATCAATATTTATCGATTTCTTTATCGATATTTTTATCGATTTTCTAATCGATTTTTCTACCAGTGGTATTATCGATGTTGCTATTGAAATTTTTATCGAATTCGTCATCGATTTTGTCATCGATACTTCTATCGGTTTTGTTGGACGTTATTATCGATTTTGTTATCGATAGAGTATAAAGATACAAATTAAGTTAATGGAAAAACAGAATAACATGAATGTTATTACAACGAACAGGGGTAGAGGTAGGGATCTAGATAGAAAAAGGAGAAAAAATGCAACCTTAACGGTCATATTATTGACTTGTCGTTATTCCTTTTTATTCAACGGTTTAGTTATTCTGAGCAATTCTGAGCGACGACGGAACAACTTTTTTGTCAATTATTCACTATGGAGTAGCGGCGAATAACTTTCCGGCAGAGGAATAAATATTTATTCCAATAGTTTTTCCGAACTTTTTTTTAATAAATTGCTTAAATATTTCTGTGTTGTGGTTTTGTTAACAATTTTAATTTTCGATTCTGTGTGCTATGAACGAAAATAAAGAAAAAGACAAGAAAAAATCGCGAGACGTTGCGCTTTGTGCGCGCACTTGATGTCGGTCGCGATGGTATTTTAAATCAGGCGACAAACGGTTGCACGCCAGAGCAACGGGCCCAGGAGTATCGGAATATCACGAATATATTGAACGCCGAGCGCGCTTCTACGGTTGTTATTTTTCATTATTTAAAATATATTTTAAATGGTGTTAAATATTTTTATCTTTCAGGGAATTGTTCGCGAACCACTACATCTGCAGAATCAGTTCAAGCAAATAAAGCAGTATTTGCAGACATATACCTAGTTTATACGTATACATAAAACGCTTCAGTTCAATTCGGTTTATTTCGAAACACATTTATAAACGAATTTTCAAACCGACTTGAAAACTTTTTGCGTTTTACTTCATGTGTGGTAAGAAATTCGTTTTGAATTACATAATTCGATTTTATGTTCGTATAAACTAGACAATATTCGACATGGCAGCGGCAAGTTTCAATGGGAACTGGTGGCGGACTTGCAAAACCCATGCCAGTGTCTTTAACCGTTCCTCTCACTGGAGCCATGCTAGAATTGCTTGCGATTCTGCGCGATCGCTTATGTGGCCTCCATTCCGACAGCGATATGGCAATTTATGGAGGAGGTTCGGCAAACAGCAAATACCACTCACTGCTGAATACGGACGCATTGTCCGAAACGCAAACTAAAAAACAGTTTATATTTCTTACCTGTATGTATTTCTAAAGAAATTGTAAGTCAATAATGAATTTTGAATGAATAACATGGAATAACTGCCTTATTCGCTCGATTCAGCCCGCTTAGTTATTCCCCGGAATAACAATTCTGACTTTCTTATTACGGCTTATTCCGTTTTATTCTATGCGTCAATAATTGACTTATTCCAACTACGTCTTCTCTATTCCGTAAATATTCTTATTCGCCCATATTCGGAGTGTCAATAATATGGCCGTAAGCAGAAGCAGATGTGTGTATGTATACATTGGTTATGAGACAAAATAGATAAGTAGCGTAAGTTTCACTTCTCCAGTGTGGCCCAGGCGCACTTACTTTTTTATTTGTTATTGTTTTGTATTTTGTGTATTTGTGAAGGTTTATTTTGTTGATTTTAGGATTTTGGTGTATCTTTTGTACAAGAGCTTAAGAGCCTTAGATTTTACACGTACTGCACTTGATTGTTCTGTACATTCACATTCGACAATTTTCCTCACGGATAATAACCATTTTCGAATTCCAATATTCTTTATGCAGCAGCTTTGCTCAGCACGTCCGCACACGACCAAGTTTCGTTTTCGCCATCTAGCGCATTGCTAATAAAAAAAAAAAACATCAAAAATGAATTCCTCGTATCAAAAACCTTTAAATGCGTATTTCACAAGAATACTTTTCAAGAACTTAACCTAATTAAGCAATAAATTATGTGCAAGGATTCAATCAAGGATATCTTCCTTTTTTGAAAAAAGCCATTAAAGTAGTGTTATTGACACATAAACCTATCACTTGCATTTGGTTTCACTCAATACCGATTTGAGTGTTAGGCTATCTGCACACTTGTCGTCCAATCATGGTTGCGTTATCGTCTTGCCCTGAAATTTTGAGCCGAGCACATACATTTCAATGGAGGTCGTTTGCTAATCGTTATGCACGCATTGTTTGTTTACGTTTTATGGGGAAAAATTTGTGAAAAGGTTAATATTTGCATTAAAACTATTTAAAAATGAGTATTTCTGGCATAAAATCTGTGGAAATTATTATAAAGTGGATAATTGCAATAAAATTCAATAAATGAGACAATTTTAACTGTCAAATATGACAAAATTGTAAATGGTCTCTGCGTGCGTTCACAAAACACATTTAAGGAAAAGAAAAATTATGTCTAGAATTGTTGCAGCACAATTCATTATTTTAAAATTGCAGGATGTAAAAATGTCGCGAAAATATCAACCAAAAAAACAGAAAATACCTGCTCTAAGCGAGTTTTTAGACGCCAAATGAATTGAAATATCACGACCGAGTGTGCGAAAGTGTAGTCATGTAACCGTGGAATCATGATTGTCACGATGAAGCAGCTATGATTGGACGACCAATGTGCATAAAGCTTTATAGGTATCATAACTAGGGAATCCAATCCCGCGAATGCGGGGTACCGCAAACGCGGGATCCGGCGTATTTTTTTCGGGATCAGAAATGATGGATAACACATGCGGGATTTGCGGGACTACAGAAAACAATTAAAGTGTTCACCAGAATGTTCATCGAGCATGGCTTTATTAAATATACATCATTTTATAACCCAGTAGATAATTTCAGCAGTTGAAAGCCCTTCCGAAAGACCTTCCGGAGAGTCAAGAGGCCTTCCACTCTACATTCCTTTCTCCTTTTTTTTGTATGGATTGTCATCAATTGAAGGGCTTCTGCTTTCGCTACCCATAGAAGGCCTTCCAGAAGTGCTTTTACGGGACGTACTTCAGAAGGCCTTTTGGAGGAGTTCTTTGAGTTATTTTATTTATTTTTATTTTATTTGATTACGAACACACAACCATAAGTTACAACGTGTTTGATCTTATACTAAACATATTCTTCGAAAGATTTTGTAGGGGATAAAAAAAGAAAAATAAAGTAAAGATATAAGATAAATCATATAGGGAAATAAGTAGTACCTTTATAAGCATATAGAAGACATAAATTGAAGGTTATGGCAAAATATTGCATTAATTCGTTCTTAAAACGCAATGCGTTAGTGATTCGCTTGATCCTATGAGGTAAGCCGTTCCAAAGACGTACGGAGAAAATAAAGAACTGACTTTCAGTTAATAACTGTTAAATTTTAAGCTAGAACTCAGTAGAGATCGAGAAGATATATTGATCTGAAGTCGTTCTTCTAGATACTGAGGCTCTCGAGTAGTCACTATCTTATGCAGTAGTGTTAAACACTAAAAGGTATTGACACAATTTTCGCTGCGAATTTGGAGATGTGCTTGTCACGTTTTATTTTATAAATGTATCGGGCAATATTATTGAACAGGACATTAAGCTTCCTACGACACACACTATCACAATTAGCATACAGCTCACAACCATAAGACAAAGTAAGTAACAGATAAGTTTTAGCTAACAACAGTGGGATTTTTAAGGGGGTAAAGGAGCCGAGCATGCCATATACTTTCCCAATTGTGCTAATAATATGATCTGACCATGTAAGCATTCTGTTGAATACTACCCCCAAATTTTTGGCAGAGTCAACAAACTTTATTGCGGAGTTTGTTTAACTCACTTCAATGCAATCGTTAAGTTCAAGCTTCCTCTTATAAATAGCTATGCGTTGGGATTTACTTGGATTCAATACTAATCGCCATTACGTTTTTTAATAGGAATGACCTGGGCATTTTTCCAACAATCAGGAAAGACCGAAATTGTTAGGACAGTATTCAAGGCATACGTAAGGTAAGGAAGTATTTTCGGTAGTATACATTTAACAAATTTGGGATGAATGCCATCGAAACCAACTGCGTTCAATTTAACACCAAGTATAGACTGTACAACATCATATTCATCAACGCTTACATTATAACGGTCATAACATATATTACTATCAGCTGTAGACAGTTGCACAAACTTTTGGTTTAGTTTGCTTACGTCTATAGTCTCGGCGGCTTGATAACTTTTGCTACTTATCCCAATTTCCCGGATACGTTTCCAGGTTTGATTTGAGCCAACTGCTGTGGCAAACTTTTGCTCACTATAGCTCCGTTTCCGGCTTTTTATCGTTTTGGTAACTTCTCTTTGCAAGTTCTTGAAGTTACAGTAAGCTATATCCGTCTTGGTCTTCTTCCACTTACCATACGCCTTATTGCGTCTGCGGATCAGTCTTTTTATATGAGTGTTAAACCATGGCCGACTTCGAGTGTTGTTTAGTTTGTGACTAGTGGTATGAAACGCTCAAAGAGAGTGGTTATATTATTTTCAAGAAACCCTATCAGTTCATTTACTGTTTTGAGTCTTTTCACAATGGTCCAATTTATTACATCGGTAGCCACTTCAAGTTGGTTATAGTCAATGCGACTGAAGTCCCAAAACGAATAGTAATTTGTGTCATACGTAAGTTTGAAGTCGTACGTCAGGAAGATCAAGTCATGTTTAGAGAAGTTTGGGACAGATAGCTGATCATATAGAAGTATATTAGATTTCTGGCTTACGAAAAATACATCCAAAAGCATGCTCCTACTTTAAAGTGAAATGGGTCGGTGTGAATTGGTTTAAAGGAAACATACCGACATTCTGCATTGATAATGAAAGTTTGCTTTCGCTCTGTAGATCACTGTTAAAGTCGCCCGTAATCACGATATTATTGTACCCAAGGGAAAGCTTTTCAACAAAGTCTACAAATCATTCGTATGCAACGTGTCTGTTTTGTTGATAAACGCAACCGATA
>NW_023458557.1:27684201-27691528 GCF_013731165.1 Rhagoletis pomonella | reverse complement strand
AATATAAAGGAACCTAATATGAAACTGCAACGATGGAAAATTCTTCTTAACGAATATGATTTTGAAATAACATATATTAAAGGAAAAGATAATACCGTTGCTGATACTTTAAGCAGATACTTTAACCAATATAACGAAAGTTATGACCATGGCGATTTATATAACAATATTGAAAATAATGAAACTGAAATTCAAGCTAACCAGGCTGAAAATATAGATAAAATGTCTGTAGATGCAACAGTACATAGCGCACTAGAAGATAATCTTAAATATATATTTATTACAGAAAGATGCATTAATTGCTATAAAAATCAAATTTACCTGAACTACGGCCAACAAGAAAAGTATTTTATAAAAATTGTAAACAAGAAGTGTCAAACGCATATAACAGTGACAGAAAATTCTGATCTAAGAGATATTATGCAGAGGTTTTTAATAAATAAAGGAGTTATGTGTATTTTTTGCGAAAACCAAGAGCTTTTTGTAAAATTCCAGTTTTTGTATGTGAATTTCTTTGAAAATAGCAATCTCAAACTATATAAAGCAAATATTAAACTTAACGAAATTACAGACAAAAATGAAATATTAACAATCATAGAAAATGAGCATCTACGCAACAATCATAGGGGCATACAAGAAGTTTTCCTTGAATTGAAAAATAAATACTTTTATCCAAAGTTATATAAGCTGATAACATACGTAATAAATAATTGCTCAATTTGCCAAATTGCTAAGTTTGATAGAAAACCAGTTAAAACCCCTTACCAAGTTACAGAAACGCCCACTCATTTTAATGACATAGTACATATAGACATTTGGTTTCCCTGCAGAAATACAATGTACCTTACAACTATTGACAAATTTTCAAAATATTCCACATTTCATAGGATTAATAGCAATGCATGGATAGCAATTTTAGCCGCTCTAAAGCAACGAATTCAATTTTTAGGCAAAATGAACAAAGTTGTATTTGACAACGAGAGGTGTATTTTGCACAATGCAGTGCGTTTGTTTTTAAAGGAACAGGGTATTCAGGCGCATACAACTACAGCATATTTGAAAACTGGAAATTCGGACGTAGAACGACTTCATGGAACTTTAAATGAGCATTTAAGGTTAATGGAGGCCGATAAAGAAAATAAAAATATCGATTTAGAAGAAAAGCTTTTTAAAATTTTCACTTGTTATAATAATACTATCCATACAACAACAAAAAAGAGACCAATTGATTTTATAATAAAAAATTTTGATAAAGAATATATTGAAGAGCTAAGTAAATTATACGAAAAACAGAAAATTGAAAGGATTGAGAAGTTGAATAAAAATAAAGACCATGAACCAAATGAATTAGTAGAAAACATTGTATGTAATAGACAAATTCCTAAAAATAAACCTAAATACAAAAAACTTGTTGAATATAATAGAAATGGAAATTATGTTACTGATAATTCAAACAATCGAAAAACTAAATATTATAAAACTCAACTAAAAAGACGTTACAAATTTCAGGAATAGTATAAGTATACACAAAATTTATGAAATTATTTTTGTACCTCGCAATAACTTAAATTTAGTTTTTAATTTACGAGGACGCAAATGTCTTAGGGGCGGAGGAGTCACATACCCACACTCCCACTACCAACAACACACTTCTTTACTCATTCTCTCTTTACCTCTCCTACTTATCTTCCCACATCTCTTCTTCACCTTTCCTAATTTGCTCAATTACTAACTGATCTTTTCTTTAATGACTTTCTCTAAACTAATCCCTTTCTCTTTGTTACAATGCAACAACAACAATTCACACTTTGACTCTCACTATTAGTTTATTAAGCTCATAATTGTTAATTTAGTTGTAAGAATTGTGTAACCATTGAATTCATTAATAAAGATACCTTCGAGAAGCAAGGACTTGTTATTGGCGCAGTCGGACGCGAACTCAGTACGCACATTCGAAAAACAAACACAAATAATATAAGTAAAGAGTTTTATTTTTTGCAAAAGTGTTTGGAAATTTTAAATAAAGTTTATTTGTAACACGAAAAGTGTTGACAAAAGGTTTTTTTCACCAAAAAGTTGAAATTGTGAACATTTAAAAAAATACAGAATCCCAAATAAAGGGGAAAAGCAAAAAAAAAAAAAAAGAAAACTCCAACATGCAAAAGTGAAGAAGTTTAATGACTAAGTTTGAAAAAAAAAGCAAAATAGAGTGCACAAATATGCGATAAAAAGTCAGTACATACATACATATATGTACATAAACCTTGAACTTGCAAAAAAAATAAAAAAAAAAAGAAAAAACCAAAACATTCTAAGTCGGAGGTCACCTTCAAAACAATTAGAGGTCATTCGAAGGGTAATTGAAAAGCAAAAGAGATATATACATACATACATAAAAGCGGTACCTCAAACCAAGGAAAAAACAACTAGCCATGAGGAGAAATCAATTGAAGGAGAAATATCATACAAAAACAACTACATGAAAGCATTGCACTCTAAGAAAAACAAAATCAGCTTACAACTTCTGCAGCATAGCAACTGAAGACCAGCACTCAGCACAACAGGTATTTCCAACAACAACCTTTTGGCACAGCAAGAAAGTTAAATTCACAACAACAACTACATACTACAATAAGGAACAGGCAATTTGATATTTGAACAATACAACAACACTACACAGACAGACTTGCGGTAGCCGAACGAAACAACAACAAAATGGATAATTTAGATGTTAATGCTAAATTTAAACTTATTTGTACTAATCTTAATAGTATACCAACGTATGATGGAAACGAAGATGCTTTATTAGGATTTTTAGAAAGAATCGATTCAATGGTGCCTATTTTAGACTCGTTTCCTATTGATTTTAGAATTTTATTAATGGGTAACATAAAAGACAAAATTGTTGGCAACGCAAGAAGATCATTACTTATTAATGGTAATGCTGATACTTGGCCAGAGATTAAAAAAATTTTGATAGATAATCACGGAGAGAAAAATTCTGTTGACGAACTTATTGACAAAATAAGATCTTGTCGTTGCGATTCAACAATAGAGAATTTTTATAAAAAACTAAATACTTTTTTGTGTCGTTTAAATAATGCTTTATATTTTAGTGATAATAAATTTACTGAAATTAATTTTGAAAGTAATGGTAGAATCGCTCTCAATTCTTTCAAATATGGCTTACCTGAGCCAGTGAAAAGTATTCTAGTTAGCAGAAATCCTAAAAATTTAAAAGAAGCATACGATATTATAAAATCAAATGGGTATTTTAATTATAACAACCAGTCAAATCATTTTAATTATACTAATAAATATGCAGAACAAAATAGAACTATAACGAACAGAAATTCAAACGCACAACAACAATATAGCAATAATAGCAACGGACAATACTACAACAATAGAAATAGTCATGGACAATATTACAGAAATAGTAATAATAGAGGACAGTTCAACAATAGCTGCGGACAGTATTACAACAATAACAACAATGGAAGATTTCAACAACAACAAGGACAACAGTACAATAATTCACATTTGTCGGTACAGTCGAGGCCAACTTATAACACCAGTGGCCAAACATACAGACCACAAAATCAATATCGTAGCAGTGACATAAACAATTTAAATATTTTTGTTCCAAGTGTAAACCAGAATTTTCGTAGCAATGAAAATCCAAGTCCATCATCTGTGGAACCAATGGAATTGGGTGTGAACGAAAATTGTCAAAATTTTCAATTAGGCGCAAGAGAAAATTACCTTATATAGTGGTGCAAACGCAAACAAGGCAGCTAAGATTTATAATCGATACGGGGGCGGAATTCAGTGTTATGTAATCTGTTATGTAATCCTAAATATGCAGTAAAACCAACTACTTCATCGTTGAAAGTTTTGGGAAGGAATATCACAACAAAAAGTCAATTTTGTATACCTCTTTTTAAGGAATTTAATAAAACTAAATATTTTGTACATTTTCTCGAATATTCATTTCACAAATATTTTGACGGCATCATAGGAAATAACATATTACTTAATTTAAATACTATAATTGATTACAGACTTAGAAGAATATTAACCGATGATGCAATTTTGCCTTTATACTTTGATGAAGAAGAAGAAATATCAGTGGACGAATATATAAAAAACGAAAGCTTACAGGTCCTTAGCTGTGAAGAGGAAATTGATGAAAAATCACTTGTAAAATTTGCTAAACACTTAAACTCAAAAGATGAGGAAATTTTGAGAACTGTTTTAAATAAATATCAGGATGTTTTCTACAAAGAGGGAGAAAATTTACCTTTTACTACGGAAATCCAACACAGAATAATAACATAAACAGATACTCCAATATATAGTCGACTGTATAGATATCCAGTAGTACATCGCGCGGAAGTAGATCGCCAAATTCAGGAAATGTTGGCACTGAAAATTATAGTTCCGAGTAATAGCCCATATAATTCGCCTTTATGGGTTGTACCGAAAAAGGCTGATCAAAACGGGAAACTATCGCAAATTGAACGAACAGACAATAGATGATAAGTTCCCACTTCCAAATATGCAGGACATATTTGACAAGTTGGGAAAATGTTGCTATTTTAGCACCATTGACCTTGCGAAAGGCTTTCACCAGGTTGAGGTGCACCCTAATGATAGGACCAAAATGGCATTTTCAACCGCAGATGGTCATTACGAATTTACACGTATGCCTTTTCGTCTCAAAACAGCACCTGCAACCTTCCAGAGGTTAATCAATTATGTTTTAAGAGAATATATAAACCAAATTTGTGTCGTCTACTTGGACGATATTCTAATATTTTCTTTAATGACTTTCTCTAAACTAATCCCTTTCTCATTGTTGCAATGCAACAACAACAATTGACTCTCACTATTAGTTTATTAAGCTCATAATTGTTAACTTAGTTGTAAGAATTGTGTAACCATTGAATTAATTAATAAAGATACCTTCGAGAAGCAAGGACTTGTTACTATATGGAAACCCTTTACATATAGTTTTGAAATTAAGCCCTTTTCAAATCATTTTAATTGATTCCCATATTGTAATAATTCATTTACATTATTGAATAGTTTGAATTTAACCTTTTAAACAGTTGGCAACCTTTTTAAACTTCTTTCGTCTAACACTCATATTGTGATACATATTCAAAGCCATTTCGATTCATACCAATCTATACCAATATACATTTTGAAAGCGGTTTTTTTCTGTTCGCAAAGCTCGAGAACGGCCGAACCGATTTTTTTGAAATTTCCGACACCTGATTCAGACGTCCAAAGAAATATTATAGGCTAAAAAAATGTTAGATATATAGAGGGCGTAGAGCGTCCCATAAAACCGAATTTTTTATACCGAGTATCTCTGGAAATGTTCATGGTAGAGTACTGGAACTTGGTGTTGAGATATGTATATGAAATCAATCTTAAACTCATGGAGAAAAACGGTCTAACGTATATATAATTCATCTGTAGGTATGTTTGAGTGAAATCCTCCTAAATACTCGGACGGATTTTAACGAAGTTTTCTGTGTGTTTTTGATTAACTCCCTGGATAGTGTAGAATTCACAAATTCACCCGCCAGTTGGCACTGGAGTTAAGTTATAAGTAAGTATATTCAAAATATGTATTGGTGATAGTAAAGGCAATACTATTGCAAAAAATAGCTGCCACGTGACGCTGGAGTCATTACGAATAATCGCCAAGTTAGAAAATGTGCCGTGAATGTCAGAATAAATAAATCTGTTGCACCATTGAGTATATCGAATTTTTATGTGTTACGATTGGCCCAATGTATGTGATTTTTGCCAGTATTATTATGCCTTAAAGCTTCATTCGGAGACACCAGGGTTGAGTTTTGAAGGGTAAATCTCAAATCACCACCGATTATTTAACCGCCAAAACCATCGCGCGCCTTTTGCTGTAATAAATTCACGTAAAAAAATTATTTTCACTTAAATTTCCTTAGAGAAACTTACTTTTAAGGTATTTCGTCTGAAATAAGGCTATGTATATTGGATTTCTGTAGAACAATTATACGCATCCATTTTGAAATTGCCACCAACTATACAATAAAGCTTCTTGGACAGATTTACTATAGAACCGAATCATTGTTGCCGCCAGGGAGTGAAGAGGAAATGTTCTTCAAATATATTTCGTTGTGAGATTAACCGTTCCATGAAATATTACACAATTAGAGAATTTCAAGAACTTCACGACGGACATAACGCTTTCGTTAGGTTATTTAAGGCGAAAAACGACTACCAAACCATAATCTTAGCCGACGAGAGTGCCAATGGAAATCGTAAACATGAATTGTTGGTGAAAATGTTGGACCAAAAAGTTTCAATAAAAAAAATTATTTTGTGCGGGACGAAGTTCGCCGGGTATGCTAGTATTATAATATTTCATTTAAACTAACTAAGTTGAATTCTTAAAAAGGTGGCAACCCTTGTGAAAGACTTCAATATTATTCAAAACTTTAAAACTAAAGGTTTCTTAACAATATTTTGTTTGACAACCATATTTTAATTCTTCAGATGGCTTGCGTATAATTAATTTATTTTTTATTATTTATTTTTATACCTTTCATGAGCATGAAATGGTATTATAACTTTGGTCCGATGTTTGTAAGTACCAGAACAAAAAGAGATAGACCCATTAAAATGTATACTTATATGATCAGAACGTCGAGCTGAGTTGATTTAGCCATGTCCGTCTGTCCGTCTGTCTGTCTGTTTGTATGCAATCTAGTCTCTCAGTTTTCGAGATATCCGTATCAAATTTGGTAGGTGGGTGTATTTTTATAATGTATTAATCATTTATCGGAACCGGCAGAATCGGACCACTATAACATATAGCTCCCATACAACTGACTGTTCAGATATGAGATTTTTCGTTATAACTTCTCCATTTATGCAGCTACTAACATGAAATTTTGCAGTACTTGCACCCATTATCAACAGAATACTTACAGTGAAAATTACAAAGATCGGGTCACTATAACCTATAGCTCCCATACAACTGATTGTTCAGATATAAAATTTTTCGTTATAACTCCTCCATTTATATAGCTAGGAACATGAAATTCCGCACTATTTTCACTCATTATCAACAGAAGACTTACAGCGAAAATAACAAAGATCGGGTCACTATAACCTGCAGACCCCATACAACTGATTGTTCAGATATGAGGTCTTTTATCATAACTCCTCCATTTATGCAGCTAGGAACATGAAACTTCGCACCATTTTCTCTCATTATTAACAGAATACTTACAGTGAAAATAACAAGGATCGGATGACTACAACA
>NW_023458557.1:27681172-27684101 GCF_013731165.1 Rhagoletis pomonella | reverse complement strand
ATCATTCGTATGCAACGTGTCTGTTTTGTTGATAAACGCAACCGATAAGGGTTTTATTCAAGAACGATAGAATACAAGATTGCGCATTCCCGTAGAATGACATTTGTGGCAACGGGTAAACAAAAAATTTGGCGAAGAACAATGAGTTGACAGTTGTGAATTTACAATGAGAAAACGTGTTTTCTTCACGATTCACCAATTTTTCAAGCCATCTTATAGCAAATTAAGCACAACGTTAACAAAAATTATACAACCACTCTTGAAATGTGTTCAAAAGAATAGAAAGAATTTTGTGTTTGTGTTGCAGGTGCCGAAAAAGTGATAATATCTTGTCGCAGCGCATGTTTTCCTGCAGAAAGTGGTCGATGCTTGCTTACCTCCGATTTTAATTTGTAAATTGTGGTATTTCAACGTTTTCAACTTAACATGTCGTGTTTAAAAGTGGTGCTTTCAATTGTATGTGGGCTGGTGTTGCTGTTTGAGAACTGTGAAGCTGTGGAAGCTTTTGACAAATCTCAAAAGGACCAAAAGGAAAAATCAACTAAGTTGCCGCCTTGTAAATCATGCACTGTGCTTGTGGAATCATTTAATTTGGTGAGTGCGTGGCAGTAATAACAAATTTGTGTCGTATTAATAAAAACTTTACAGGGTTTGGAAAAAATAAGTCGCGGCAAGCATGCCGGTGGCGATGCAGCTTAATTTCCATAATTTTCCATAAATGAAGTGGTGCTTTATCATGCGCGGAATGCACTTAAAGGCATGGTACGTCCTCAGAGTTTGAAGATTTGTCAATTCCAAATCAACACGGGCTTCATACCGGAACAAGAAACATTGATAACATTTTCCTCGAATGATCTCGATGATTTACCGGATGCCGTTCAGGTTCCTCATGACTTTTCGGTTTCGCTGTCGTTGAGTTTCACGGATATGGAATGTCCACCGAGTAGGAATCCTCCTTGGGTACCAGCAAATCCCATAAGAAACGCACAACATATATTTAGTTCGCAATTAGAATTCGAGGAAATGGTGGATAATTTCGGCAAGTCCCTATAGTATTTCCGCCCATTTCATTAATTTATTTATTTTCCTTACAACAGTGACAAAACCTAATTCCATCAACAAACGTACGCCTGTTAAGTCAGCTGCTTCGGTAGATAACGCCTATTTTACCAGATGCTACCGAAATAAAGCAAGAGGATGTACTTCGAATCCAACCTCAACCTTCACCACCAATAGACTTGCTCAATTTAAACCATCCCCAACCCCAGCTGCCGGTGCAAGATCCACAAGCCACTGTTATGCCAACGAGTGACGCTAGTTTCGATTTGCTTGGAGCATTTGGGGATGATAATTCATCTGGCATTGGCTCGGCTCCAATACCTGATATTTTAGGTAGGGATTTGGTAGATTCAAAAAAGTCTTAGACTTTTAGGCGGCCATCCAAATTTATATTTTGCTAAGTTCTGAATTGAGACCTACATTTCTATTTTAGAAATTAATGTACAACTAACTTCAAATGCCAAGTTTGATGATATCTTCGGCTCAGTTGCTTCATCGGCGCCGAAAATCAACCTGGAGTTTGATAGTTTTTTCTGTACACCAGCCGACACCAACTAGTGCAAACACTTCAGCGACGACTAAATTAACCCCAACCTGGTGTACTGGTGTGTCGCGTCAGTCTCAGCAAAATAGTCTTGCATCAACAGGAGCTGGATCTATTTCCCACCCAAAAAATGGTTGGCATGGCGTCGCGGCGAAGCGATGGTCGACTAGCAGTTCCTAAGACTTTTATTAGATATCGACATATATAAATAATGAAAGTAAATGATATTTACTTATGTAATCCTTATCCGTAAAGTGCTTCATGCATATTACGCTGGTGTCTAAATTGTATGGCTTCTCCTGCCGGCAGAACTCTACCCACTTTCTGGCAAGGCGTCGTCGCGGGGAAACAAAAAAAAACTGCATTTGAGGCCTTTACCCCTACGGCTGCTGCAATTCAACACACGACACGACATTTTTATAAAGTTTTTATTACAAATAAAACGTTTTTTACTTCAGAACGCACGAATTACTTCGATTTTTTCACTTGAAAATACACAATACGTTTGCACTTGTAGCGGTTTCGGGAATGCGCCACCTTCAGTTCATTACACCATGGGTTTTATTAGAGTGGTGCGCTAATTCGACAAAAAGATACTCAATAGAATCTGAGACTTCCGAAACACACTTCAGTTTACATAAAATACCGGACCTAAGATACATGGCAACACCACCACCATGTTTAATTCTATCTACGCGGTAAAGTTCGTACCCATTAACATTACACAAAGCATCACTATGTTTCGTAGAGAACCAGGTCTCCGAAATACACACACCATCGACGCCAGAAGTTTCAAAAATATATCTGAACTCAACGATTTTATTTGGTAACTTTCAACCCGCGCTCTTGGGTGCACAGTACACGTATCATTGTAAGCGTGTTCTCTACGTCTTAGGAACGACAACGTTTTCTAAAGGTCATCAACGCAAAAAAACCAAGTTTGCGCTTTGTGAAAGATTCAATGGCAAGCTATAACAAATGTGTAGTAGAGGTTATGGAGAAGAAAAGTAAAAAGAAAAGCTAAATGTGGAAGGACGAATTAAAAAGACAAGGCAAGTAATGACAGAAGAGTACTTTTATACAGATAGTAAGAGTAAGGACAGAAGAGAGTAGATACATACAATAACTATAAACTTAAAAGCTACAGTAACAACAATATAAAATGCATGCATTGGTAATAACATACAATATGGCTATTCGCGATTCGGTGTATAAGAGCTGACAAATTTATGCAATTGCAGAAATATGCCATGGATTGTGAGCGACCGTTATTAAACTATCATGGCAAAGCTTTTGCAAAACAATTTTTGTGCATCAGCTTTGGTT
>NW_023458557.1:27667294-27681072 GCF_013731165.1 Rhagoletis pomonella | reverse complement strand
AAAAAATAAGAACGAAAAAGAAAAGAGAAACAGAAATCTAATAAGTACTAGGCAGAGGCGATGCTGGCGGAGGCAGGCGCGTGCTGGTGCCGGATCAAAACAAATCTATACATATAATAAAACTGTAACAGGTCTGTCGGTGCATTATAAATATTAAAGAAAAATGTATGTGAGGGGTCTTTATTAGAGCACCAGAAGCCAAATCAACCATTTTGAGAATTTTCGTCTGTCTGTCTGTATGTTTGCATGCGCATCACTCGAAAACGAATGCATGGATTTGAATGCAGTTTTCACCGATGTATCGCTAGAGATCTAACTTAAAATATAGAAGGAAAAAATTAGAGAGTAAATTGAATATTGCAATATAGATATCAAACTGAAGAGATTTAGAAAATTTTACTGCCGAAAATATTTTTAGGGTGGGTTGCCACCTGTTTCAAATGAAATCTATATCTATACTTATAATAAAATTGTAACAGGCCGATGTTTGTACCTTCATAGATATTCAAGAAAAATTAATATGGGGGGTTTTTATTAGAGCTACAGAAGCCAAATAAACAATTTTTAGAATTTTTGACTCTGGCTGTCGGTATATTTGTACGCGCATCACTCGAAAACTAATGCATGGAATCGAATGCAGTTTTCACCGATGTAGCGCTAGAGATCTAGCTTACAATATAGAAGAAAAAATTGCAAAATTGCCACCTGTGTTTCAGTTTAGGTCAATTGATAGGGTAAAGTAAATACTGCAATATGGCTGTCAAAAGAAAGAGGTTTACAAAGGTTTACAGCTAAAAATTATTTTTAGGAGAGTTGCCACCTATTTGAGAACTTTAATTTAATTTAGATAGCATCACTTCAGTATTGCAATATTGGCATCAAACTAAAGAGGCTAGGAAATTTTAATGCCAAAAATATTTTTGGGGAATTTTCCAACTGCTTGGAAAATTGTATTCATTTAAATTTGTAAAATAAAGGAAATATTACAATACGGGCATTAAACTAAAGAGGATTAGAAAGCTTCCTTTTGAGAATAATTTTGAAGCGGATTGCCACTTATTTGAAAATGTTATTTCAGTTAAATTTATAAGATAACCCAAATTTTGCATGTGGGTATCAAACGAAAGTATTTGAGAATAATAAAATTGTAACAGGCCGATATCTGTGCATAGTAGATGTTAAAGAAAAACTAATAGGGGGTGTATTAGATCAACAGAAGCCAAATCTAAAATTTTTATAATTTTGGTCTGTCTGCCTGTCTTTGTAAGCTCATCACGCAAAAACTAATGTATGGAATTAAATGCAGTCTTCACTTAATTGAAAATATAGAATCCATTTCTTTTTTTTGTTTTACTTTATCGTTGATCGTTATTCTTATGTATTTGAATGTATTAACTTTTTCCAATACGTCGTTGTTTATATTTAGAGTTAGCAACGGACTGTTCTCAAAATTTCGCCTTGATATAACCACAAACTTAATTTGATTGACATTCAATTAAATGTGTTCAAGCATAACCAATCGCACTTTTTTGGAACTTCTGTGTGGAAGGTTTTTCGCTTAAAAAATTAAAACTATTTGTTGTTGTTTCCAAAAAATTAAGAAATGTGAGACGTCGCGCTTTACAATTTCATACAGTTTTCTGTACAATGTATTTCACTAAACTACTAAACGGCTGCACTGATTTGGTTCATATTTTTAGTTTCATAAGAGTGGCGAATTAACAAGGAAAGATCACCATAAGTATACCAATTGCTTCATTTGAAAGATATTCAAGAGATCACACGACTCATTTAGCCCATATACCGGAAAACTTTTTATCCTGTGGGACAGTGAGGATTCTCTTCCCTCCTATAACAGAAAACGCACTTCTGTGCTCATGAGTTTCCTGATAAGAACTTTTATTGGCATACGCATCGCACCAATGATGTAGTTGCAAGATCATAGAAAAAGATTATGCATGCTAGGCAGAGGTCTCACAGGTGGTAATAAGACCATCGGTAAAGCTCAAGACACCGAAAGGGATTGGTATCACAGCGTTACTATTATTGGCCTATGTGTGAGGAGGATACTGCGCCTTAGTGGCTTCAACTTAAACGAAAAAGTTTAACTTTACAGACTATTTTTGCTTTCAAACGCTCTTTTGCATTGGCCAACGCAAAAGTTCTTATTAGGCGCGCGAAGTAAGCGGGCATTGGCTAGTTCTAAAATAAAAATGGGAGTCAGAACGACAAGTGTGGAGTAGGAAGCGGTAAACGGGGAAAGGAGCGGTATTTTGTACATTTGCTTGCTTGCCAAAAATATGATATTTGCGTGAAATCGATTTGCTGATTGCAAATTGATTTTTGCAAACATGTATGAATTTTTCTATTTCAGCTAAACATGTATGAATTTTTCTATTTCAGCTAAGTTGATAAGATTGTCTAAGACAAAATTTGACTTTTTTCACAATCGTCTAAAGTCATGTAAAATGGACTTATTTATAAAAACTATTTTATTATAATTTTATTAAAGATATGTATGTATGTATATATTTACTTATGCACATACAGGTATATATGTACATATATCTATAACTTTGGACCACGTCAACCGATTTTCTTTTTGCATTTGAAAGGTAGTGTCTCAGAGGTGGTCCCATACTAATCTGGTTGAGATCCGATCAGTGGATCATGAGATATATATATATATATATTTTTTTTTATATGGGAGTTGAAGTCGGTTTTTTTTGGCTAAAAATTACTTGTTTCATGTCTATTTGCCGACGGCATTTCGCATGCGCAACAATTTTCTGTTGCTAACAAATTTATGTACAAATATTATATGTACTTACTTATGTACTATACATACAATTACCTATGTGCAAACAGGTATATACATAAGGTATGTATGTATCTTTCAGTGAAACTGAGTTTGACATATGTACACAAAGATCGACAAATTTGAAGTTATTTTAAGTCATATTTTTATTTTATTTTTCAATGTAAGTACTTAAACTACATATGTACATACAGGAAAATTCTTAAACAAGTTTAAAAATCTGAAAGTAAATAAAAGATATAACAAAAATAAAACCTCAAATGAAACAAATTAAAATTGTTTTTCTACATCTTTTGATGGGACACGAATTGCGAATATGCCTTGTCATATGGAGACAAATTCTCACACGATCATTTCAGATCATTTTTATTTTTGACCAATTTTTTAAACAACGATTCATCCACTCAGTTGAAATCGCACGGCAATAGTTTGAAAAACTTGGCTCGTGTGTGCAAATTAAAATTAACCACCTACATACATATGGGAGGTTCCATGGGAAAGTGAACATCAGTGCAAAAATTATTTTCTTTATAAAACTAACAAACGTGCGGATAAGGCATTTGTAAAAATCTTGAATCAACCAAAAAATAACAAATTAAAGCTTTAAATGCATTTTTATTACCTTTTTTACGTTTTGAAATCAAGTTCTAAGTAAATTTTATGATTGAGTTTAAAGTAGGTTGTGTCGAATGTACTGCCAAATAATTTGCGATTCATAATTCAAGTGTTTGGTAAGAAAAATATATAGCAGAACTCATCTGCTTTTAATAAAATTGTGTTATATATTAAATTGTGTGACTGCTTTACCTATTTTATGAGTTATTATTAAGCAGTATTGGTCTTGTCTCACCCGTGACAAAAAAAAGCTAAAAGTTGTTATATTTAATTACAGAAGTTGAGGTTGTGTTTCGTGTTTGTTACATAATGTTAGAAATTCATTGCAAATATTTACCACAATTGCATTGTCGTTTCCACGTAATTAGATAAGAATAATTCAACGCAGAAGCATGCCCCACTCGTGACAGCTATCTGTGGGGCAGTTGTCAAGAGGTAGGTTTACAGGGCTAATAAGCTTTATTTGTTTTTAAGGTGGACGCAGGGGAGGGGGGCTGCGCGGACTCGTCCATTATCTATATACCCTTGTGGTCAGCTGATTAAATTAAGTTACATTTTGACCAGTTTTGGTTTTTATTTTGCTAATCTAATGTTTATAGTTTTTTTTTATAAAAGTCTAGCACATTATCTAACCAGAACCACATAAATATAGATTTCAAACTTCTTACAAAAATTATAAAAATTCAACAAACTTCAACAATTACACCCAAAAAATTTAAGCTTATTGTTCAGAATTTTTAGGTATAGTGTTTTGTAGACCATTAAATTTAAGTAGTTAAAAGTGAACATTTCAAGACGCTAGGAAATCGCGTTCATTTTTAATAATTTTTTTGGCTGACGGTGCTAAGTATTTTCTTCTATATTAAAGGCACCATCCTAATATAAAACGTGAGTGAATTTAACCCCGACTTAGCTTCTTATATTTTTTAATAACTAATATTTATATATGGACCACACTAAAAGCTCCTTTTCATATAAAAATTCGTACGTGTCCTACCCATGACAAACGTTGTCCCACCCGTGACAGAAGAATTTCGATTTTTTTTGTATAATAAGTAAAGCCATAATTTTTTTGTAGTTTTTGCTTTGTTTGTGTTTCTGGTTCTTTGTTTTATTATAAGACATCAAGTATCAAGTATTTCGTAATAACTCATCCAAAACATATAAACCCTCTGTCACGGGTGGGACAACGTTTGTCATGAGTAGGACACGTACGAATTTTTATATGAACAAAAACCGCTCCTTTCCCCGTTTACCGCTTCTTACTCCACACTTGTCTTTCTGACTTCCATTTTTATTTTAGAATTTGTTTTGATCCGGCACCAGCACGCGCCTGCCTCCGCCAGCATCCCCTCTGTCTAGTACTTATTAGATTTTTGTGTTTCTCTTTTCTTTTTCGTTCTTATTTTTTTCATTTTGCTTTAAACTATGGTAAATTTCCTCGAAGTGTGGTGAAACGGAAAAATCCTTAGTGTGGTGGCAGCGGACATTCCGTCGACGAGTAGTGCATTTCGTCGACGAGTGGTATATTTGCTCGACCGCCACTCAAAATTTTTGGCGACAATTAGTTCACACGGAAAATGCGCCTTCCCATTCATATACGCTCGCTGGTCGTGGAAGGCGAAGCATTTTTGCACGCTGCAATTCGCCTGGACGATGGCATTGGGCGCGTTCATAAATCGTAGCTGTTGGGTAACCGTTGGCTGTTTGTCTTAGAAACGCACAGTTAAGTAGTTACGCTCAGCCCAACAGTTGGCAACTTTCCGCCATTTTTTCCAGCGGAAAATTTTTACGCTACCTGAACTCAACGTGTTGGGCTTAGCCTAAACAGCTGATCGAAAAGACTTACGCCGCTTATATTAAATTTAACGCCGCTTTATTAGGTGGCAGTTGTAAAAAAATTTATTATATTTTACATTACTGACGTGATAAAGTAACTAAAATATTTTATAATAATACTACGTTTCTAAATATATGTTTTTAAGATGTTTGCTATATAATTTTACACTGTTTAATTCATTGTAACATTGAACGATTTTTTCAACACGGCGGCCGCTCAGCGTTGAATTCTAAATAGTATCGGCGCAACTATCTCTATTTGTTGCAATTTCATTTGTTTACATTTATCAGCTGTTCATTTGGCAGCATATTCATCAAGCCGTTTCTAAGACGTAATTGTTTGGTTCAACAGTTGCCAGCAGTTTCGAGCAGATGAGCTAAACAGCTACGTCTTATGAACGCAACCATTTTTAAATTTTAATTTAAGTTTGCGGTTGTTTAAAACTAAAACTATGTGCAAAAGGTTACACTACCGGACTTAATGAAATGCGTTTCACAATAACACACAACAGTAGTGTGACGACTCAATAAATGCGGACTATCTTAGATAAACGGCGCGAAAACCTTAGGAGCACATCAGTAACACGTCTTACTCGCACAACAGTCTTTTTTTCGCAATGTGTTTTGAGGTTAGGAGCAAATCCTGAAGACACAGATATCCTCGGAGTTTTCGCAGGTTCCAGTTCCGTGGGGTTATTTTCGCGGCCTCGCTTGCCAGCTCCTGCTGCCATTCTAATTGAAATTATTTCAGAACAGCGTAGAAAACGTATGCTGGCAACACAGTTTTATGACTTGATGATTTAAGATACGGGCCTACAGGTGGCGCTGTACGCGAAGCTTAGCAGATGTTAGCAAAGTCACGAACCTTTTCCGAAAAAATCTTGTGAGCGTGTAAGGTAGAGTTGTTGGGATACCGCTCGAAGCCTTATTTGTTTTGCAAATTGATGCAATTGGAGCGCCTTTTCCACTTACTTGCAATTTCTCGATGCTTTTCCGGAAAAAGCTTGTAAGCGTGTAAGGCAGAGTTGTTGGTATACCGCTCGAAGCCTTATTTGTTTTGCAAATTGATGCAATTGGAGCGCCTTTTCCACTTACTTGCAGTTTCTCGATGCTGTACAGCCGGGACCAAGTATTCGATGCTGCTTACGTTAATGAACACTTAAAATCCAGGAGGAACGGGTTAGCAGAAGTTAATAATCCACTTAGGTTGCATACAGAGTGGAAACGAAGCCGAAGTCGAATATGAAGACGAAGCCGAAGACGAATTGCTTGCGTTGCGGGCAAGCTGGCGAGTTTACATAGTGGAAGATGAATGATATGAAGATTTGTTTCTAAATAAACCCCTTTTCTTTAGATAAAATCAAAAGAAAATAAAGAAAAAACAGCAATTCATGAAATAATTTGTATAGAACAACTTTTGGAGAATTTCGCCCCTGTTATGTGTAACGGCAAGACGGACAGACATTTTTCGAATATACAAGAATGCCAATTAATACGTTTGATTAAATTTTGCAAAAATTTAGCCAATTTCTTGAAAAACGCGTTTTTCACAATTGCAAACAGTTAAATAAATTGTAACCAATTCATCACAGAAAGCGATTCGTCTTTGAAAACAGTACCGCACTGTTTCAAGCTGACCGCTTGCGCAACGTCTTCATCTTCGTCTTCGTCTTTGCTTGCACTGTGATCACTTTCATATGTTTACTACTGCACTGTTTTTCGTCTTCGGCTACGTCTTCATCTTCGTCTTCGGCTTCGCTTCCACTCTGTTTGAACCTTAAACACGATTAAAATTTAAAACAATATGACCACAGAAACTTTTGATTGTGCACGCCAGGGTTGCCAACTGTGTTTGTGATTCATTTTATTTTATGATATATTTGGAAATACATAACTTAATGATCTAACTCGTATAAGTAAATTGGGGAAGAATTAGCGACTTGACCTAGCAGGGAATATACCTACAACAGTATTAATCTATCTCTATTACTATTACTAATCCCAAATTACACCTATTGCGTAATAAACTTGTCACCAGTTCCAAGTTTTGTTGTTCGCCACTAATAAAAGCGTAAAGACTTAGAGCACAAACCTATGTTGCGTGTGATCTAACTATATCGCCAAATTTACTTACACATTCAGACTACCTCAGTGTCAAATAACATGTTTACAATAATGGAACAATCGTATGTATGACTTACTCGGCGTCCATCGATGCGACGTTGAGCTCAGCGACGTATGATGACGTGAAGTTCGATGCAGGTAGCGGCCGAGTGGTGCGCTAAATGACCTTGCGAGTGATAAGTTAGACAATGCGAACATACATGTTTGCTAGCAAGGTTGTCAGTAATGGTCAAAAAAAAAACTATACCGGAAATGACCTCACGAATGCCTACTGTGATACGTTTTGGCATGCAATTAGGTATTTGCGTAAATTCCGATGTGGCGCCATATTATATTTTGGTATTCGCTAAACAAACTTGAGTTCCAAAGAGGAAGTTTAATTTGCCCGAGTTTACGTATCGTTACATCACACAGGCACATAATATGTACAGGTATGCATGTACTCAAACAAAAAAACGAAGTTAGCTAATTGTTGTGTACGCTAGTAATCTGAGAATAGTTCGGCTTATAATAGAAATTCACGAACTTACTTAATAATAATAACGAAAGTAAGTTGAAGTTTTAATTCTAAATTCTAAATTCTTTTTTTTTTTTTGTGTTAGGATAAGTTTAGTTCTGTATTAAGGCGATACTAATACTTAAAATTTTCATACATTTTATTTTATTTTATTTTATTTTATTTATTTTATTTTATTTTATTTTATTTTATTTTATTTTTTTTTATTTTATTTTATTTTTTTTTTTTTTTTTTTTTTTTTCTGGTTCTTCGAAATATGACCTCCGTTATACGAATTAACTTTTAAACGTAGAATTCTTTTTAAATGACCGGATTGCGACTGGATTTAACTATGTGCTTCCGTAGGTATATTCAAAACTCGGGATTTATATTATATCCTTTTTTCCGTCCTTTAATTCTTCCTTCTAAATCTCTGTTACGAGATTAAAAAAAAGACAGAATAAAGTTCTGGGAAGTTATACGGTTTTCGCAGACTAGTAGTAGGTAGATTTTAGTGGTAGCTATTGATGGGCTTGGACTTCCGTCCGACAAACTTGAGTTTAGGGAGCGAAGCGTAGCGGTGTCGGGTATGAATGCTGGTTGGGGCAGGTGGCATGCAGCCGCTGGAAGCAGACTCGTCGCTCTGGTAAAGGTTGGCGTAAGGTTAGAACTGCCAGTATTTTATATATATATTTTTTTTTTATAAACATACCTTTTTTTCTTAAGCTTGATCTTTGGATTTATACTTGGAGATAAAGTAGCCTCCTCTTGGTCCGTTTAAACAAAACTATATATTTTTTTGCTTACCAACTGGTCGTACAGTTGACCGCCGTATGAACTTTTGATTTTCCTATTACTATTAGGTTTGAATCATACACTGCCCGTTCACTTAGAAATTAGAATTTTGACTGACTGGCTTCTAAGCTAAAAAGTGCATTATACGTGCCAAAAATGCATTTATATTTTCACATAACGGCCCTTG
This sequence comes from Rhagoletis pomonella, assembly GCF_013731165.1. NCBI lineage: Eukaryota > Metazoa > Arthropoda > Insecta > Diptera > Tephritidae > Rhagoletis > Rhagoletis pomonella. The sequence goes on along the minus strand of NW_023458557.1, from coordinate 27,672,198 downwards.
ATGTGCCGCTGTAATCTGTGCTTAGAAATAAGCAGACCAATGTACATAGATATCAACAACATAAGTACATAGAGGATGCGCTAAGGAAAAACTGCATGTGCGGAACTATGTATGATTTTTGTATGCATAACGTAGGTATGTACCCATATGCAGATTGCATGACAGTGGCGCCAGCGAAACCTGTTGGTGGCCCTACGTCATCGATCACGCCATCAGCCACCCGCATATACGGCAGCGCGCAGCGTAGGGAGATCGGAAAGTTATCCACCTCTGCTATATCTCCTGTTTGCTTACAATTCTGTGGGCAACCCAGTAGAAAAGCTGGTTGGTCAGCACAAATTCCCCCCCACCCAGACAGATGCTTAACGATGCAAGGCGGAAGTTAACATCTCAAAAAGAAAATAAACATTTTTGTACATAATTGCTTCAACTCCAAATATCCTTGGCATGATATGTGCCCTTATTTTTACTTTCTATATCTTCCAGTAAATAATACGAACTGCCAACTTTATCTAAAACCTTAGCTTTTATACCTTTTTGGTGCTAGTTTGACGTTGAAGTGAATAAGTAAGTTGCTTTGGGCAAAATTTCTTCGTACGACTTCTTGTCCCACTTTAAATTCTCGATTGTGCGAGGGAAGATTGTAGGTCCGGGTATTCTTCTCGTAGGCAGATTTAATTTTAGAGTTAATGGTTTCTCTGATGACAGCGAATTCATCCGATTTGCTGAGCTTAGCGCTCCCTTCACACAATAGGCCTAGATTTTTCAAAATTGTATAGTCATGTCCGTGAGTCATAATATTCTGTCCGAAAACAATATAGTAAGGCGAATTTCCAATGGTGTTATGGAAGCTGCTTCTTAATTAACTGTTAATGTTACTTATATAGGAGTCCCAGTTTCGTTGGTCCTTATGAATGTACGACCTTAGTGTCTTGTTAATGGATCTTTTGACGCGCTCTGACGCATTCGCCTGAGGAGAATACAGGGCGGTGCGCATGTGACTTATGCCATATTTAGTAAGAAAATTTGCACATCCTATGCTAATAAATTGTTTTCCATGATCGGGGACTATGGTTTGTGGCACACCGAAACAATCAAAAATGCCTTCTTTGAGAAAATCTATTATTAAATTGGAATCAAATTTCCTTAGTGGCTTTAGAAAAGTGAACTTCAAAAAAATAAATGGTCCAATCAAATCAATGTAAAGGCGTTGGAATGGGCGCTCTGTCTCCACTATTTTCTCCATAGGTGGACGAAGAGTGCTTGTAGGCGTTTTAGACGTTTTGGAAAGATGGCATGATAACACATATTTGCGTATGTCTGTGACCATTTCGAGCTAATAAAAGTGTTGGCGAATTCGGTCAATTGTTTTGGCCACGCCTACGTGTGCAGAGGTAGACGGATTGAGTGCCGCATATATCACGCTTTCTCTCAGTTCGGTAGGCACCAGGAGCTTCCATGTATTTGTTTCGGTGACATCTTCGCTACTAAATGCTGTTCTACGATAAATAAATTTGTCCACTACTCCATAATCTGGCATATCGCTAATCGAAAACTTTTCTCTTAGCTTTTTGTATTTATTGGATTCAAAATGTTCAGATTCGAGGTCAATCTCAGGTAAGATTTCTAGCTCCAGTTCTTCTATGCTCACTTGCCTTGAAGCTTAAGTGCCCATCTGGCCAATCGTTCGCTTAAATCCGTTTGCCTCATTAGCCATTTCAGGCTTGTATGATCGGTAATTACTTTGAAATCGTGACCTTCAATATATGGTCTAATTTTTTTGATGGCTAATAACACAGCAAACCATGACGACCACGGCAAACGTTTAAAGGACTACGATTTGAGGGCATGCACCTGGAATGTCCGGACCCTTAAGGGGGAAGGTGCCTCTGCCCGGCTGGTTGATGTCCTCGTAAGGACAAAAGCTGACATCACCGCCATCCAAGAAATGCGTTAGACGGGGCAAGGCAAACAATGTCTGGGGCCTTGCGACGTCTACTACAGCTGCCATGTAAAGGAGCGCAAATTCGGAGTTGGATTTGTGGTGGGAGAGAGACTCCGTCGCCGAGTACTGTCGTTCACCCCGGTGGACGAGCGTCTAGCCACAATCCGCATCAAAGCAAGATTCTTCAACATCTCGCTCATCTGCGCCCATGCCCCGACGGAAGAGAAGAATGAGGCATACAAGGATCTCTTCTATGAGCGCCTGGAGCGCACGTACGAGCGCTGCCCCCGTCATGATATCAAAATCGTGCTTGGAGACTTCAATGACAGGGTGGGCAAGGAAGGGATCTTTGGAACCACCGTCGGAAAATTCAGCCTCAACGACGAAACGTCCGACAACGGATTGAGGCTGATCGACTTCGCCGGGACCCGCAACATGGTAGTATGCAGTAGAGCTCTCAATTTTGTTCGCACATTTTCAAACAGTCCGAGTATATGAGCAACGAGTACTCGCACACTTGTTCAATACTCAATACTCGAAAATTTTCGAGCATGAGCTCGAGCAATTCGACTGACTTTTTTGTCAGTACTTTTTTTAAGTTTTACAAATTATTCATATAGTACAGTGCCAAGATCGTAACATGCATTCAGGTACCTATTAAACTAATATTTTAATAAAAGGTCCTCGCTAAATCAGCCATTGGCAAAATTACCACTTCAAGGGCCATATCGTCCATTGGCGGTATGGCCCCTTGTACTGGCCACAAAGTAAACCTATTTTCTGATTTCTTCTTGTTCTAATGGCAAGTAGTGGTAGTTCGCATTCTTTATGCGTATAATACATTTTCTGGTAAGTGGCTTTTGAACGCGCATCAAAAAAGTAACCCTGGTCGGTCCAGCACATAATTGCAGTGGTCAAATTGTCAATGGGCGATTTGGCCAGGACCCTTATGCAGCACGCCACTTAATGCTACTCACATCATATCTGTAATGTTTGATAATTAATTAATTTTGTGCAAGTGCCGCTGAAGAACCGTGGCGTTGCCGCCAGAACAATTAAAAAAATGTTGCATATGTATATTGCATTGTGCCAGAGCACAATTTCTAAAGGCATAGCGCCACACCCAACATTTATGACGATACATTTGTATTTAATATTAATTATTTATTTGGTATTGGTTTGGAAAGCAGCTGCTGACAAATAAAATTGACAATTTTTATTTTGTTGATCAAAATGTTCAAAAGCTCGAAAATTTTGAACAAATATTTGAGCAGTGGAACAATGAACGAGTTTCGAGCGAGTATCGAGCTACTCGCATTGCTCGATACCCGGGTATCTAGAGCTCTAGTATGCAGTACTAGGTTCAAGCATAAAAAGATCCATCAAGCTACGTGGCTGTCTCCAGATCGAAAAACGAGAAACCAAATCGATCATGTTGTGATAGACGGAAGGCACGCTTCCAGTGTTTTAGACGTACGCACACTCCGAGGCCCAAACATCGACTCGGACCACTATCTTGTTGTAGCCAAGTTACGCACCCGCCTCTGTGCAGCAAAAAAGGTGCGCCCAAATATGCAAGGAAAGCGTAACGTCGAAAAGCTGCAATCACAACAGACAGCCAGCGCTTTCGCTACTCGACTCTCACACCTGCTCTCAGAGAGCACTCTTCAACAAACCGACTTATGCGAGCAGTGGAACCACAATTCCCCCTCATTAAGTACCGCCGCCGAAGTAGTCGGATTTCAGCGAGCCCGAAAGAACAACTGGTACGATGAGGAGTGTCAGGAAGCTGCAGAGAAAAAAGATGCCGCCTACAGGGCCACGCTGCTATCGGGCGCAACGCGCGCTATGTGGGACAGCTATAGGGATCTGAAGAGTGAAGCGAGACGTATTTGTCGCAATAAGAAGAGAGAGGCCGAAATACGTGAGTGCGAAGAGCTTGAAATGCTGGCCGACAGGAGGAATGCCCGAAAATTTTACCAGAGAGTTAGGCGACTTACGGAAGGTTTAAAGACCGGGGCGCACTCCTGTAAGAACAATAATGGCGACCTAGTAACTGATGTCCAGAGCGTACTTAAATTATGGAGGGAACACTTTTCCGCCCTACTAAATGGTAGCAGCACGGAAAGTTGCGGAGAAGAAGAACCCGAGCCCGCAGTCGATGATGACGGAGTCGACGCTCCACCGCCTGACTATGACGAGGTACGTATAGCAATAACGCGGCTGAAAAGCAACAAAGCCGCTGGAGCTGACAGCCTGCCTGCTGAGCTATTCAAGTACGGCGGCGAGGAGTTGATAAGGTGCATGCATCAACTCTTGTGCAGAATATGGTCAGATGAACGCATGCCCGACGACTGGAATTTAAGTGTGCTCTGCCCAATCCACAAAAAAGGTGACCCCGCCATTCGCGCCAACTACCGCGGGTACAGCCTTCTAAGCATAGGTTACAAGGTCTTGTCGAGCGTATTGTGTGAAAGACTGAAGCCCAACGTCAATGAACTGATTGGGCCTTATCAGTGTGGCTTTAGACCTGGCAAATCCACCATAGACCAGGTATTCACAGTACGCCAAATCTTGGAAAAGACCCGCGAGAAAAGGAGCGACACTCACCACCTATTTGTCGACTTTAAAGCCGCTTTTGACAGCACTTAAAGGAGTTGCCTATACGTCGCTATGTCTGAATCTGGCACCCCCTCAAAACTCATACGGCTGTGTAAAATGACGTTGAGCAATACCACCAGCTCCGTCAGAATTGGAAAAGACCTCTCCGAGCCGTTCGCCACAAAACGGGGTTTCAGACAGGGCGACTCCCTTTCATGTGACTTCTTTAATCTGATGTTGGAGAAGATAATAAGAGCTGCAGAACTGAACCGCTCAGGAACAATTTACTACAAGAGCGTGCAATTGCTGGCTTATGCCGATGACATCGACATCATCGGTAACAAAAACCGCGAAGTCT
>NW_023458557.1:27665161-27667194 GCF_013731165.1 Rhagoletis pomonella | reverse complement strand
TAGTAAATAATAAGAACAGCCAACCTTATCTAATACCTTGGCTTGGATACCTTTTGGTGCTAGTTTGGCGTTGAAGTGATTAATTAAGCTGCTTTGCGCAAAATTCCTTCGTATAACTTCCTGTCCTACTTGAAATTCTCGCTTGCGCGAGCGAAGATTGTAGGTGCGTGCATTCTTCTCGTAAGCAGATTTAATTTTAGAGTTAATGGCCTCTCTGATGACTGCGAATTCATCCGATTTGCTGAGCTTAGCGCTCCCTTCAGACAAAAGGCCTAGATTTTTCAAAATTTTATAGTCATGTCCGTGAGTCATCATATTCTGTCCAAAAACAATGTAGTAAGGCGAATTCCCAATGGTGTTATGGAAGCTGTTTCTTAATGAGCTGTTAATGCTACTTATATAGGAGTCCCAGTTTCGTTGGTCCTTCCGAATGTACGACCTTAGTGCCTCGTTAATGGATCTGTTGACGCGCTCTGACGCATTCGCCTGAGGAGAATACACGGCAGTGCGCATGTGACTTATGCCATGTTTAGTAAGAAAATTTGCAAATTCTCGACTAATAAATTGTTTTCCATTATCGGATACTATGGTTTGTGGCACACCGAAACAATCAAAAATGGTTTCTTTGAGAAAATCTATTATTAAATTGGAATTAAATTTCCTTAGTGGCTTTAGAAAGGTGAACTTCGAAAAGTGATCTAATACAATTAGCAATCCTATGTAACCCTTTTTTGATCTGGGAAATGGCCCAATCAAATCAATGTAAAGGCGTTGGAATGGGCGCTCTGTCTCCACTATTTTCCCCATAGGTGGACGAAGAGTGCTTGTAGGCGTTTTAGACGTTTTGCAAAGATCGCATGACAACACATATTTGCGTATGTCTGTGACCATTCCGGGCCAATAAAAGTGTCTGCGAATTCGGTCAATTGTTTTGGCTATGCCTCCGTGTGCAGAGGTAGGCGGATTGTGCGCCGCATAGATCACGCTTTCTCTCAATTCGGTAGGCACTAGGAGCTTCCATGTATCTGTTTCGGGGAGATCTTCGCTTTTAAATGCTGTTCTATGATAAATAAATTTGTCCACTACTCTATAATCCGGCATATCGCTAATCATAAACTTTTCTCTTAGCTTTTTGTATTCATTGGATTCAAAATGTTCAGATTCGAGGTCAATCTCAGGTAAGATTTCTAGCTCTAATTCTTCTATGCTCACTTCCTCGCCTTCGTAAACTCGCGATAGCGCATCTGCCACTTTGTTTTCGCTCCCTTTACGGTGCTCTATAGAAAAATTAAAGCCTTGAAGCTTAAGTGCCCATCTGGCCAATCGTCCGCTTAAATCCTTTTGCCTCATTAGCCATTTCAGGCTTGCATGATCGGTAATTACTTTGAAATCGTGGCCTTCAATATATGGTCTAAATTTTTTGATCGCTAATACCACTGCAAGGCACTCCAGCTCGGTGACGGTGTAGTTCCTCTGGGCTTTGTTTAGCTTATGAGACATAAAAGCGATAGGCTTTTCGTCGCCATTTTCATCACATTGAGCCAAGAGGCCACCAACACCGCACTGACTGGCATCGCATTGTACGATGAAGGGCTTATCATAGTTTGGGTGAACTAGCAACGGAGCTGTTGTTAATTTTTCTTTTATTTTGTCAAATGACTTCTGAGCCGCTGAGTTCCATTCAAAATTCTTTTTGTTCGTTAATAATTCGGTAAGTGGAAATGTGAGGGAAGCATAATCACCTATAAAGCGCCTATACCACCCCGTCATTCCTAGAAATTGACGTACTTGTCGAACATTCTTTGGGGCAGGATAGTCCGTGATTGCCTGAATTTTGTCTGCGTCAACCGATAACGAACCATTACCTACGATAAAGCCTAAGTACTTAACTCTACACAGACCGAACTTACTTTTATTAACATTAATCGTCAAGCCCGCCTTTCTAAGATGTGTTGCCACTTCTAACAAATGTGTAATATGTTCATCGAAGGACTGCGAAACTACTAGCAGGTCATCAAGATATACAAATACGT
>NW_023458557.1:27649713-27665061 GCF_013731165.1 Rhagoletis pomonella | reverse complement strand
TGGAAAGATCAGGTGGAGAAGGACTTGGCTTCACTTGGCGTTTCCAACTGGCGTCAGTTGGCACAGAGGAGAAATGACTGGCGTACTTTGCTGAACTCGGCCAAAATCGCCTAGGCGGTTACAGCGCCAAAAAAGAAGAAGAATACCACAGCAAGGCACTCGGTGACGGCGTAGTTCCTCTGGGCTTTTAGCTTATCAGACATAAAAGCGATAGGCTTTTCGTCGCCATTTTCATCACATTAAGCCAAGAGGCCACCAACACCGCACTGACTGGCATCGCATTGTACGATGAAAGGTTTAGGTGAACTAGCAAAGGAGCTGTTGTTAATTTTTCTTTTATGGCATCAAATGACTTCTGAGCCACTGAGTTCCATTCAAAATTCTTTTTCTTTATTAATAATTCGGTAAGTGGAAATGTGAGGGAAGCACAATCATAAGCGCCTATACCACCCCATAGTTCCTAGAAATTGACGTACTTGACGAACATTCTTTGGGGGTAGATAGTCCGTGATTGCCTGAATTTTGTCTGCGTCAACCGATAACGAACCATTACCTAAGCCTAAGTACTTGACTCTACACTGACCGAGTTTACTTTTGCTAACATTAATCGACAAACCTGCCTTTCTAAGTTGTGTTGCCACTTCTAAGAAATGTGTAATATGTTCATCAAAGGACTGCGGAACTACTAGCAGGTCATCAAGATAGACAAATACGTGCATTTTTAAATTATATGGTATTACTTTGTCCATCAATCGGCACATCGTTTGTGGAGCGTTGCATAGCGCGAACGGCATGCGTGTGAATTGATATAATGGCCGATTGGTGACAGTAAACGCTGTTTTTTGGGCGCGAATCAGGCGACAACTTTATTTGCCAAAAGGCGTCTTTCAGGTCAATTTTGGATATGCAATGCACCGGTGGCAAACGTGAAAGGAGACCATCGATGTTTGGTAACGGATAAGCGTCCTTGACCGTCAATTCGTTTAACTTGCGAGAGTCTAGACAAAATGTTATCTTCCCTGGTTTCACTACTAAAACGCCTGGTGACGACCATGGGGAGCTCTCAGCTTCTTCTATAACTCCTAATTCTAGCATTCGGTCAATTCCTTTGCAAAGGATTTCTCCATCGCTGGATATATTGGGTAATATCTCTGTTTAATAGGTGCTGCTTAGCTTGTATCTATAATGTGCTCAATTAGTGAGGTGCTACCGAGGGCTTCCTTCTCATAGGATGGAAAAGCTGCAATAGCCATTTCCAGGTTTCGCGGCTGTGTGGAAGTTAATGTCAGCGCATCATAGCATTCGTCTCCTTCTCGGCTGATTTGGCAAATAGACGGATTCGGATAAATCTCTAACTCGAACAATTGCCAAAATTCCATTCCACATATAATATCGCTTGAGACCTATGGCAGTAATAAAAATTCAAAGGTGTGTTCATGCTTACTGAAATTAACACGTAAAGATATTGATCCGGCTATGGCTTGCTTATTTCCGTCTGCTGTCTTGATGTTGCCTGAAAATTTCCGAAACTTTTTGTTTGGGTCTTCAATTATTGGCTTTGCCAGTTTTGCAGCTATGCAGCTTTTATTCGCCCCACTGTCCAATAACGCTAAATACTCATTGCCTAAAATCGTTAACTTTGTGTACGGTCGAATATCGTTATCCTTAAAAACTACGGACGAAATAACTTGTTTGCGTAAAGTCTTGTTACGCTTCCAGAACTCGTGCATTCGTTTATTTGAAAGGGTTTTTGGTGTTAAATTAGTCTTTTTGGAAAATATGTGCGCCCGAATTTGCATCTCGATGAGTTCGAAACGTCATCCTTAAAATCCAAAGTCTTTTTATCGATCGTAACGGTTGGGTTTGGGGTTAAGTCCGGTGAAATTTTTGTCCCATTTGGTTTCGAAGAAATCTTTTTAGTTATTCGTTCCGAGGGCGAGATAGAGGACGTCCGTCCGTTTTGCGGCGAACATCCTTTCTCGAGTTTTCCGAAGCACACTTTAGACATGATGGATTGTACGTGTCCACTGCTCCACAACCATAACAGAATATGTGTCGACTTTTTAGGCAGTCGTGGCATCGATACCCAATTTCTTCACAATTCCAGCACTTCAATTGTTGAAAGGCAATTGCCTCCAACCTCAAAGCGTCTTCGTATTTGTGCTCTCCACACGTTTCTGTTTCCTCAGCTTCATGCGTAACTTCATAAATTCTCCGACCTATCTAATTGTTCCACGGAGCTGCAATTTAGAGGTCACGGAAAAACTTTTCATGCCTTCTCGCTTCTCTGCGCAAGGTAGCAATGTCCTGTATATTTAGATGGATCAACTCGTGGCGTAAGTCTGGCTTGATGTTTCTCAGTTGGGTTTTAACTATTTCCAATTCATTCACAGCGGACCGCAACCTATCGCACATATTCACAATTACATCTAAATATTCATCAAAAGGTTCACTTGGCTTTTGTTTTCTCCGCCTTATGTTATCGCGAATCTCGGGATCCGTGGAAAAGTTTTTAAATTGGCGTCACATCGCCCCGCACAAATCAAACCACTCGAACCATTGAAGCGCTTTACCGTCATATGCAGAATGTATGTGTTGACACAAAATATTTAAATGAAGGGCTGTCAATGTATTTATACGATAGATGAATTGGTCTATCGTTAAAGTATCATTGGAACCACTGAAACGAATTTGCCAGTTCCTTTTAAGGTTAGACAACTTTTCGTTTGCTATGGATATTCTCCCGCTCCCTGAAGGTTCTGAACGTCTGGTTTGGTTGATTGTTGCTCGCGCTTGATCTTCGAACGGATCATGGCTCTTGGCGAATATTGGTTGGAGTAGGCTAGTGATCGGCAAACTCAGCACATTTGCACTGTGCTGGCAGCGTGCACTTCTGCGGGCTACAGGTGCTAGATGAAGTGAGGTTGCCAAAGCCCGGGGGAAAGTGAGAAAATTTGAGCGTGTGGCATCTGTGTGTGTAACCGGAATACCAGGGCAAGTATGCGTGAGTACTTACCAGGGATGTCAACTCTAACAAAGCCGATTCCCCCAACTTTTTTAAAAATTACCCAATTTTCAATTGAATTCTCAGAAATTCGTTCTTTCACAATTTGAGGTAACTTAATTTTCTTTTTTAATTAAAACAATCAATAAATATACCTACAATGCAATATTTAAATTAATATAGCAGAAAAGTAGCATATTCTAAAAAAAAAATTTCAGGTAATAGAAAGGAATTAGATTATTAAAAATACTCATTACAAAGAGTGACGCGGAATTTTCTACGAGTAACACTATCAACAAATTTCTCCAACAAAAACGTATACTTAAAAAAATGACATTTTATGGACCGAAAATTATAGGTAAACTATCGCATTGGCATTAAAAGCAATTTCTTTATTGCATAAAAACTAAATAGTCTCAAATTCCCTGATAAAAAGCGGCTCATTCCCTTATTCCCAACATATATACAAATTCCCTGCAGAAAGGAAAATACCTTTCAAGTTGGCACCGCTTGTGGGTACTCTACCACAAGCCAGCGTATGCTGAAATTGAGAGTGTATTATTGTTCATAACCCAGCCGACACAATAATTATTATTCGCTTTGGCGAACAATTTGCAAACGTAAATGTTCCGTAAATTGTCCGCTAGCTCGATCATTTTTTGTAAAAGGGGAGTCTTTTAGAATTATTTAGTTAAGCAAAATGTGTGTCTGCTGATGCTATTACTAAAGAGGCGGTTCATAAATTTTAAGTGGTGTTATATGAAGTACTAATACATAATTCAGTACATTTCTTTCATATAATAATAAAAAATATTTGCTTTTTTATATGGCGTGACCAAAATCGGAATTCGACAGGGAAAAACATTCGTATAAGACCCGAAAAAAGCGAAAGTTCTCCGCTAACGATGCTTTTACTAATGGCGTTTTCGTTTCTACGAAAAATGTTGCCTTTTCATTGCCCGGTTCTCAGTGTTTGTGCTTAGAGGGCAATGCAAAGGTAACATTTTTCGGTAGAAACGAAAACGCCATAACATTCGAGAACGAAACTTTCCCAGCCACTAACATAGCGACGCGTCGTGGGAAAATGTTCCGAAAAAGTTCGTTTAGTGATAATCGTTTTAACAGTTTGATCCGCAAAACATCTGTTTTCGCCATCGCTTGTGGATATTTGGTCGGCTGGGAATGCCCAATTGCGCGATCACCACTACATTAACAAGCATACTTTATTCGCTAGTCGCGTTATTGCTGTTGACTGAAAAGGAGTGCCCAAATTTTTTGCTTACTAGCAATACGGTGGGACAAATTAATTGTGAAACAAAATGAGCATTTCAGCGAATAAAAGGAAGCTTTTAAATTTTAATGCGGAGGGAAACTTTTAAATTTTATTGCGGAGTGGAATGTGGCTTTTCTTTGCAAATATGTTGACGGAGAATCGCAATGCCTTATATGTGAAAAACGTGTTATGTGCAAAGTATATACCATAAAGAGGCATTACGAGATTCATGGTAGTGAGTATGACAAATATGAAGGAGAGGAAAGAAAAAAGATTTACCTATCCTTGAATCCGAACGAAGAACTCAGTTCGAAAGCGGTAAGCCTTACATTTTTTAATTACATGAGGCTAATGACAGAATTAATATTTTTGTCTGAAAAAATCAAAAATTAATTGTTAAATTTAACTAATGCTTTAACGATACTTTAAAATATATAAGTTAATGGCCCTAATTTATTTAAATTTGTCTCAATTTCTTAGGATAGTCAAGATTACGTTGTAGGTGCAAAGCGTGCAAGTTATGAAATTACGTTGGAGCTTGTTTGTGGGAATCGTCCTTTTTCGGATGGCGCAATAGTGAAATCTTGCATTTTAAAAACAGTAGGAATTTTATCCCCTTCCGAATTGCCTAAATACGAGGCCATATGTTTATCTGGCAGAACTATCGGCAGACGAGTAGATGAAATGGCGGAAAATATGGAATTACAGTTAAAAATATGTATAAAATCATTCATAGCAATTTCATTAGCAATCGACGAGAGCATGGACATAGCCGATATAGCACAATTAGCGATTTTTATTCGAGGAGTTGATACAGAGCTAAAAGTCTGTGAAGAGCTTCTGGATATTATTCCAATGCAAGGGACCACTAAAGGCGAAGATCTTTTCCACTGCGTGGACAAATGTGCTGAACGCATGGGTTTGCCATGGCGCAAAGTAATATGCGTGGCCACAGATGGAGCAAAAGCCATGACTGGATCGAAATCAGGCCTTATCGCCAGAATTCGACAAAAACTTTCAATGGAGAATATACACGAAAGTTTCATTGCGATTCACTGCTTGATACATCAAGAGGCTCTCTGTGCCAAATCCTTTTCTTTAAGAAATGTAATGAAATGTGTAAATTTATTACGCGCTCATGGATTGAATCATCGCCAGTTCAGGGACTTTTTGGAATTTGCTGAATGCGAACATACAGATATTCCGTATTATAGTGAGATACGCTGGTTGAGTCGTGGTGCAACACTGAATCGTTTCTTTGAGTTGCGAAAATATGTGTATGTTTTTTTGGTGAGTAATTACACTGAACAATTCCATTTTTGAGCTAAGTGCTGGTTTTCATAGGAAGAGAAAGGAAAGCGTTTTCCTGAGCTGCTTGACTTGGACTGGACAGCAGACTTAGCTTTCATGACGGATGTAACTCAACACTTGAATGCGTTAAATTCTTCCCTCATGGGCCGAAAAAAACTTATTTTCCACATGAACGACGAAATCGAAGCATTCAAGAAAAAACTATTGTTATGGAAACGGCAGCTAAATGTTAAAAATTTCAATTTCTTTCCGTGTTTACAAACGCTAACTGGAAACCAAGACATAGATGTACAAAAATATGTTGAAGAGCTTGAAAACCTTGAAAAAGAATTTCTGGAACGATTTATTGAGTTATGTTCGCCGTGCCTTTTGCTTTCGATTCTTTTGATGCACCGCGGCATTTACAAATGGAATTGATCGATTTGCAATGTGATACCCGATTGAAAGCTGAGTATAGAGAATCGACTTGCATTGCTGATTTCTATAAAGGTATTTGTAATGCAAAATTTCCAAATTTACGTTTATTTGCTGCAGAAGTAATAGCAATGTTTGGCTCCACATACTCATGCGAACAATTTTTTTCCTTAATGAAACTTAATAAAAGTAGGTTAAGAAATCGAATTTCTGACACTAATTTAAAGAATGTAATGCGTTTAGCTGCAGCACAGGAAATAACTCCTAACACAGAGGAACTAACCTTAAAGGCATTTCGGTTATAATATTGATAAAAGGTTTTACCTATCTTTTTTTGTACTTGTACTTGTAAAAATTGAGGACAACACCACGCCTTGGGATTGCCCAGATTAACCTCCATCACGCGGTAGCTGCATCTGCAGTCATCACAAGAAAGTTCACTTCGGAGGATCTGGGCATAGTCTTAGTCCAAGAGCCGTGGGTGTATAAAGGTCAGGTGAAGGGCCTGACGGAGAAGTCTATCAAGGTAATCTGCGATTTATCATGTGATAACCCAAGAACCTGTGTTATGTTAAAGAAGGAGACTAATTACTTCTGCATTTCAGAGTTTTTAACGAGAGATCTGGTGGCAATCCAACTAACGGTGAATCTCAACGGACAGGCAAGAGAAGTAGTTTTTGCTTCGGCTTACTTCGCAGGGGATGCCGCCATACCACCGGAGGAAGTCAGAGGACTAGTAGAGTACAGCTAGAAGCTGCGCCTTCCATTGGTTATTGGATGTGATGCCAACGCACATAATGTACAGTGGGGCAGCACTGACACCAATAAAAGGGGTGAGCTTCTACTAGACTTTATATTAAGTAAGGACCTTAGCATTTGCAATGTAGGGTTTAAGCCCACTTTTGTAACTAGGGTAAGAGAGGAAGTTCTGGACGTTACTCTTGGGAACACCTGGGCGGATAATTTGATCTCGGACTGGAGGGTCTCCTCGGAGCCATCAATGTCGGATCATAGGATCAAACAGTTTTCCCTAGAGATCTCCATGAATAGAGCCATGCCCAGTAGGAATCCTAGGAGGACCGACTGGAACAGCTATCACAGACTATTACAGGCAAACCTAACCACCACAAACGTAGAGAACAGGGCTAAGCGATGGGTGGAATTGGAGGCGAAGGTCGACAGCCTAAATGCCTATACATCAAGCTGCCGGCTGACTTCACCAAAAGGACAGAATAGAAACCCATGGTGGAACTCCAACCTCTCAGGTCACCGGAAAGAGGTCAGAAAACTCTTTAACCGTGCGAAACGTACTGGGAATTGGGATGACTATTTGTCAGCCCTAACCACCCATAATAAAGCGATTCGCGAAGCCAAGAGAAACAGTTTTAGAATGTTCTGTGAAGGCATCACCTCCACCCCGGAGGCTGCCAGATTGCACAGAGCACTAGCTAGAGGTACAGGTGAAAACCATATGGCGATAAAACTACCAGACGGCAGCTACACCAAAAGTGAGGAAGAGAGGGCCCTGGCCCTCCTGACAACACACTTCCCAGGAGCATTGACTCCGGTAGCAGAGGATAGTGATGAATACCATAAGCCGGCCTCGGAGGACTGGAAGACGGCAAAATGCCTGTTCACCTGGTCGACCGTACGATGGGCCATCGATTCGTTTGAGCCCTATAAGACCCCTGGGGTGGACGGCTTATGGCCGATTTTACTCCAGAAAGAACTGGATCTGCTTACCCCGATTTTAATCAAAATATAGGCAAGAAAGACTACTCGCTGGCGAAATCTTTTCGCCCGATTAGTCTAACATAGACAACCACATAAGGTCCACCACCCTGACGTCATTGCCGTTACATCATGGGCAACACGCCTATCGTGCAGGTAGATCGACGGATACAGCGCTGTTCCAGCTGTAAACTACCATACGGAATGCACTTGAGGGGGGGGGGAGGTAACACTCTGTGCGTTTTTAGACATTGAAGGAGCCTTTGATAACACCTCACACGAGGCAGTAGATCGAGCTCTAGAGAGAAGGAACGTAGACATCCCGATTCGAAGATGGATCAGTACAATGCTGCGAACAAAACTGGCAGAGACCGTAGCTGACAATAAAATCATACAGTTGATGACGGTAAAAGGCTGCCCGCAGGGGGGCGTACTGTCTCCCCTGCTTTGGAGTATACTAGTAGACGAACTACTTGAGTTACTATCCAACAACGGCATTTTGTGCCAAGGATATGCGGACGACATAGTAATTATAGCGAGGGGCAAATTTGAAAGCACCCTCTGCGACATTGTACAAAGAGCACTTATCCTATTTAAAAGATGGTGTGGCACGGTGGTCCTTAACATAAACCCCGCCAAAACAGCCGTTATTACTTTTACTAGGAGAAGAAACCTTCCAGGCATGCACCCTATAACATTAGGAGGCATAGAGATAGATATATGTAATGAAGTAAAGTATCTAGGAGTCATCTTCGACAGCAAAGTGCTATGGAATAAGCACATTGAGTACGCTGTAACAAAAGCCACACGAGCTTTAATGGTTTGCAGGAGACTGGCCGGCAAATCGTGGGGGTGCAGCCCCTACATCCTACGATGGATGTACACAATGATTGTCAGGCCAATAGGTACATATGGAGCAGTGGCATGGTCCGAGCGGGCTGCCCTCAACACGGTAAGGGCGTCGCTTTCCAAGCTGCAGCGACTGGCGTGCACCTGTATAACAGGTGCCATACGCACCTGTCCCACTGCAGCCCTGGAGGTAATCCTGGACCTGTCGCCACTGCACATAGTCATAGAACAAACCGCCAAAAAAGCCCTCCTAAATTTCATGAGGGAGGGCACTGGAAAAGGCAAGGTGGTCTCGAGCAGACTCGGAGAGGAAATCAAAAGCAAGATTCCTATCTCCCAGCTCAATAGAGACGACATGGTTAGGCTAAGAACCTTCGAGAAAAAGTTTAGAACCGAACTAGGAAGCAAGGCAACCTGGAACGAAACAATGTTAGATAACACCTTTCGGCCCCATACCCAAAGGTGGTTCACAGATGGCTCCAAAACCGACGAAGGGATAGGTGCAGGAATACATGGCCCCCAAGCCAATATCTCCATTCCCCTGGGGAACTATCCCAGTATCTTTCAGGAGGAGGTTTTCGCCATCGACATTTGTGCGGAGGTAATTCTGCAGAGACAACCATGAAAACAGCACATTGTCATATGCAGCGACAGTCAGGCTGCACTGAGAGCCGTATCGCCGTGTGAAATTAATTCACGGTTGGTATGGGAATGTGTACAGAGACTAAACGCCCTGGGGGAACTCAACACAGCACAGCTGATGTGGGTTCCGGGCCATACAGGCGTACAGGGCAAGGAGGAGGCTGACAAGCTCGCTAGGGAAGCAGCAGCCACTCGACCCATAGGACCAGAACCCTTCCTTGCAGTTGGTCCTCACACTATCAGGGAAGAGTTAAGAGTAGAGGAACGAAACCTGATCAGAACACATTGGAAGAATACGTCTGGACTAAGGCAGGCGAAAGAACTTCTAGGAAGCTATAATCCCAGAAGATTCAGAGAACTAATTACACTCAGCAAGACTAGTTTAAGATTTATTACAGGACTGCTAACTGGTCACTGCAGGCTGCGGGCGCATATGCACACCTTAGGGATTAGCGTAGACGATTCCTGCCGCTATTGCGACAGGGTCCCAGAAACCCCGCGGCACATCCTCTTATAATGTGACGCGGTGTCGAGAAGAAGGCAAACACACTTGGGGAAGCTGTGGCCCGAGGCTTCAGACATTCACTCTCTACAGCCCTCGAAACTGCTCGGTTTCATCAGAGCACTGGGGCTGGACGAGGTGTTGTGATGAGCTCCGAGGGCACAATAGACCTAAGGTCGCAGTGCACATCCTCTAACAAATCTATCTATCTAAGAAGTACTTAAAATTAAATTCTTCAAAAACTATACGCGATAAACCGAAAATTTTGAAAATTGTGAAATGCGGAGTTACAGACTTGACTTACTTGCCATTTCGTTATTTTGTAATGCACATCTGTACACTACATATGAATTATACACATAAGTGCTAAATGCCCATTAAATTTTAAGTCAGAATATAGTGTGCTTCAAAAGTTACGACATAATTAATTTTGCCCCTCTTAAAAATTACACAAAAAATTCACTTGTTTTCATTATTTTTTTTTAATTTAAACACCTATAACACTGTGGAACAAATTCAGGTTAGCAAAAGTTAGGTCGATTCTGAGAGTGAGGGGTGAAAATAGAGGCTAAGTTAGAAGACCCGTATCGCGGCGTTTGTTTATGTTAGTTCGAATTTTTTTTTAATCGACCTTCGAACTTTGCAGTCAAATGCCGATTTTCAGCATATTGTTTATATGGTTTTTTGGCTATAACTCGTCGACTAATTGATATTTTTTCAATCTGTTAAAGCCAAATTATTGCTAGAGACCTGTGCAACAACTAAAATTTTCAAAAAAATTTATTTAGAAAATTTGTGTAGTGCTTATGAATCAAAATGTTGGAAATTTTTTTTTCAAGCTTTTTGAACATATTTTTCACAAAACTGAGTCTTCTTTGCTTTCTGTTTGATCTATAATATGCTTCTCAATTTCTTCAATAAATTTCATTTGAAATGAAAACAATCATAATACAAAACTTGCGTTTTCCAGCTTAATATTAATTTGCTTCTCGTTTCTTATGTACCAATTTTTTCAGTGTTGGTTTTGAAGAAACATTGAAAAAGAAATTATAAAAATATGGAAAAAATTTAATTTTAAAATGTTAGTTATGAAAAGTTTTAAGTAAAAAAATTAAATAAATTAAATTAATGATTTGGCCAGTTGCCGTTGCTCCACATTAAACTTGGCATTGCTAAAAATTTTTTGAAATGTATCGCAAAAATACCAGCAGTATTCAACCGCTTAAAAGACATTTTCCCAAGACTAAGTAACGCCAAAATTCTGGAAGGGGTTGTTAATGGTCCCGACATACGGAAACTAATGAGTCGTCAAGATTTTGACCAAGTTCTGACAGACCGAGAATTAAATGCATGGCTCGCATTGAAAGCAGTCATTAAAGGACTTTTGGGTAAAGAACGCAACTACAGGCAATCTGTTGCAAACATGTTGGCAGCTTTCGATAAAATTGCGTTTAATATGTCGTACAAAATTCATCTCTTGCATCAGCATCTTGATCAACTCGCTCAACAGTTGTCAACTGAATCTGATGAGCAAGGCGAACGTTATCACCAAACTGCGCTTCCATTTGAAATAAGGTAACTATAGAGTGTGCATATTTTGAATTCCTAGATTTTTCTAATATCTTTGTCAGAGTGCACAATTTAAACATGTTAACGATTGAAAACTATTTTCGTTTCAGGTACAGAGGAAAGAAATCTCCAGATGCAATACTCCCTGAAATTTGTTGGTGGTATAAAAACACCTTTGAAGAAGAGGAAGAGGAGGAAAAAGAGGAAGAAGGGTAAGACAAAGATGAAATTCCAGAATATCTGTTGGACGAAATTATTGACCTTTCTGATGATGATGACGATGACCAAGATATTAGAGAGAGCAGTGATGTTGATCCACAGCCGCCTGCTAAACGGCAACTGGCCAAATCATTAATTTTATTTATTTATTTTTTTTACTTAAAACTTTTCATAACTAACATTTAAAAATTATATTTTTTCCATATTTTTATAATTTCTTTTTCAATGTTTCTTCCAAACCAACACTGAAAAAATTGGTACATAAGAAATGAGAAGTAAATTAATATTAAGCTGGAAAACGCAAGTTTTGTATTATGATTGTTTTCTTTTCAAATGAAATTTATTGAAGAAACTGAGAAGCATATTATAGATCAAACATAAAGCAAAAAAGAATTAGTTTTGTGGAAAATATGTGCAAAAAGCATGAAAAAAAAAATTTCCAGCATTTTGCTTCATAAGCACTACAAAAATTTTATAAATCAACTTTTTTTTTTAATTTTAATTGTTGCACAGGTCTCTAGCAATAATTTGGCTTTAGCAGATTGAAAAAAATATCAATTATTCGACGAGTTATAGCCAAAAAAAAACATATAAACAATATGCTGAAAATCGGCATTTGACTGCAAAGTTCGAAGGTCGATTAAAAAAAAAAATCGAACTAACATAAACAAACGCCGCGATACGGGTCTTCTAATTTAGCCTCTCTTTTCACCCCACTCTCAGAATCGACCTAACTTTTGCTAACCTGAATTTGTTCCACAGTGTAATTCAAAAGTTATGCAGAAAATTTATCCAAATTTTTTTTTAGGCTTCAAGTATACTGCAATGAATTATATGCAAAAGCAACCAGCTTGATATAGTTTCCAACAGTGAAAATAAAGCTAAATAACACCAAGGTTACCTGTTTTTTAGATTTGCCCATATATATATACACAAAAAAGGGAACTACACTGAAGCCAGCAATTGAGACGGCAGCAATTTCTTTAACCCTCAAGACTCTTAGCTCATGTTAACAAACCGCGCCCTTACATTTCGTCATGAACAAAAAAAACTTAAGATTCCATTTTACTATATATTCAACAATTTATAATTAATTTTATTATATGATATTTTTGAAAATACATAACTTAATGATCTGACTTGCATAAATAAATTCGGGAAGAATTAGCGACTTGACCTAGCAAAGGAATATACCTATAATAAACTTGTCACCAAGTCCAAGTTTTGTTGTTCGCCACTAATAAAAGCGTAAAGACTTAGGGCACAAACCTATGTTGCGTGTGATCTAACGATATCGCCACAGCGTATGGCCGAGTTCGTTAAGACACCTATGCCTGACCAATAAAAATCATTGACGACCAATAAAATTTCGCTTTACGCGCTCTCAATTGATCATTTAGCCCCAAATTTACTTAAACATTCAGACTACCTCAGTGTCAAATAAAATGTTTATAATAATGAAACAATCGTATGTATGACTTACTAGGCGTCCATCGATGCGACGTTGAGCTCAGCGACGTATGATGACGTGAAGTTCGATACAGGTAGCGGCCGAGTGCTGCGCTAAATGACCCTTGTGTGTGATAAGTTAGACAATGTTAGTTAGTTAGTTATGTTCTCATTATGTTTGCTAGCAAGGTTGTCAGTGATGCTCGAAAAAAAAACTTTATACCGGAAATTACCTCACTAATACCTACTGTGATACGTTCTGGCATGCAAATAGGTATTTAGCGTAAATGCTGATGTGCCGCCATATTATATTTCGGTTTTCGCTAAACAAACTTGAGTTCAAAAGAGGAAGTTTAATTTGCCCGAGTTTACGTATCGTTACATCACACGTATACAGGCACATAATATGTACAAGTATGCATGTACTCAAACTAAAAAACGAAGTTAGCTAATTGTTGTGTACGCTTGTAATCTGCGCATAGTTCGGCTTATAATAGAAATTCACGAACTTACTTAATAATAATAACGAAGTAAATTGAAGTTTTAATTCGAAATTCTTTTTTTTTTTTGTGTTAGGATAAGTTTAGTTCTGTGTTAAGGCGATACTAATACTTCAAATTTTCATACATTTTATTTTATTTTATTTTTTCTGGTTCTTCGAAATTTGACCTCCGTTATACCAATTAACTTTTAAACGTAGAATTCTTTTTAAATGGCCGGGTTGCGACTGGATTTAACTATGCGCTTCCGTAGGTATATTCAAAACTCGGGATTCATATTATATCCTTTTTTCCTTCCTATTCCTATTCTATTTTACGAGATTAAAAAAAAGACAGAATAAAGTTCTAGGAAGTTATACGGTTTTCGCAGACTAGTAGTAGGTAGATTTGAGTGGTAGCTATTGATGGGCCTGGGCTTCCGTCCGACAAACTCGAGCTTCGGGAGCGAAGCGGTGTCGGGTATCTTTTTTTTTATAAACATACCTTTTTTTCTTAAGCTTGATCCTTGGATTTATGCTTGGAGATAAAGTACCCTCCTCTTGGTCCGTTTAAATAAAACTGTATATTTTTTTGCTTATCAACTGATCGTACAGTGACCGCCGTATGAACTTTTGATTTTCCTATTACTATTAGGTTTGAATACTACACTGGCCGTTCGCTTCGAATTTAGAATTTTGACTGACTGGTTTCTAAGCTAAAAAGTGCATTATACATGCCAAAAATGCATTTATATTTTCACATAACGGCCCTTGATGTGCCGCTGTAATCTGTAGGGAGATCGGTAACAGGCTAACCTAATATTCACGCACGCCGCCAATTTATTGTCAAAAATTTCTCATGCACATGCAACTTGTATGAGATCAACCGAAATTGAACGGCGTGCGTATGAAGCTAACTCGATTTCCAATTTTTGTTCTGCGTGACATTTTGATTTGACGTTTCGCTCAATGAAATCAAATGCAAACGCATGCAAGTCAATTTCGGGTGACGCAAAAAAACAAATTCGACGGCATGCGTACCAAAACGCAAGCCGCGAATATTAGGTTAGCCTGTAAGTTATCTACCTCTGCTATATCTCCTGTTTGCTTACGATTCTGTGGGCAACCCAGTAGAAAATCTGGTTGATCAGCACATTGCGCAGAACTTCTTTCACTATCACTAAATTAACACTAGATTCTTAAAACTGAACAGCAGATCATAATAAATTATTACATCAAATTAAAGGCACTAATTTGTTCTTTCTTAATAATATAAAAATTTTTTGCGGTAATTATGAAATTTTATTAAAAAATGTTATTTTATGAAGATATACGAAATTTTTTTAATTTTTTAGTATTTTTGGATTAAATATATAAAAAAGCTTATAAATTATGTTCATCAGATGAAAGATAAATTAATTGCCTTTACTTTGACATCATTTGTTTTTGAATCGGTTATGTAGTTCAAAAGATGTTAAGATTTAAAAAAATTAAAAACTTTTAATTTAACATTTTATATCTTCTTTATATTTTTGCGCCAAATAATTTTGGTACAGTTGAAATCAGCATGAGAAGTCCTATCGAGCCACATTTTTAGGTTTTTGCATAGCTCAATGGTTCATATTTTACACTTATGCCAAAACGTTGGCTGTGAACAATATTTTTTTTTTACGTCTGGCAACACGTTCATACTCGCTCTTCAGATATCGGCTGGTTATGATTATGGCGCAAAACCAAAATTCAATTGGTCTCTATGGCTATGGCGTTATGGTGTGGCATCACTAATCGAATAGAGTTGGCCATAAGGTTGGTTGGAACAGCTGTTTATATGGTTATGGTTATGTCACCACTAATTTAACCTTGAAGCAATCTCATAGTTCTTAATTTCTAAATTTCTCTAATTGTTT
>NW_023458557.1:27648060-27649613 GCF_013731165.1 Rhagoletis pomonella | reverse complement strand
ATGGAATTACAGTTAAAAATACGTATAAAATCATTCATAGCAATTTCCTTAGCAATCGACGAGAGCACGGACATAGCCGATATAGCACAATTAGCGATTTTTATTCGAGGAGTTGATACAGAGCTAAATGTCTGTGAAGAGCTTCTGGATATTATTCCAATGCAAGGCACCACTAAAGGCGAAGATCTTTTTCACTGCGTGGACAAATGTGCTGAACGCATGGGTTTGCCATGGCGCAAAGTAATATGCGTGGCCACAGATGGAGCAAAAGCCATGACTGGATCGAAATCAGGCCTTATCGCCAGAATTCGACAAAAACTTTCAATGGAGAATATACACGAAAGTTTCATTGCGATTCACTGCTTGATACATCAAGAGGCTCTCTGTGCCAAATCCTTTTCTTTAAGAAATGTAATGACAATCGTTGTGAAATGTGTAAATTTATTACGCGCTCATGGATTGAATCATCGCCAGTTCAGGGACTTTTTGGAATTTGCTGAATGCGAACATACAGACATTCCGTATTATAGTGAGATACGCTGGCTGAGTCGTGGTGCAACACTGAATCGTTTCTTTGAGTTGCGAAAATATGTGTATGTTTTTTTGGTGAGTAATTACACTGAACAATTCCATTTTTGAGCTAAGTGCTGGTTTTCATAGGAAGAGAAAGGAAAGCGTTTTCCTGAGCTGCTTGACTTGGACTGGACAGCAGACTTAGCTTTCATGACGGATGTAACTCAACACTTGGATGCGTTAAATTCTTCCCTCATGGGCCGAAAAAAACTTATTTTCCACATGAACGACGAAATCGAAGCATTCAAAAAAAACTATTGTTATGGAAACGGCAGCTAAATGTTAAAAATTTCAATTTCTTTCCGTGTTTACAAACGCTAACTGGAACTCAAGACATAGATGTACAAAAATATGTTGAAGAGCTTGAAAACCTTGAAAAAGAATTTCTGGAACGATTTATTGAGTTGGTTACCATAAAATCAAAGCTTGATATGTTCGCCGCGCCTTTTGCTTTCGATTCTTTTGATGCACCGCGGCATTTACAAATGGAATTGATCGATTTGCAATGTGATACCCGATTGAAAGCTGAGTATAGAGAATCGACTTGCATTGCTGATTTCTATAAAGGTATTTGTAATGCAAAATTTCCAAATTTACGTTTATTTGCTGCAGAAGTAATAGAAATGTTTGGCTCCACATACTCATGCGAACAATTTTTTTCCTTAATGAAACTTAATAAAAGTAGGTTAAGAAATCGAATTTCTGACACTAATTTAAAGAATGTAATGCGTTTAGCTGCAGCACAGGAAATAACTCCTAACATAGAGGAACTAACCTTAAAGGCATTTCGGTTATAATATTGATAAAAGGTTTTACCTATCTTTTTTTGTTCCATTCATATATTCATAGATTATTTTTCTTTATACTTAATTTGAATGTAAATAAATAAAAACTTAGTTTTATTTTACTATTCTTACTACGCAATAAAGGTTTTGTAAGTGAACTTAACAAAAATGTCCCACTGTGCGCATTCTCTTGTA
>NW_023458557.1:27644477-27647960 GCF_013731165.1 Rhagoletis pomonella | reverse complement strand
TTCGAATCTTCGTCCGCTTGTTTTAGGATCGGAGATGTTACTAATAGGTTCTTCAGCTTCTCGAAAGCATCCTGCTGGGCGGTGGACCACACCCAACTTGCCTTTTTCTTTAAAAGTTGCGATAGTGGTTTGGACACATCAGCTAAACCTGGTACGAAGCGTCTATACCAAGAGCACGCTTGTGAAAAGGACAGTAGCTCCTTTACACTTTTCGGTGACCTGCGCTTCGTAATCGCCTCAATTTTAGATGGATCAACCATGATACTATTCGGTGTTAGAACATGACCCAAATATTTAACCTCGTTGCAAGCAAACCGGCATTTGTTCTTATTGATTTTGAGGTTGAAGTATCGGAGACGATCAAAAATTTTTCTCAAGTCTTCCAGGTGATCCTTGAAGTTTCACGAACAGGCTATGAGGTCGTCTAAGTAAGCGACCAGTGTCATACCAGGCAGGGATAATTTGAAACGGTCAATGAGGCGCTGAAGTGTCGCAGGTGCATTTCGCAAACCAAACGGCATACGCGTAAACTTGTACATGCCAAACGGGGTGACAAACGCAGTCTTGTCTTGGTCTTCTTTTTCCATGCCAATCTGTCAATAACCAGATTGAAGATCGATTGTAGACATACATTTTGTTGTTTTTGCTTCGTGCAGTTAGTCATCGATGCGTGGAAGTGGGTATCGGTATGGTTTAGTTATGGCATTGAGTTCCCGGTAATCAACACAGACTCGTACGCCACCAGTTTTCTTGGGTACCATGACTACTGGAGCAGCCTTTGGTGAGTCGCGTTCAACAACTACGCCACTTTCCAACATTTTGGCAATTTCAGATTTCAAGTCACCTTTGCGAACGGGTGACAGTCGGTACGGAGGTAAAGCAATTGGAGGATGCTTACCTGTATCGATTCTATGCATAGCGAATGGCGTTACTGCAGTTGGTTCTGCAAATAAGTCCGCATACTCTGATAGCAAAGAATCTAATTCCGACGGCTGGCATTCAGACAACTCGATAGCGTCGGTTTCCGGTGGCATTGTCAGCTCTATCGAGAGGAGAGGGAAGTCATAGTCTGAGTCCCTTCGGACTTTCATGGGTGGAGCAAATAACCGCGAATGATTTTCTGGGGTGCTATCTCCAACGGGAATTGAGTCCCCGAAGATCTTCTGGATTGAATGTGGTGAGTAATCATTTGTTTGGTCGTCTTTTTGTTTCTCAACTGCACCAATTTCTGGCGTACGTGGTGCTTGACTCATTCGATAGCCGTTTTCTACGAATTCGACAAATTTTGATTTTCGAATGAAATCTGGTGTGCGGACGCCGGCAGTCTTACAAGCGTTAATATACTCTCCAGCTATATCCAAGGCAAAGAGCTGATTGTTACATTCGCTGGGTTTGGTAAAATCGTACTTGACTTTTGGTTCATCTTCGAAATGCCAAAATCTTTGCGCCATATTTATTACTATACCCGCTTGCTCCATAAAGTCGGCACCAATAAGCGTGCGATTCTTGGTGGCATTTGGTAACGAGATTAGGCGAATCTTTCTTTGGCGATTACCAATTTTAATATCGCAAATGGTGGCCAATACTTTTTGCGTTGTGGTGGTGCCGTCTGCTAAGGTGACATCGGCTTTGACGTCCTGGAACACACACCCTTTCCTAGTCAGAATCTTTTTTAAGTTTGCGCTCGCAATACTCGTTTTTGCGCCCGTATCAAAGAGAGCTTCTCCCTTTAGTCCGAACATCTCAATATGGACGCACGGAATCTGCCTACCAACCACAGTGGTTGAGACGTTATTGAAAGAGAGATATTGTGGACTCTCTTTGTTTCGGTCACTACATTTTCCGCCCGGTGCCCCGCAACCATAACATGAGAAAGCGGCTGTGCGCTTGGCCGGTGGTGCTGCTGTGTATGCACTTAACGAGCTTTGTTGTTGTACCGCCTGCTGCGACTGCTGCTCTTTCTTACGCTTTAAGCAAATCTCAACGGTGTGTCGGCGAATTCGGCAATAAGAGCATCGCCTCGGCTCTTCTGCATGCGTTTGCTCATTCACCGTAGGTGCGCTTCGCGTAAATTCATGCAAAAACAGTTCTGCCTCACGGCAGTGTGCCAAAAGCTCATCAAAAGTTGAAAACGATTCACGACGTACGCGCTCTCTTATTTTAACCGACAAGAGGCCGTAGATCATGCTGATTTGGACGGATTCGCTTACACTGTCTCTCAGTTGCGAAAAGAGTAACCTCTTCTTGCAAATAAAACTATCAGTTGGTTCTCTTGCTTGCTGTTTGTGCTCATACAGTGAAATATAGACTTTCCAATCGGGGGTAGGCGGTGAGAAAGTCGTGCGTATAAGATCGACCGCATCGGCAAAAGTCTTCACGTTTTCCTTAACGCCGATCCACCATGTTGCTGCGTAGTCTTCTAAAAGAAGGGGCATTCCACGTAAAGCGTCTGCGTCGGAAACTCGCTCTATGTCTTTGTACACGGTGACAGACGCGAGGAACTCCTCTACAGCCACTGGATTTCGCTGTCCACGAAAGCGCGCGGTACACCCAGTAAAAGAACGTCCTTTTCTGTCTCCCGATATCGCTGCCATAATTTGGCTAAATTGCTCCGGTGAAAACGTCGGCATTGTGTCGGCTTTGTCGCTGTTCGCAGCCACTAAACACTCGTGAGTGTCGCTGGTTGTGGCTCCACGTCGGATGCCAATGGAACGCTCGTGAGTGTCGCTGGAACGCTGGAGTTGCTCGATGAGCGTAAGCTGTAGCTCATTTGTGAACAGGAAGTGCCCAAAGCAATATTGTGCGCGCAGCTTCCTTGTCGTTCCGTCGAGAAAACCTTCGCAACTTGCGTTGTTGGGTTAAATAGAGACAAACTCAATTTATGTGTACAACAATAACACTTTATTTCTGTAATGCAATAAGCTTGAAAGGTCGGGGGATGCTGCCCAAAATATTATTGTGCGCGCACGTCCGACACGTTCGCAAGCTCGAAGCTAATTAACATTTTATGACCAGCAAGGCAACTTATATACACTACAGAGCAACGGCATTGCTGCAAGGGTTGCTACGAACTTAACAAGTAGTAGGTTACATTTGTATAACAAAACCCCACTGGGTTGCATTTTCTATCTCGAGTTAGACAATCTATTACAATATTACATAGTGTTTACATTGATCCACAAACGAACAATAATATGTGAAATAAACAATTAGAGAAATTTAGAAATTAAGAACTATGAGATTGCTTCACTAACTAATTAAAACATCAATCGATTAATGCGAACATTGATTTCACATACATATCACTATACCAAGTTTCAGTTCTCTTCCACAAATACTTTCAGAGATATGTATGTCATATGAAAATTTCAATTTGTATGGGAGGGGCCTTGAGTTATCGGACTTACTTTCAGTCTAAGACCATCCTTCCGAAATTCGTAGTAAGTGTACTGAATTTCGCTCTGATTGGAAAACCGGTTAAGG
>NW_023458557.1:27643970-27644467 GCF_013731165.1 Rhagoletis pomonella | reverse complement strand
TCCAATTTGTATGGGAGGGGCCTTGAGTTATCGGACTTACTTTCAGTCTAAGACCATCCTTCCGAAATCCATAGTAAGTGTACTGAATTTCGCTCTGATTAGAAAACCGGTTAAGGAAGTAGCCTATTTTTCAATCAAGGTCATAAAAAATCTTTGAGCAAAATTTCATTTTCAAGCAGGTGGCAATTCTTAAAAAAGTAGCCTATTTTCCAGTCTAGGTCATAAGCTATCTGTGTGCAAACTTTCATGCAAATCAGTTCAGTCATTTCCACGTATTAATTTAATTAACTTTCCTAATACGTGATAACTCTTAGTAGCCTATTTTCCAACATAGGTCATAAGTTATCTCTGTGCGAAATGTCATGCAAATCTGTTAAGTCGTTTCCGCGTATTAATTTAATAAAACTTTTTAACAGGTGGCAACTCTTAAAAAATTAGCCTATTAACCAATCTGGCCCATAAGCTATCTGCCTACAAAATTTCATGCAAATCCGTGT
>NW_023458557.1:27639620-27643870 GCF_013731165.1 Rhagoletis pomonella | reverse complement strand
CCGACGTGGAGCCACAACCAGCGACACTCACGAGTGTTTTATTGGCGCCCAACTTAGTGGCTGCGAACAGCGACAAAGCCGACACAATGCCGACGTTTTCACCGGAGCAATTTAGCCAAATTATGGCAGCGATATCGGGAGACAGAAAAGGAGGTTCTTTTACTGGGTGTACCGCGCGCTTTCGTGGACAGCGAAATCCAGTGGCTGTAGGGGAGTTCCTCGCGTCTGTCACCGTGTACAAAGACATAGAGCGAGTTTCCGACGCAGACGCTTTACGTGGAATGCCCCTTCTTTTAGAAGACTACGCAGCAACATGGTGGATCGGCGTTAAGGAAAACGTGAAGACTTTTGCCGATGCGGTCGATCTTATACGCACGACTTTCTCACCGCCTACCCCCGATTGGAAAGTCTATATTTCACTGTTTGAGCACAAACAGCAAGCAAGAGAACCAACTGATAGTTTTATTTGCAAGAAGAGGTTACTCTTTTCGCAACTGAGAGACAGTGTAAGCGAATCCGTCCAAATCAGCATGATCTACGGCCTCTTGTCGGTTAAAATAAGAGAGCGCGTACGTCGTGAATCGTTTTCAACTTTTGATGAGCTTTTGGCACACTGCCGTGAGGCAGAACTGTTTTTGCATGAAGTTACGCGAAGCGCACCTACGGTCAATGAGCAAACGCATGCAGAAGAGCCGAAGCGATGCTCTTATTGCCGAATTCGCGGACACACCGTTGAGATTTGCTTAAAGCGTAAGAAAGAGCAGCAGTCGCAGCAGGCGGTACAACAACAAAGCTCGTCAAGTGCATACACAGCAGCACCACCGGCCAAGCGCACAGCCGCTTTCGCATGTTATGGTTGCGGGGCACCGGGCGTATATCGATCTAATTGCGGAAAATGTAGTGACCGAAACAAAGAGAGTCCACAATATCTCTCTTTCAATAACGTCTCAACCACTGTGGTTGGTAGGCAGATTCCGTGCGTCCATATTGAGATGTTCGGACTAAAGGGAGAAACTCTCTTTGATACGGGCGCAAAAACGAGTATTGCGAGCGCAAACTTAAAAAAGATTCTGACTAGGAAAGGGTGTGTGTTCCAGGACGTCAAAGCCGATGTCACCTTAGCAGACGGCACCACCACAACGCAAAAAGTATTGGCAACCATTTGCGATATTAAAATTGGTAATCGCCAAAGAAAGATTCGCCTAATCTCGTTACCAAATGCCACCAAGAATCGCACGCTTATTGGTGCCGACTTTATGGAGCAAGCGGGTATAGTAATAAATATGGCGCAAAGATTTTGGCATTTCGAAGATGAACCAAAAGTCAAGTACGATTTTACCAAACCCAGCGAATGTAACAATCTGCTCCTTGCCTTGGATATAGCTGGAGAGTATATTAACGCTTGTAAGACTGCCGGCGTCCGCACACCAGATTTCATTCGAAAATCAAAATTTGTCGAATTCGTAGAAAACGGCTATCGAATGAGTCAAGCACCACGTATGCCAGAAATTGGTGCAGTTGAGAAACAAAAAGACGACCAAACAAATGATTACTCACCACATTCAATCCAGAAGATCTTCGGGGACTCAATTCCCGTTGGAGATAGCACCCCAGAAAATCATTCGCGGTTATTTGCTCCACCCATGAAAGTCCGAAGGGACCTCTCGATAGAGCTGACAATGCCACCGGAAACCGACGCTATCGAGTTGTCTGAATGCCAGGCGTCGGAATTAGATTCTTTGCTATCAGAGTATGCGGACTTATTTGCAGAACCAACTGCAGTAACGCCATTCGCTATGCATAGAATCGATACAGGTAAGCATCCTCCAATTGCTTTACCTCCGTACCGACTGTCACCCGTTCGCAAAGGTGACTTGAAATGTGAAATTGCCAAAATGTTGGAAAGTGGCGTAGTTGTTGAATGCGACTCACCATGGGCTGATCCAGTAGTCATGGTACCCAAGAAAACTGGTGGCGTACGAGTCTGTGTTGATTACCGGTAACTCAATGCCATAACTAAACCAGACCGATACCCACTTCCACGCATCGATGACTTACTGCACGAAGCTAAAACAACAAAATGTATGTCTACAATCGATCTTCAATCTGGTTATTGGCAGATTGGCATGGAAAAAGAAGACCAAGACAAGACTGCGTTTGTCACCCCGTTTGGCATACAAGTTTACGCGTATGCCGTTTGGTTTGCGAAATGCACCTGCGACATTTCAGCGCCTCATTGACCGTTTCAAATTATCCCTGCCTGGTATGACACTGGTCGCTTACTTAGACGACCTCATAGCCTGTTCGCGAAACTTCAAGGATCACCTGGAAGACTTGAGAAAAATTTTTGATCGTCTCCGATACTTCAACCTCAAAATCAATAAGAACAAATGCCGGTTTGCTTGCAACGAGGTTAAATATTTGGGCCATGTTCTAACACCGAATGGTATCATGGTTGATCCATCTAAAATTGAAACGATTACGAAGCGCAGGTCACCGAAAAGTGTAAAGGAGCTACTGTCCTTTTTACAAGCGTGCTCTTGGTATAGACGCTTCGTACCAGGTTTTGCTGATGTGTCCAAACCACTATCGCAACTTTTAAAGAAAAAGCAAGTTGGGTGTGGTCCACCGCCCAGCAGGATGCTTTCGAGAAGCTGAAGAATCTATTAGTAACATCTCCGATCCTAAAACAAGCGGACGAAGATTCGAATTTCATTTTGAAGACCGATGCCAGTAGCTACGCACTTGGAGCAGTTCTACTCCAGGGGGAGGGCACCAACGAGCACCCAATAGAGTACGCCAGTAGACTGTTGACGAAAGCGGAACAAAATTACTCGACGATAGAGCGAGAAGCACTCGCTATAGTGTGGGCTGTACAAAAGTACCGAGGCTATATCGAGGGGTCCGAAGTGACATTAATTACTGATCATCAACCCCTCAAATGGCTGATAACCTTGAAGTCGCCAACCGGTCGCTTGGCACGGTGGGCGTTAAGTTTACAACCGTATAACATGCGAGTCGAGTATCAGCCAGGGAAAACTAATGTTGTGGCTGATATGCTATCGAGGCCACCCTGTGAAGCAAATCACGACGATATGGAAACGTGCACAATATGCTCTTTCGACGTAGAGTTCCCACGAATGGGGGCAAAGGACATCCGCGATAGCCAACTTAAAGATCCGGAATTGAAGCGCATCATCCAATGTTTCGAAGAAAATTCGGATGATATCATACATTGGTCAAAGAGAGGATACATTATAAATGATGGTGTTCTCTATTGCTATCATGATGAAGACACCGAAGAAGCACAATTGGTTATCCCCAAGGATGAACGGCCTGCAATACTTGAGCACTACCATAATAAAGACACTGCAGGTCACTATGGAGTTGACCGAACAGCGGCCAAAATAATCTCCCGCTATTACTGGCCTGGCATTCGTCAAGATATTAAAAGACACGTAAACAACTGCACAGACTGTCAACGCTATAAGGCAACGAACCTGAAACCGATGGGTCTATACCAAACTGTGTCGAGTAAGCAGCGATTCGAGATAATTGCAATCGATCTGTTCGGGCCTTTACCTACAGATGAAAACGGGTTTCAGTGGGTGTTTATTGTCGAAGATATTGCCAGCCGTTGGGTGGAACTCTTTGCTTTGATCGAAGCCACAGCTGAAAATTGTGCGAAAACCCTAATAAATGAAGTATTTTTACGATACGGCGTGCCTAGAAAGGTCATAAGTGACAACGGCGTGCAGTTTGTTTCAGCGGTAATGCAGAAGGTTGCCTTTTGCTTCGACATTGAGCAAGTTTTCACTCCCGTGTATCATCCGCAAGCTAATCCGGTCGAGAGGAAGAATCGCGACCTAAAGGCGCAATTGGCAATTCTTGTCGGTAGGCAACATCGGACATGGGCAGAGAAGCTAGCAGCTATTCGTTTCGCCATGAACACCACCCGTTGTCAAAGCACGGGATACACATCCGCCTTCCTTACATTTGGGCGAGAACTACGCACCGTAGACGATGTCCAGCACGACCTCAGAGCAGTGATACACTCCGAAAATTTCTTACCAGAGATCACTCCCTATCTGGCTACTATCGCTGATGCATTCAAAGATGCTAAGGACCGCGAAGAAAAACAGCAAGACGCTAACAAAAAAGTTACAAATTCCCAGCGACGTGAACACAACGCTTTCGAAGTGGGGTCTAAAGTCCTGGTTACTACCCACGTCCTGAGCAATGCAGCAAAG
>NW_023458557.1:27637343-27639520 GCF_013731165.1 Rhagoletis pomonella | reverse complement strand
TAAACTATACAAAAAAGCAAATAAGCAAATGGATGTATAGAATTGACAACAACAACCACGCTGTCGAGTTTAAATAGCGGCAAATCAGCTGCACTTGATAGTAGTTGGTTGAATAAGGAAAATGAATTAGCAACAAGAGTTTACGGGATGTACATAGCTCAGTGGTTAACGCTTCTGACTTTGAACATCGAATTCGCAGGTTCGATCCCTGCTGAAGTCTAGAAAAAAGAAGTCTGATGAAGAGATGTGGTGATCTCCGAAATAGCTGCTATAACTTCTACCGCTTAGACTTTGTTGCTTTTTCAATTTTTCCTAATAAACAATCGTGGTACAAAGCTCAATAAAAATATTAAAAATAAAAATGTTAATAAGCCACAATAACATTGACAAATACATAGTTTAGGAAGAGCCTGCCTTAAACTATACAAAAAAGCAAATAAGCAAATGGATGTATAGAATTGACCACAACAACCACGCTGTCGAGTTTAAATAGCGGCAAATCAGCTGCACTTGATAGTAGTTGGTTGAATAAGGAAAATGAATTAGCAAGAAGAGATTACGGGATGTACATAGCTCAGTGGTTAACGCTTCTGACTTCGAACATCGAATTCGCAGGTTCGATCCCTGCTGAAGTCTAGAAAAAAGAAGTCAGATGAAGAGATGTGGTGATGTCCGAAATAGCTGCTATAACTTCTACCGCTTAGACTTTGTTGCCTTTTAAATTATTCCTAATAAACAATCGTGGTACAAAGCTCAATAAAAATATTAAAAATAAAAATGTTAATAAGCCACAATAACATTGACAAATACATTGTTTAGGAAGAGCCTGCCTTAAACTATACAAAAAAGCAAATAAGCAAATGGATGTATAGAATTGACAACAACAACCACGCTGTCGAGTTTAAATAGCGGCAAATCAGCTGCACTTGATAGTAGTTGGTTGAATAAGGAAAATGAATTAGCAACAAGAGTTTACATTTTCCTAATAAACAATCGTGGTACAAAGCTCAATAAAAATATTAAAAATAAAAAGTGAAACTTGATGACATTAAGCAAAAAAAGTTCGTAAAATATGGTTTTAATGATTGAGAGTGTTTTACAATCGCATATTATCGGCACCGGTCGATTTTTCAATGCCAATGTTCTGACCACAAATGTGCACCCACTTTTCAAGCAAATTTACGCCACTTGGCAAATCAAACAGACGCACAAACTTGTTCCAATCACAAAGCACTTCAAATTATATCATAAATTTGTAATAAATCAAAATTTATAATTAAAATCGCTGCAGAAAACATAAAATCGCTAAAATATCACTACGAAGAGGTAGAAGACGATGTAAACAAAACCAAAAAACATCAAAAACGCTACGAAAACTTCTTTCTGAAAATCGATTACAAATACATACAACGATGGCAGATTACGTTGGTTCATGCCATGAACGAAAGACACAAGATCACGCCTTCCCGAAAGAAAGAAAAACGTTATTTTCTAGCTGTTTTAATCTCGACGTCATCTTTGTTGTAAGAAGTAAACAACGAAGAGAACAAAAAAAAGCCGCGTAATTGTTGAACGCATGAATAATCATTTTTATTATGCAAATTCTTCTACACGTTACACGTTACACGTTGTCACAAGCGAAAATTAAGAAAATTGCAGTAAAAAGCCACCACCAAATTGTAAACAACGAACAAATGTAAACAAACGGCTAATGTCCAAGTCGCTCAACTTTTTTCCTAAATGCGATTATAACGGGCTACTAAGAAGGCGTGCTCTTGTATTTTTGGTTCATGGGTTCATGCCATGATTCAATAATAATTAAATTAATAATAATTAATTAATTATTGAATCATGCGTTCATGCTACAAGCACATATGTTATACTTCTATATTAGTTGTGTTTTTTTACAAATTATCCAGTAACTTGCCAGCAACTCTCCAGTAACTAAATTTCTAAGAATTCGCTCTCAGATAAAAAATTTACAAAAAAAGTACGTGAACGCTTTTCCAGTAATAATTTGCAAGTTTCATGAACAGCTGATAAATTGGTTGTTTATTCGCAGCATATTCCTAATAAAACAATATATTTTATATTTAAATATGTTTATTTTATGAACTTCCACAATAAAATGCCACAAACAGTTTCCTTATTAGTTTAAATTTCATCCAGCAACATGC
>NW_023458557.1:27634110-27637243 GCF_013731165.1 Rhagoletis pomonella | reverse complement strand
TACACATATAACTTAATGCACCCTTACATTTTCAATAGATCCACACTTTGCTTTATCGTTTAGCAAGAAGATTTAAATTTAAATAAAAACTAAATTATAAAAAATCAACGTTTTTCTACTTTCGCGTCGCACATAAACAATCGTCTCCGAAAATTTCTCCACTTTGCTGCTTCTTTTAGAGCTGGGATACTATCGATAGTTGAAAACTGTCGCCACTATCGATAGGTTTTGAAAACTATCGATGTCGGTTTTAGCAAGACTTTACAATGTCTCATCTTCACTTCTCCACACATTACATTCGTTTTTTTTTATACAAGAAAATTCACAACACAGTATATAACTTATAAGTATAAGTTGTCAATTTAAACGAATATCTTTTATTTTGTTTGTTTTGTAGTATTATAAATGTATTTTTATAGCCAATTTCACTTTTTTGCACTTCAAAAGGGACAAATAAAATTCGAATTTAATTTTGCCAGATAAAAAATAAATTCAGATTTTGCCTGTCGCTATTCAAGGCATATAAGTTATATAATTCAGGCGCATAAATTGATAAGTTTATTTTATTATTATAAGAAGTTCTTTTTGATGCACTCAAATTTAAAAACATTACACAATCTCTTTAATTTACAAAGTAATTTATAAATTTTATAAATTTATTAATTATTTAATTTTCAATCGTTTCAATTCAGTACATACCTTTCACGACGATAGTACTATCGATACTATCGATGTTTTCAACTATCGTTTCGAAAACTATCGAATGGCGGCACAATCGATAGTATCACAGCACATGAAGAGATGAATTCGCTGCAGTGTTGGGCATTAAATATTGAAGAGTTGCATCCGCTAAAAGCTTAAACAGACGGCTGCGTTGATCAGGACTAACTCAGAATTGATCCGTATCAACTGCAGTTAATTCCCGTGTTGATCCGGATAAACGCTGCCGTCTGTTTATGCTTTAAAAGCGATTGCAAAATGTTTGTGTAAATAAAAGGGCGTTTCCACGCAGCCCTAATTGGGCAATTTCGAAATGAAATTGAAGGTTTTTATAATAAATTCAGACAAGCTTAATTCAGTCAATTAACGTTATTATTGAGCTATTCCTTATTGTCACACGCAGTAAGCTGCTGTTGCACTCATGGAAAAGTTGGTACAATCGTACTTTCATTTAGTTTGAAAGTACATTCGGTACAAACACACCATTTTAGGTACATTTTCGTTCAAATTTCTGGTGTGGCCATCTGATAAGGTGAAATTTAACCCTGTGTAGGTATAAGAGTGAGAAAGAACATTTGACACTATATTATTTGAAAATTTACTTGAAAAAAATTCTATAAGATAGCCGAATTTCAAGAAAATTAAGAGAATAAAGCGAGAGAGCTGTTTTATTACTTACAGCACCTGTTTATAATTTCCCCATGCGCCTTGATCAAGAATCAATTTCAATCTCAATTTCGATGACAGTTTGTTTTCATTTCATTTCATTTATTGTTTTTATTTGCTTGTGATTGACCTTCGATTTTCTTCTTTTTATTCATTTAAAATTCATAATTACAATTTTCGGAGTTTATTCGTGAAGTTGAGGCAATTTCGTCTCAATCTCGTTGAAATCATACAATTTGAGCTGTAGGGAAACGCAATTTTAAGGCATTTTCTTATATAAGGAATTTCCACTGACAATGTATGCAATTCAAAATGTCTTGTGTAAACAGACATAATGACTATTTTTATAAAAGTAAATGCACGAGAATTTGGAACACATCAAGATAACCAACCGTTCAGCTATAGAAAAACTAAAAAAGCAGACCGATAGTACTTTTTACGCTGATTTCAACTATATAAATATTATTTGCCGCAACCAAAAAGTAAAGGAGATATAAAAGGTTAAAGAAAATTTTTGCGATATTTAAAAATATTAATATTTTCTAAACTACGTAACCGATTAAATAAGTAATAATATCAAAATAAAGACAATTAATCCGTCTTTAAGCCCATATATAAAATGCGTTTGCTTGCTTATATATTTAAGTCAAAAATATTAAAAAACAAATAAAATGTTATAATTTTTTCATAAAATAACCTTTTTTAGAAAAAAGTGCATTATCAATGCTAAAGACATATATATTATTTAGAAAGTGCAAGTTCTTACCTTTAATTTGATATGCATATTTTATTATGATCTACTTTTGAGGTTTAAGAATTTAGTGATAAAAAAAATTAAAAGCATTTACAAGCAAAAGTGACAAGTGTGGGTGATATCATAGTTTCTTTTGCCCAGAACTTCTTTCTGCGTAGGCGGCCTTCGGCCGCACTTAGTGATTATAACCCTCACTAAGTAGAATTCTCCTTTCTGTGTTGCTGAAGAAGTGAGGCTGAAAACCTTTTGCAGAGAACACCTTTCTGCGTAGGCGGCCTTCGGCCGCACTTAGTGATTATAACCTTCACTAAGTAGAATTCTCCTTTCTGTGTTGCCGAAGAAGTGAGGCTGAACTCCTTTTGCAGAGAACACCTTTCTACGTAGGCGGCCTTCGGCCGCACTTAGTGATTATAACCCTCACTAAGTAGAATTCTCCTGTGTTTTTTCTTAATGAAATTTGCTGATTACACGTTCGCACTTGCTTTCCAGACTTCGAAATTTTACGGCACCTACGCATAATGTTTTTTTGTATTACAGTTTAATAGACGCACGGTAAACTTACCTCGAAACGAATCCATCCGATGATGCAGTGCACTCCAACAATTTCAGCGGATGGCCCCGAGCGCATAAATATTGCCCTTCACGAGGAATTAAATTCCACTCCTGCAAATGTTCGAGCACATTTGCATTAATCTTAAGACCGTCCTCACTTTCAAACATTTTATATATTTTAAATAAATTAAGAGTATTCATCTTATTAAAAAAATATTCAAAACACGTTTTTTATCTCCGCCGGAACACAAACAAATGAAAAATATCTGTAAGTATATACATATATGTACATATAAAACGGCATAAATTTTCCCGCTTCCAACAAAAAACAGTACCCTTTCCAAAAAAGTCCGTTAACTCGCCTTGTTTAATTAACTAAAATATGCATTTGCACATACATGCATTTATATTTTTTATTATCACTGAATTCTGAAAACTCAA
>NW_023458557.1:27627229-27634010 GCF_013731165.1 Rhagoletis pomonella | reverse complement strand
TGGCATCCGACGTGGAGCCACAACCAGCGACACTCACGAGTGTTTTAACCTTGAAATTTGCAAATGCAACTCCAACTGCAAATCCAAGACCATTTCTACACTATCCTGAACATCCCTATAACTGTAACACTTCTAAATTTTGCCACCAGAAACTCCATTTCTATTTTTTTTTTCTTAAGTTTGGGGCAGAAAAATAATGCACATGAAAAATCTTTGCGATTGTCAAAATGTTCTATGCATTTGTCAAAAGTTTCACTAGTCTCATGAGCCAGTGAAATTTGTAACTAACATTGTTACATTGTTACCTGAAATGTAAAAGGCCGTAACTGTAACTAACAAACAACTTTTCATAGAGTTAAAAGTCCCCACATTGTTTGACGCAAAAAAAGTTAGTTACGGATATTTGCATTTGTATTCATTCATCGCGTTTCGTATTTCGATCGTTACTGAAGAAATTTCCACGTAATGCGCTGGATCGTACTCCACAAGAATTTTCGAGTCCAAAAGAAGACCAAACGACGGGAAAAGGTGACAGTTTTTCTCTGCAAACAGCCTCTTTCTTATGTCGATTTTCTCCACAATCGCTGAAATTGCAGTCAGAATTTCTGAATACTTTTATTGAGATTATTTAGTTTTGCAATTATATCATTTAAAAGTGCCAAGTCGGAGAGCCTTATCTAGAGTTCTACAGAACAATGAAACTGTTTTAAGTTTTGATAATTAGTGTATAGAGGCATTACATGTCACCGCGGCCACCTCTGTGCGCAACCTCTCAGGATTTGGGTGAAAGTTGAAGAGATTGAACGTCTAGGTGACATGAATATACGTGCACCATATTTTGCCGATATGACGTAGGGTTGCCTATTTACATGGGACTTAAATTTTAAGAAAACGCCATACATACCTTTCTTTAAAGTGCTGGATCTTGGAAACCTTTTTGCGAAACTTAAGATAAAAACGGTATTTCTTCCGTCTTATTATGGGCTTTAATTGTACATTTCTTACATTAATGTGCAACGTATAAAAAAAAAATAAGTAGACATTTTTATTTTTATTTATTTTTTGATTATAGCATTTCAAAAAATTTTTATTTTTACATAAAAACATTGTCTATAATGTCAACTTTAAGTACCCAAATGGGCGTAATGGGCTACTTATGCGCATGATAAAAATATAGTAAGGTAGAACCGCTGAGAGTCACTTTTAAAATTCTTGACGTTTCCAAACAATTTAATTTTTAAATGTACTCACAAACTCACACACACATTTTCATTTTCAATCTCAAGCAACAACAATTTCGAACAATTTCATTTTTTTATTTTCACAT
Source organism: Rhagoletis pomonella (assembly GCF_013731165.1). Lineage (NCBI taxonomy): Eukaryota > Metazoa > Arthropoda > Insecta > Diptera > Tephritidae > Rhagoletis > Rhagoletis pomonella. Next base: position 27,632,683 of record NW_023458557.1, on the reverse strand, counting down.
TTATATGATTTTAAAATGTTGGCAAACTTCAAAAAAAAAATCATGGCCGACAAATTGAGAGAACGGTTATACCTTGCTATGTTTTTATCATGCTTATGCGTATGGAGTCTAGATCGTCTAACGCTCAAGCAATATGATAAATAGACATTGAAATTTTATGAAATTGTATATTTTTGAAAGGAGAAAAGTGTGTAAAAATCAAAAACAATATGAATAAATGAGTGCTGTTGATGTTTCGGTTTCATTGCAAAAGAATATTAGACCTCCAATGATAGCTTCAAGGTTAGTCCTTTTATTAAAACAAGAAAAAAGGAATACACACCTTTCCTAAAAACTAACCTAATGAGTAATAAATCTATAGTTTAAGAAAACCCACAACACGCTTATATTACAATAAGAACTAAAAAGAAAATAATTATTTATTGATTTAAATATTCGTTAAATAGGGATATGAAGTCCCCTGACTTGATGTTATTTAACCTTTTAAACTAGCTTAAAATAGGATTAAAGTAATTGGCACGTAGTCATAGTCGAAATAAAGTCCACTGAAAAGTTAGTTGCAGTTATTTTTTACAGGCATCCCATTGGTAGAGGGCTTCGGGTGTACGAATCTGTTGTAACATCAGGAGTTCAAGACTTGCTCTAGCTGCTAGTATCTTAAAATTTCCTGCAATCACGTCGTAAGCAACAAAGTTCAACTCTGCCATTTCCTTGAAGGGATTTTCATGATTTCATACCTTTAGTAAAGTTAATATCATTTATTCATATTGTTTTTGTTTTTTACACACCTATCCTCTCTCAAAAATATACAATTTCATAAAATGTCAATGTCTATTTATCATTATGCTTGAGCGTTAGACGATCTAGAGTCCAAACGCATAAGTAGCCCATTACGAGCATTTGGGTACTTAAAGTTGACATTATAGACAATGGCCCGTAGTTATAGTCGAAAGTTAAAACCTCTTCTAGTTAAAATTAATCTTTAAGTTTAGAGCAGGCTGTAAGTTTTAGTCAGTTATAGACTTGTAACCAATCGGCATTAGGAAAACTTTGTTATTTTAGCAAGTTCACCCTGTGTCAACTGACTTTTATAAACAATTTTGAAAATGGCGCAGCAAACTGTAAGTAAGTGACAAATTTTTGTAAAATATAATTTATTAACGTAAATAATTTAATTTTTATAGGAAGTGAAAAGAATTCGTGAAGTTAATTGGACTTCTGCTGAAAATGCCTGCTTGCGGTCCTCCTCTTTCATTTGAAAATGATCTTGGCGTTCCTTGTATGTTTTCCTATTTCTGGTTGCGATTGTATCATCCAAAATCGCAAAATCTCGAAATATCCTTTGATTGGGAAGCATATTCTTCAAATTAAGACCACTTTTGTATTTTCTCCGCAAATTTTGATAGGAAAACGTCAACTTAGAGTAAGCTTTTAAGACTTTAAAACCTCGTCAACCTCATTTTAAATTCAAAATACCGTTTTAAAGTTAAAAGGTCTTTTAACCCTGGAAGTGCTTTGCTCTTTTGACCCTGTCTGCGGGCTTGTTAGTCGAAACGACTAACACGAACTTTGAATTGAAATAACAAACATAAAAGAGTTAAAAACGAAAATACATTTTATGAATTTTAGTCCTTTATAGTTTTTCAAACACATAAACAAAATATGAAATACATATTATTTTCTCTGTTACATATAATAAACAAAATGGTAAAAGCCTTCAGAGACAGGTACGAAGCGAAACACGATTTTTGTTAGTCGAATCGAATAACGAAGCACGTCCAGGGTTAAGTTGACTATGACAGTGTTAAAAGAGTGTTTATCTTAATATACAGTTTTAAATGTTAAAACCTGCCTCTAACTTGTCTATAACTACGGGCCAATGTTTTTGTGTAAAAATAAAAATTTAAAAAAATGCTATAATCAAATAAAAATCAAAAAGAAAAATGATTGCTTAATTTTTTTATACGTTGCACATTAATGTAAAAAATGTACAATTAAAGCCCTTAATAAGACGTAAGAAATGAATTTTTTTTATTAAGTTTCGTTAAAAGGTTTCCAAGATACAGCACTTTAAAGGAAGGCATGTATGACGTTTTCTTAAAACTTAACCCCCTTATTCTAGAACCCGAATTTTCGTAATTCGTAGCTACGATACGAAAAACGAAAAATCCACATGCTGCAACCCTTGCGGAAACATGTGCAGCATTGCCAGCTATCAGTTGTTTTTCGAAGATAGCTGAATGAAGGAAAACAAAGTGGAAAGGAATTAAAAAAACACGCATGAAGTGCTTATTTATAGTAAAATTGTTCGATTTTACATATTTTGAAGGAAACGGTAGATTCTATTGCATTTGCAATTATAGCAGCCGAGTAAGAGCGCGCTATAGGAATGATTTCACAAAGATACGCGGAGCTGTCGGGCATAGTAACCATGGGCGCGTCTTTGTCAGCTTCTGGTGGAATTGTTGAACCAAAATCCAGAACTACTCCTATGCTTGAAGAGCTGGTTCTCAATCCAGTTAATGCAATAACAGCTTCTTCCAAGCCATTGAAGACATGCACTTTGTTAGGTTACTAAGTAGAATTCTCCTTTCCGTGTTGCCGGAGAAGAAGGGCTTCCGCATGTCAAAGGTATACAACACTTCTTGTGCACATCACTCCGGCTACGCCATCCACAAAATTTTTGCGCAGAACCCACGTCAAAATTTGCAAAAAAGTGCATAGTGCAAACCGAATTTATTAATATGATAGTGCTCGGAAATTTGAATCATTTATTTTAAATAAAATTTTAATCGAGTTTTTGTCCTTAATTTATGTTCATTTTTCTTAGGTAATGTGATTTTCGTCGACAAGGGATGACGGAAATTCGTTCCAAAATAAAAAATGTTAATCCGGACCCAAGATTCTCGATAAGGGGCAACAAAGATTCTGTTTTACTCGTTTATATAAAGCAGTGGATAAAAATATATTATATGCGAAGGGCCAATTTATCTGTTTAAATGAACACCACTAATATTTCCTGCAAACACACATCGATTTACGTCTTTTATCTCGCCTCCGACACAGAATTGTTTTCGTTCAAAATTACGCAAAAAAGCGTACTTGTTCGTTTTTAGGCATGCCATTGTTACGAATTTCGAAAGTTCGAAAATACGATTCAGATTACAGCATACTATTTCTACGATTCGTAGCAAAATCGGAATACGAAAGAGTTGCAGAATAGGGGTGTAAGTTTCGTGTAAATAGGCAACCCTACGTCATATCGGCAAAATATGCTGCACGTATATTCATGTCACCTAGACCTTCAATCTCTTCAACTTTCATCCAAATCCTGAGAGATCGCGCACAAAGGTGGCCGCGGTGATGAAAAGCCTCTATATATATTTGGACGACACTCAAACTAATTCGGTCACATTTAAAACTACTGCGGAAACTCATCTTGGGAGATGGATGTTCAAGGCGATGCCGCGCAATAAAGCCATAGGAAATAACGCCATGTTTTTATTTCACTTTATTTTGAGAAATAAAGCCATATTTATTCGTATGGTCTTATTCCTCACTGTGAAAGTCAAAGCAGTTATGGCGTTATTGCACTTTTGATAATTTTTATTTAGTGCACAGCTGGTGTGCATATGTATGTACATAAAGTAACTCGGTAATTCTCTAGTTGAAGGTACAAGTTGCAAAACAAAAAAAAAATCCCAAAACTGTCAGGAGGGGTACCAATAGGCTCATTTTTATCCCAGTGTTAACAATTCGGAGGTGGCGGGTTTATATTGTTATTAAAAAACAAGTAAGAAAGTCTAAGTTCGGGCGGAGTCGAACATTAAATATCCGACGCAAGTATTAGACATATGTTTTTTACCTTTCCGAAAACTACCGCTCCATGGTAAGCAGGGATGGTTTATTTTAAACATCTTCGATAGGACGTTCAGTTGGAAATAAAGAGATAAACTTACATATATAGTCATATGTGGGCGGTATCATGCCTATTTTCCAAAATTCCAAATAATGTTACTTAGCGTCCTTAAATTTCGAAATATAGAAGTTTCAAGCATTTCTGAAATTTACCGTTATATGAAGTTTCCGTAAATTTAGTCCGATTTGAATAATTTTCAAGGTTTTGCCTTTATGTGGCAAGCACAATAACCATACCGAGTTTGGTACAAATTGGTAGAACGGTTACCGGGTTACTGCCACGCCCATTTTCCAAAATTTTATCATAAACGTATTTCTTGGTAAAGAATTATTGCAAGCATCAATCTATATATATAAATGTGAATGTCTGTTTGTTTATTACCTTATAACTTCTGAACCGCGGAACGGAATCGCACGAAACTTTGCACACTTATTTGCTTTTACCCCGGGAAGGTTATAGGCACCTCCTACACTAACTAAAATTTTCATGTTGTATATTTCTTCAAATATTTGTGCTACAGCATTGGAACTTGCTGTCGAGATAAAAAAAACTAATTCCGTACTCATGGAAAAATATGGGCGACATTGGAGAAGGTTGCGTGGCACCTTCCATAGGCGTGAATTATTTAATCAGCTTTAATTTCGGAACCGTAAGCCACATGAACTCGAAATTTGGTATGCCAACATCTATAGTAGATGCTTATCTTAAGGTATATATAAATGAGTTTGTAAAAGGGGGCGTGGCAGATAACATAGGCGTGGAATTTTTAGTCAGTCATAACTTTGGAACCATGAACTTGAAATGTGGTATGCAGACATATCTATGGTAGGAGCTTATAGTAAGATATATTTATAAATGAGACTGTGAAAGGGGGGCTGCAAATCCCAAAGGCGTGGAATATTTTACCAGTTACAACTTCAGAACCATAGGTCACATAAACATGACATTTGGTATACAGACATATCTATGGTAGGTGCTTATAGTAAGTTATATATAAATGACTTTGTAAAAGGGGGCGTAGCACTTAACATAGGCTTGGAATTTTTTATCAGCCATAACTTCGGAACCACAAATCACATGACCCCTTTAATTCCTTCTGACGTGAGGTGAAACCCGAGGGTAAAAGCTAGTTGTGAATAAATTAGCTTTAGTATTTACTGATTTATCGAAGATTTCAATTTCTCTAAATTACCGTTATATGGGATGTGGGCGTAGTTATTGTCCGACTTAAAAAAAATTCCGCCATTTGATATGTTGCACAAAGGCCAACAACTGTGCCAAGTTTGGGAGAAATTGGTGGAGCGGTTACCAAGATATACACATAGCACACATAGTGGACGTGGCTATGCCCCTTTTCCAAAAATTTCTAATATTTATTAATATTTTTCGTCAAAAAAGGATTGTAAATATCAGTTTTGAGTGCATAAACTTCAGAAGTTACTAAAATATCGCAGTTTACGCATTTCTGAAAATTACCGTTATATGGGTGGAAGGCGTGGTTATTGTCCGATTTTGCCCATTTTCAATACCATCCG
>NW_023458557.1:27615726-27627219 GCF_013731165.1 Rhagoletis pomonella | reverse complement strand
AAAAAAAAATCCGCCATTTGATATGTTGCACAAAGGCCAACAACTGTGCCAAGTTTGGGAGAAATTGGTGGAGCGGTTACCAAGATATACACATAGCACACATAGTGGACGTGGCTATGCCCCTTTTCCAAAAATTTCTAATATTTATTAATATTTTTCGTAAAATAATTATTGTAAATATCAGTTTTGAGTGAATAAACTTCAGAAGTTACTAAAATATCGCAGTTTACGCATTTCTGAAAATTACCGTTATATGGGAGGAAGGCGTGGTTATTGTCCGATTTTGCCCATTTTCAATACCATCCGTCCTACGCCCGAAACAAGTACACGTACCAAGTTTCGTTAAGATATCTCAATTTTTACTCGAGTTATCGAGTGCACACTCGGACGGACGGACGGACAGACAGTCACCGCTTAATCGATTATCTTTATGTAGGGTTTGTGTGTTAGAGGGAGCGCAGGGTGCGCTGGAGAAATTTAAAAGGTCCAACACCGAGGATTTTAGTCAATATTAAAACTAAGTTGATATGATTTATTTGGATTTTTACTTCGATATACACAGAATGAGGTATGCGGTGCGGCGGCGACGATGGGTGGAGAGCACAATATAACCAGTAAACAACCTTGGGTGAATTTGACGACTGCCTTCCTCGGGGATGAATATGCCAGGCATGAAATTATGGGTACACACGCTTTCTAAGCACGCAGGGTTGCTTTTGAGAAACAAAAAATAATTAACTCCAAACAGTTTCAAAAAGTACAGTGTAAAACGAAATTTATTGAATAATTCCACATAAAACAGTACACATAAATGACACATTTTATAAACGATTTCAATAAAACGCATTTCATAACCTTATTTGTGCAAAAGGCCTGTGCCAATTGATAGAAAGGTACTCCGGATTGCAAATTTTTGACAACTATGAGGTAAATGAATATTTTCAACCCGCTGGTGAAAAATTTTACAGCAAGAATTACACCATGGAACTTTTCTACTAATTGACATGAAATTACTATCTCAGCGCTCGGAGCGCCGCCACTGGGGGCCTTTGCCAACTTATTATTCTACTACTACTTACTATTCTAAGAGATTGAAAATCTGGAAAGATCAAACACAAATTTTGAGATTTCTTGTTGTTAATACGAACGTCATAAATTTTACCTAGCTCGTGGAACCACGCAAAATTTTGACAGCTTGTAAATATGTATACACTTAGGGCCGGTTTTTCAATGTCTGATAAGCACAAATCGGAGGTAGAAGCTCCGGTTAGATACAACGACTACTTTATCGATCACATGTTATATGCATGATGTCGAAATCGTCGATAATGATGTTTATCCGGCAAGTAGTGATAACCAGACATTGAACAACCGGCCCTTAAAGTTGTTGGCGGTAATAAAGAGTAAAAATCAAAATGGAGTCTGGAAAAGAACAAAAAAGGTACGTTAGCTGTCAGTTATAAAATAAATCAAATTTATTTGCGAATATTTGTTAATTCTATTTATTGAAAGGCAACCACGCGGAAAAGCTTGTGTTAATTATATTGATAACAGAACCTGGCAACTCGCACGTTGCCTAAATTCTCAAGTGACATCAAATCCACAAATGAATACATTGCTTGTATTACCATCAATATCGCCATGTATAAACATTAACAACATACAAAAAAAAAGCTTTCGCACGAGCGTTTGTTTGGTTTTTCAACACCATTTATAATTTTCTTTTAATAAAATCACGATTTGTCAAAGGCTTAAATTTATTTATCTAGAAATAATGCAGCACACAACCCTGAAATCTAAGAAAAAGTCTGAGGAAGGCCATTAAATAGCAGCACACAACCCAGTGCCTTCCTCAAGGGTGAATGTAGCTACAACAACAACGATTACTACAACAACCCAAAAAGGTTGGCTACTGTCTATACTGTGGTGGAGAGCAACTAACTATTTTATTATGTATATACAGCTACAACGACAACTAAAACAAATCAATTCATTTAATTCACAATAGTGTGCACAAAGAGTTGCCAGCCGCTCGCAGATTAATAAAAAGGATTTAAACTATTCTAAGAGATTGAGGCTCATGTCCTCAACATTCTTTTCATTCTGATCATTTATGTATACATTTGTCTATATCTATTTCGATTCGTTTTGTCTGTTACAAACAACCGTTATGTGAACAAAGTTATAATACTTTTTTGATATGTTGCTCTTTTTTATGAGTAATTGCACGATCAAAAATGCACTAAATCAACAATATTCTCTTTTGAAACTCTAGTAAAATATATTTGAAAAACTTTTTCAAAAAGTACATAATTGTTTATTATTATTTTGTTATTAAAAAACAAGTAAACAATGTTCCCGAACTGAAACGAGAAAATGCAAAATGGCGTAAAGTGCTGCCACTTTATTTATATTTCGTAATAATTAAGTTTTCCTTATATGGCGTCTGCAATGTTGAGTACTTTTCGGTTTTGCAATTTTATACACACTTTTTTTATATAAGTATATCTTACAGATTTACAAGAAAATCTCATAGATATATACATATGTATGTATATATATTATTTTGTATAGATATAACGTATGAATATGTAATTTTGTTTTAAATCGGGAAAATGTATATTAACTTGAGGTATGTATAAAATTGTTAATGACAGAAACGAAAAGTACTCAACCCCATATACATATATCGTCGTTTAAAGTACAAAACCGCCTATCGTCGTTCTGCAAAACCGCGTAAATTAAATTTTTTCCCAAAAGTTGGAATTGCTCACCGAAGCTCTTGGCTCAAGCCTTATCTATTCGTGCTGAAATATACTAGCCAGAAATGCGATTGCTTTATAATAGAGAACAAATTTGAAATATGAGTGTTTTTTCTCTCTACAAAATAATTTATGCAACCTCACATACGCGGTTTAGCGTCATCTTGATACGCGGTTTTGTACTTTAAACGACGATATATAGATATATAAATATATCTTACTGATTTAAAAGAAAACCTCATATATGTACATATGTATATCAAAAGCAAGAATGAACAAAGCAACAATCTTATACGGGGGGAGCGCAAGCACAGCGCAGGGTGGCGAGCCAACGCGGACCGCCGCTAAACAGACAACATTTACTTTTTGTATTGAAATAAGATCGTATGGATTTATTTCTCATATGTAAAATTTTTGCTTATGGCTTTATTTCACTTTCCCCATCGAAATATAGGGATATGTCTTTATTTCTCCATTTCCTATGGCTTTATTGCACGGCATCGTTCAAGGCTAATCTATTGCCTTAAAGTTTATATGTTCCAAGAACAATTCGACGTCGGTAACAAATAAAATTATAGTTTAAAAAACTAAAACCTCGCTGTTATAATTTCCATTCGTACTGTCATCAGGTATGTAATTTGAGAATAGAAATTGCTGCATCTTTTAGGCGCGTCAATATTACATAGTTACATCCCGAGCTAATAAAAGGGAGGTAAAAAGAATTACGTGGGTTAAGCGACGTTTGTATTTTTATGAGTATTGTTTATATTAGATCTTAATAATGATACCCACCTGTTGAATCTCTTCGTAGCCTGCAGTGCGATACGATTTTTAAGCTGAGTCGATGAAGAGACAAATCTAAACATAATGGCTATCTTATGGGCTGTTTTAGCTAACGCGTAAAAGCACATTTAGCGCATTTAGCTCTAAAGGCTACTCTAAATGTACATTTATCCATACAAAATTCGTCACCTAAATGCAACTAAATGCAACTCCATTTTTGCATTAAGAATCTAAATGCTAAAAGCAACCCTGTGATCTTCCAAAATTTCCACGATTCGAACATGCTTTAATGAGAAAAAGTGGCAACATTGCTTTTTCGAGTATACAGTCGCTAGCTGCGTTTCAGTGATCACCGATCGAGATTTCATGTATTATTTTACATTATTTGGATATAGAAAAGTTACGCAAATTCAACATCGATATGATGCTGATAGACATCTGGATTAGTTTGTGATGAACTCTGTTTGTTTTGTTTCCTAATTAAGTGTGGAAATTATAATTGACAGCACCGACAAATTCTGTCGGTTATGGTTAAAACAATTCAAGTTTTTGTATTGAATTTTCGGTTTAGAATTTATTTTTTCCTTTTCAGTAGGGGTTTTTGCACATTAGCGTTTTTGCTGCATTTAAAATGCAACATTTAGCACTTTCGAACATATGTTTTCGAAGAGCGTTCATGCTATCGCATTTAGCAAATGTACATTTACGCGAGTTCGAAATCGTATGCTTTTGACAAACAGCCGTGTTCCAGTCGCTTATTCAGATCCGTATCTATTGCGATCAATTCTCGCGCAAAAGATAATGCGCAAAAAACCTTACTGAAAAGGAAAAAATAAATTTTAAACCAAAAATTCAATACAAACACTTGAATTGTTTTAACCATAACCGAACATTTGTTTGTGTATATATTCATTTGTCGGTGCTGTCAATTAAAATTTCCTCACTTAATTAGGAAACAAAACAAACAGAGTTGATCACAAATTGATCCAGATTTCTATCAGCACCACATCGATGTTGAATTTGCGTAACTTTTCTTTATCCAAATAATGTAAAATAATAAATGAAATCTCGATCGGCAATCACTGAAACGCAGCTAAAGGGTAAACACACCAAAACTGCGACACTTAGAAATTACTACCAGAAACAAACTAGCAGGCTTTGAAATTTTTTTTTTTGTATTATATAACTTGGAAGTTTAGATGTTATTAAAATGTTAAAATATTAGTTATTATTTGCTCCATATGCAAGTGATCGGTATTTTCATCGCACACGCGCCATCATGTTCTGTACGACTGCATTATCGACTTTACGCGATGCGCACAACTACTTTGTTTTGCACTCTTCAATATTTTTCACTGTTTCACCTGTTTTCTGCAAGATTTCTTTGACAATTGACCAATATTCCCCAATAGGACGTGGCTCTGGGCTATTGGGTGGATTGCAGTCGTGAGGTACAAAATTGATGTTATTTGCGCTATACCACGGCAATGTGTCCTTGGCATAGTGGCAGGTTCCCACGTCCGCCTAGAACAGTGGCCTACTCCTTATCTGTTGATAAATGACAGAAGACGCCTTTTGAGGCACTCATCCCGATAAACTTGATCATTCATTGTCCCGGATGGGAAAAAAGGGCTGCTCTTACGGCCACAGGATCAAATAGCTTGCCAAACCATGTGGTTTTTTGGAAATTTGGACTTCATTTTCAGCTTACAACTTTCAGGGGCATCTTGACGACTTGCACCAGTATAAAAATCTTGACCTGCAATATATTTTGAATTTTTATAACAGTAGGTTTCGTAGTCGATAACAATGCAGTTGTATTTTTTAATGTAGAATTCATACAACTTCGAATGCAGGATTTCGCTGCAACATTCTACTTTGCGCCTCGGTCTGGCGCTGTTTGAGCTGTAGAACATCTCAATGAAGCATTCTGCGTACGGATTTTGCAACATAACGCCACAAAATCTTCGGATTTCGCGAAAACGCACTGAGGACCTTCCGGGCACTGTTTTTATCACATTGACCATGCTAACCCACGCTCCCTGGTTTTCTCGTAACTGCCAGGCCTTATTGGTACCGATTAAAACCCTGCAAACTGTCGAATAGTGCAATCTTTAATGTTTTAGCAATTTTACGTGTACTTAAGGCCAAGAATGATAGAATACAAGATTGCGCCGTCCTGGGTGTTGACATTTGTGTACCACAAGTAAACAAAGAATAGAGCGAAAAGAAGAACGAGTTGAAACAGCCAAAGCAGTTCACTTTACTGCGAAAAACGTGTTTTAATTTTGCTAAATGCGAAAATATTGCATTTTCACCTAATCTATTAGAAAACAGTGAACATTGTAGTGCACTCCATTGCTTTACAATTGAGGCTGCTTCAGCAAACGTTTTAGTGCACTCCATTGCTTTGCAATTAAGGCTGCTGCAGAAAACTGCAGCAGCATCTCTGCGGGACTGATAAGTTAATGGGCTGTTTTTGCTTACGCGTAAAAGCACATTTAGTGCATTTAGCTCTAAATGCTACTCTAAATGTACATTTATCCATACCAAATTCGTCACCTAAATGCAACTATATGCAACTCCATTTTTGCATTAAGAATCTAAATGCTAAAAGCAACCCTGTGATCTTCCAAAATTTCCACGATTCGAACATGGTTTAATGAGAAAAAGTGGCAACATTGCTTTTTCGCGTATACAGTGGCTAGCTGCGTTTCAGGGATCGCCGATCGAGATAAAGAAAAGTTACGCCAATTCAACATCGATGTGATGCTGATAGAAATCTGGATCAATTTGTGATCAAATCTGTTTGTTTTGTTTCCTAATTAAGTGAGGAAATTTTAATTGACAGCACCGAGAAATGAATATATACACAAACAAATGTTCGGTTATGGTTAAAACAATTCAAGTTTTTGTATTGAATTTTTGGTTTAAAATGTATTTTTTCTTTTTCAGTAGGGTTTTTTGCACATTATCTTCTGCGTGAGAATTGATCGTAATAGATACGGATCTGAATAAGCGACTGGAACACGGCTGTTTGTCAAAAGCATACGATTTCGAACTCCCGTAAATGTACATTTGCTAAATGCGATAGCATGAACGCTCTTCGAAAACATATGTTCGAAAGTGCTAAATGTTGCATTTTAAATGCAGCAAAAACGCTGCATAACTTGCTAATGGAGGCTGCGTGGAGCAGAAACAAAATCATTGTGAGGAAATGCTGTTAATATAATAATAGAGAAACATTTTGGGAACGGCTTTGCCGTGCCCTATATACACAAAATGCCCCGATTCGTCCCAGCGCTACACTTGCATCTACGCTTCTTGCATCTTGGCGGTTGTCGCAATTTAACACACAGCACTTCATAGTATTAGTTTTTACGCAGTCCTCAACTCAAAAATCACTCACAAATTGCAAATTAACACGGTTTAAACTGATTTTTCACTTATAATTCAAATTTCTCTTTCGCTGATTTGTAAACAAAGGTTTATTTACAAGTTACCACAACTGTCAAAATCGGCAAAACCAAAGTAGCGGTACCACTGACGGCGCCACCTTTGTTCGCTGCACCGTGCTTAAGGCCGGATCATTTATAAACTCGTGCAAAATGGTTTGTCTCGTTTCTAACTCGGTTGCCATTTTTAACTCAACTAGGAATCAAATTCAAATGAAATTTCTTCTACGTCCAACTAAGGTCATGTGGTCAGCTTATGGTATTTGAATTTCAAAATATTGAATTCGTTTTGGGTAAGTTATAAGCTTCCCAAAATGTCGCAGTTTTGGTGTGTTCACCCTTTAGCCACTGTATACGCGAAAAAGCAATGTTGCCACTTTTTCTCATTAAACCATGTTCGAATCGTGGACATTTTGGAAGATCACAGGGTTGCTTTTAGCATTTAGATTCTTAATGCAAAAATGGGGTTGCATTTAGTTGCATTTAGGTGACGAATTTTATACGGATAAATGCAATGCAATTTTCCACGTCGGTCTGCCAAGGATGCCACTTGGATAATAGGTGCAAAGCGTCTTCTAAGACATTTATATTGTCATGGGATTCCCATAGGCTTGGCCAAAAGTTCCGGGGAATCGATGGTCGAAATAAAAATCACAAACCATCGTGAAACCCGATTCATCAAAATGCCTGATGGACCTCTTGGAGTACGAGCAGCATTGAGTGCAGGAATGCAGGTAGTAATAGTGCCTGACCAGCCTGTGCCGAAGAAACTCTACGAAGGGGCAACAATAGTTTTCAAATCGTTACAAGATTTCAAACCAGAATATTATGTCTTGCCGCCATTTCCCTCAATTTAAATAGTTTACTTTCGAAATGTTCCCAAATTTATCCTGTGTGTAGTGATAAATCTAACAACTAAAAGATTAATAATGAATTATGCATACATTTAAGTATATTTTATTCGTCTGAAATAGTCTCTATTTTTAATCTGATGCCCTTCTTGATGACTTTAAGTCTTTGTTACAGCTTCCAACTGCTTTTGTATTTCCGGTGCTGATTGGTTCGTCAATGGAACAGACGTCTCTTTACCTAAAGCTATTGAAATAAGAAGTTAGAATCTCTTAATCTTGTTCATTATAGGATCATACCAAATCGTGCCCATAAACGTGGTTGAATTCCTGAACATTCACGTATTAGAATAGGCAAATCTGGATTGTTCTTTTTAAGGCTGGGATAAAATTTTTCCACAAACTCCCTAAAAAGAAATTTTTTTATTAGACAAGTTAAAATTTTACTTAGAAAAATGGTAATTCTCTAGGTTAGGGTAACAACCGCTAAAAAAGGTCCGGAAATGTCGGTAGGGGTACCAATCGCGTTTCGGTCCCCGTATTAACAATCCGGAGGGGGAGAGCTAATATTATTAACCATTTAAAAGTTATAAACAAAAAACTATTGTTAAATTTCGTTGTTTTGTATGGGCAATTACCCCGACAAAGAAAAATTTTTTAGTTTCACTAAATGCGGCCTTGGTTTGATATATATATCATATATATAAATAATGAAATATTTTAATAAAAAATCGCGCGGTTTTTTATTAAAAATTTTCGCCTGCGGCGCTTTTTCCATAAAAATCAATACTTCGATAAATAATGAAAATTTTTAATAAAAAATCGCGCGATTTCTTATAAGTAATAAAAGTGAATAAATGATTTTGTTTGCATAAAACAATAACCGGAGACGTTGTAATAGTGTTTTAAAAGTGGAAACTGGTGATTTAGTGCATTTTTGACGTGATAATTGCTCATAGAAAACAACGAAATTTTGTTGTTTTAGAAAATACGATATAGAAAGAAGAAACACTGCGTAAGTTACGTGTAGGAACATTGAAAGTTATTCTTTCCAAGAGGTTAGGGCAATCAACCGATCCATTCTAGAGATTGGCAACGAATGAGCAAGCAAGATAAGCAGATCTGCTACTTAGAGTTTGTAAATTTAGAAGTGCACAACGTGATTCATATGAGGGAATGGGTTCACTAAAATTCAGTGAGCGTAAAGCAAATTTTATAAATTTTTTTCTGTATCCGTTCTAATCGCGTGATATGAGAATTGTGGTATGGTCTCCAAATGAATGACGCATACTCCAACCTGGATCTTACTAGAGTAATATAAAGCAGCTTCAAAGTGTATGGATCGTAAAAAGATGAACTATTACGCCGGACGAAAGCCAGCATCGCGTATGATTTGCCAACTATATATTCGATATGCGTGGAAAAATTTAGTTTCGTGTCGAAGTAGACACCTAGATCCTTGACTTCATTAACATGATTAAGAGGAGATCCAGAAATATGATAGCGCGTGTGGAGCGGAATTAGCTTTCTGGTATAAGTACAATGTGAGCACTTATTTATATTTAGATGAAGACGGTTTCGTTTGCACCAATCGTGTAGTTTAACGAGTTCTCCTTGAAGGGCAATGGAATCGTTTATACATTTAATGACAGAGTAAATTTTGAGATCGTCCGCATATAATAGATATTTAGATGACGTGAAGCAGGAACCTATGTCATTAATAAATAAAATAAACAACAGTGGTCCAAGTACGTCGTACGTGGCCCCCTGTTGCTCAAACAGAGCAGCCTCCACGGCAAACCATAGTCCGCCCGTGCAGCCCCACACACTCACACAGCAACCACACACAGTCGCCACAACACAACAACATAATAACACCACAGACCGTACCACAGCCACCACAGACCACATAACACACACAACCGCACCACCACCCACACGCCGCCGCCAACAACTCCTGGTTCCCCCTACAATCTGCACGGTATGTCAGACCAGAATATTCCGTAATGTGACATCAGTCAAGTGCAACACCTGCCTTGGCTGGTGCCACTTTAGGGCATGTTCAGGTCTGCGTACCACGCGAGATTGGACGGGGAACTTCGAGGGCCCGTGTTGCGCTGCTCGGTCGCAGACTTCAATTGCGACGCCCCCCACCACCACCACAGGGCGGCAATCACCTCAGCAGCACACACAGCCAACGGCGGCAAGAACATACACCTCACTTACACCCCACATCACGGCACGTCTCCCAAACCACATGAAGCTCCTTCAATTCAACTGTAACGGGCTACAGAGCAAGATTGAGGAGATAACCGTCTTCATGTGTCGGCATGGTATATTAATAGCTGCGGTCCAAGAGACGAAGTTGCACAGCAATTCAACTTTGTTGAATTGCGCCGGGTACAACGTGCACCGTCAAGATCGCGAGCGAGATAATGGTGGTGGCTTAGCGTTCATCACGCACCACACCGTGCACTATCGTCTTATCGAAGCAGACATCGACCGCAGGGATACCACCCTAGAATGTCAGGGCATCGCTATCCGGTCAGGCGATGTCGAGCTCGAAATATTTAACATATACATACCCCCTGTCACCTGCTGCCCGGCAGGATATCACCCTGATATAGGTGCGCTCCTCAGAGGTGAAAACCGTATGGTAGTAGGTGACTTTAATGCGCACCACGATCTTTGGCACTCAAGCCTGTCAAACGATCGTAGGGGAACAGACGTGGGTGAGCAGATAGACGATTCGACATTCTGCACAATGAACGACGACGCACCCTCCAGGATTATGGGTAACTGCAGTAGCTCGCCAGACATCACAATAGTCAGCGCTGGTCTGATAAACAGCATAACGTGGCGACCTATGCTGACTCTAGCATCAGACCATCTACCCATAGTCATCTCGATTGATAAACCAACCGACTTTGCCTCCGCCAAACACCGGACCTATATCAACTTTTCTAAAGCTGATTGGAAAGGTTACGCGGAGTTTACCGAAAACACCTTCGCAGCGCTCCCCACACCAACCGACGTCCATCTCGGTGAACGTAAGTTCCGCAGGGCTATCACTGCTGCTGCAGCTCGCTTCATACCGGCAGGATGTATATCGGACCCACGTCCAAACTTCCCTGCCGAAGCGGCTGTTCTAGCTGATGAGCGTGATAGCCTTCGTCAGGCCGATCCCGGAGATCCCCGTATCAGGGATCTCAACGCGGAGATTCGGCAACTTGTAAACGTACATAAGCGGAAGAAGTGGGAGGAGCACCTGAAGACTTGTAATTTCACCTCTGGTGTGAGCAAGCTTTGGTCAACCGTGAGGTCATTGTCTAATCCGACGAAGCACGACGACAGAATCGAAATTTCCTTCGGCGACCATGCTTCGTCGGACCCGGAGCGATGCGCGAGCTATTTTAGCCGGCAGTTCATACTGCATCCTCCGGTGGACAAAGCCAAGCGTCGAGTGACCAGAAGGCTGCACAAACTGCCAACAACCTGTGCCCCCCTTGCTTTCACTTGCGGTGAAGTTCAGGTGGCCATCGGGAAGGCGAAAGCCTCCAAAGCCATGGGTCCCGACGGAATATGCATGCTGATGCTGAAAAATTTGGGTCCTGCGGGGGTAGCGTACCTAACGGAGGTCCTCAA
>NW_023458557.1:27595830-27600726 GCF_013731165.1 Rhagoletis pomonella | reverse complement strand
ACTTTTACTGGATTTTACTGGAAATGAGTAAAAAAACGCAACTATTGGCAGTAAGCTAACTT
Organism: Rhagoletis pomonella; assembly: GCF_013731165.1. Classification (NCBI taxonomy): domain Eukaryota; kingdom Metazoa; phylum Arthropoda; class Insecta; order Diptera; family Tephritidae; genus Rhagoletis; species Rhagoletis pomonella. The sequence goes on along the minus strand of NW_023458557.1, from coordinate 27,600,664 downwards.
CTCAATGTGTTACCATGTGTGTGTGTTATGTGGGTGTATATGTGTTATGTTCAACAAGAATTTGAAGTAGATTAAACAATAGAACACATCAAATAAAAGTGTTAAAAAACGAGTGAAAATTTTATTAAATACAAGCAAACGATGAAATAAAATTTACAAAAAAGTAATGGGAATAGGTTTTTTTATTTTATATATGGTTTTATTATATTAAATGACCATTTAAATGGTCTATTGTCATTAGACCAAAGAATGATCCAAGGTAATTAGTCTAAAATATGGTCTAATCAAATGAGAAATTATCTGAGTGGTCGACATTCGTCGGTAACATTTAGAGACAAAACGAGTAAGCAGCGAAAAATAAAACAGGGGGTTCCTCAGGGTGGTGTCCTTTCCCCGCTACTGTTTAACTTTTATATTTCAAAGCTCCCTCAACCACCAGAGGGAGTCTCGATTGTCTCCTATGCCGACGACTGCTCGATCATGGCGACTGGGAATGGAATTGATGACCTGTGTTTGAAAGTAAACGGCTATCTCTCCGAACTTTCTCTCTTCTTCACTGCAAAGTGTCTAGCCCTCTCCCCTACGAAATCCTCCGCGACCCTGTTCACAACCTGGACGAAGGAGGTCGAGCTACCGCTGGGGATTCACGTCGATGACACACCAATTCCGACGGTGAATAACCCCAAAATACTCGGAGTAACATTCGACAGCCTGCTCTCCTTCTCTGCGCACTCAACCGCTATTGTCAATAAAGTACAGAGCCGCAACAAGGTCCTCAAGTCGCTAGCCGGCAGTACTTGGGGCAAAGACAAAGAAACGTTGCTGGCAACATACAAGGCAATAGGCCGGCCGGCTTTGAACTACGCAGCGCCAGTGTGGTCGCCAGGGACTAGTAGGACGCAGTGGACGAAGATACAGACGGTACAAAATACGGCACTTAGGACAGCGACGGGATGCCTCCTGATGTCGCCAGAACACCACTTGCACGGCGAGGCGCAAATGCTCCCAGATAAGGAGCACAACATAATGCTCTGCAAGCAGTTCCTGATCGGGAGCCATAGAAGTGGCCACCCAAACAGACAGCTGCTTGCAGAGGAGCCCTCGCCTAGGCACGTCAGGAGGCATCTATATGAACTGACGGACGAAGTCCAGAGGTTCATTAAGCAACCTCTGGACCCGACAGCGTACAGACAGGCCCTGAACGGCATTCACAGGGACTCAGTCTCGAGTTATGTAGACTGTAGACCTGTGAATGCCGTTCTAGGCATACCATCCCCGGACATTGACGAGACAGAGCTTCATCTGCCTCGGGAGACACGCACTACACTCGCTCAACTTCGCTCCGGCTACTGCAGCAGGTTAAACTCCTACTTGAGTAGACTGAATGAGGATGTGCCGAACGAATGTCCGGCAGTCGGAGAGACCCCACATGACACGAACCATCTCTTCGCATGCCCGGAAAACCCGACAACCCTAACGGCCTTGTCCCTGTGGACAGATCCCACAGAAGCTGCACGCTTCCTAGGGTTGCCGTTAGTGGAACTTGACGACAACGACTGAGATACCAACCGATCTGGGCGGGGTTGTTGTAGCCGCTACAACAACAACAACAACATGATCTAGTGCAACCACCAGATATAATAGTCCAGTAGGTACACTTTAAGAAGTGGTCTAGTGTAAGCAGTCGCGTCGATGGACCAAAAGGTGTGGTTACGTATATGGTCCAGTGTAAGCAGTCGCGTCGATGGTCCAAAAGGTGTGGTTACGTAGGTGGTTGTTGTTGTTGTTGTAACAGCATACAAATTCCCCAGAGATTTTGGAGAGTGTTGCTGGAGTGACAGTCCTTGGCCAGATATAAATCGGGGTCGTTCCGGTTACGTAGACCCGACTGTCGTGGGTGGTCCAGCGTTATGCTGCGTTGGACCAAAGGTGGTCAGGTCCAATGGCATCGCAATGTTAATGTAACCATATTTTTTTCATATATTTGGACCATTTCGTTTACTAGTGTTAGTTACGTCGTAGTGTGGTCCTGTACTAGAGTTTAATCTAGTCCCACTTTTTGCAAGGTGGGTGCCGTTTTTGTATATGTGTTGTGTACATGTTTATTTATGCACGTATGTGTTCCTTTTCTTTCGTACGTGTTTATTGATATATCTGTACTGTAGTGTTTTCGGACGGGGGTGGGCTTTAGTATTCAGCCGCACCTTGTGTTTTAAGAAAACCAGGTGGAATTAACAATTGAAACTTAGTCAGGATGTTAAGGGAGGTATCCTCTAAAACATGTATTAGTAAAAAATATAAACAATATAATTGTATATAAGTTAATTGTTGTTAAAATTTCTTAAGACGTTCCACTTGATTTCCTTATCAAAGAGTGCATTTGTCACATACTTTCATATATATAAATGCACATAACACTACCTAATAGTTTAGACACTTTTATTTTATTTTATCTTGTATTTAAATCACTTTAATCCAACTTTTATTAACTTGTAATTACATTACATTGCACCCATATTTACAATCATAATACAATAGGTGCGTTCGTTTAAAATCTCCAGCAGAAACCAACCAACTGCCAAATTCCGGCGAAATTTCATCTGTTCTCTCACAAGAGAGAAATATCCAAAATAGTACGCGAACAGAAAATTTGCAGAAACTTGCAAGTTAGACGAACAGCTGATATAATTTTTGTTTACATACAAAAGTGTAAAATTTAAAACGTACGAAAAGTCGTCGCAAAGTGTTATACTGACACAGTTTATTGATTAAACAAATAACTACTTATTTCTTACAAGTTTAATTAGTCGCATTTTGTAATTTTTATCTTCCAAACCATCAAATTCAATTTTGTGATTTGCGTAAATGCCAACCAGCTGTTTTTGATCAGCTGTTTCCCTGTTGGCAAATTGCTGTTGGGAAAAATTTTTCCAACAGAAACTAACAGCTTCCCCTCAAAATGAAATGTCACTTTGCTCTCTCAATTTCCCCTACTTTGCAAGTTTTTTGCGTACGCGAACGCAAAAACCTGTAAGTTTTGGTTAAACTTGAACAATTAACAGCTACGCAAACGCACCTAATAACACATGGTTGCAAACTGACACATAAGACGTGTTGCCATACCGTACAAAACAATACAATAGAAAGAACTCTACGTAGAGGGTTATAATCCCTAAGTGCGGCCGCAGCCCGCCTACGCAGAAAGGTGTTCTCTGCAAAAGGTGTTCCGCCCCCTTTTTTCGGCAACACAGAAAGGAGAATTCTACGTAGAGAAGGTTATAATCCCTAAGTGCGGCCGAAGCCCGCCTACGCAAAAAGGTGTTATCTGCAAAATGTGTTCAGGCCCCCTTTCTTCGGCAACACAGAAAGGAGAATTCTACTAAGTGAAAATTCCGTATTAAAAATCCGCTATTATTCAAAATTTCAGTCTGGCAGCACCAAGTTGTATGTTATTTTGCTCTTATTCATCGTTTATATGAAAACTTTAACAATAAATTATATAAGAACTATAGGGTTGCTAGAAAAAAGGGGGGAATTTTTGAAATCAGGGGGTCCTATTCTACCCCCCCTCATCCCCCTTTTTCTAGAATTTGCCGTCCGTCTACTAAAATTTTCCCCTTCTACCAAAGAACGTAGATAACAAGGGACAACTCGTTATAATTGTGGCGAAAGTGCGCCTTCTCTTTTCATCCAATCAAAAAACGCACTAGGGCAAAAGAGAAGGCAGGCCCCTGTTGCGCACTCTCGCTACAATTATATCGAGTTGTCCCTTCTTGTTATCTACGGTCGGTGTTATGCAGAAATTTTGTTTGGCAAACTGCGTGCAATTGTTGTTGCAGCAAACTCGGAGAGAGCGAGTTTGGCGACTCTCACAGCAAACTAATTTTGTTTGGTCAAACTGCAGCAAATTCGGTGTTGTCATATACAAAAATTTTAGACAATTGTTGCTATACACCTAAAATTGCCGTGATACCGAAAGCCAGAGAACTTAATTTATGCTGTAGGAGCTTCAAAGATTAGGGCACAGTTAATTGCATATACGATATCATAAAAAATATATTAATTGTGCGCATTATGTACATCTGAAATTCTCATTTCGTGGTGGCAATAGCCATGAAAACGGGTGGGGTTTAGTACCGCTCACAACTATTTCGGGCTATTCCGTCCAAATGGGTGGCCCGATCCAAAAAAAAATTTCACACACTTGTAGTCAAGGGTCGACGCAATATTTTAACACTCACTTTTGTAAATTTTGGTTACTAATTTATTTACAAATTGGGTTTGAAATATGCCCTTTTTTGTAAAATTCGGAAATTAGCGTACATTTATCACTCCTATTCTGCTTAAATTAGCCACTTTACCAATATATTTTTGTATTCCCCTTCACTTTACACTTTACTTGATTTGTTATAACTTGCTTTACGACTTTAATATTAACCAATTCATCACAATTCATTAAATAAAAACACCTTCAAAATCACGCGTCTGACTTTGGTTGCATATGCAAATTAAATGGCGGAGTTCAGCTGTCAAACTCCAAAATATGCAAAAGAATGAGAGACAAAAGAAGATAGGATATAACCCAGTAAGCATTAAAAATATACAAAGGTGTTCTCTGCAAAAGGTGTTCAGCTCCTTTTCTTCGCAAAACAGAAAGGAGAATTCTACTGCCTGAGGGTTATAATCCCTAAGTGCGGCCGAAGGCCGCCTACGCAGAAAGGTGTTCTCTGCAAAAGGTGTTCAGCCCCCTTCTTTGGCAACACAGAAAGGAGAATTCTACTGCCTGAGGGTTATAATCCCTAAGTGCGGCCGAAGGCCGCCTACGCAGAAAGGT
>NW_023458557.1:27591512-27595730 GCF_013731165.1 Rhagoletis pomonella | reverse complement strand
TCTCTGCAAAAGGTGTTCAGCCCCCCTTCTTTGGCAACACAGAAAGGAGAATTCTACTGCCTGAGGGTTATAATCCCTAAGTGCGGCCGAAGGCCGCTTACGTAGAAAGGAATTCTACGCAAAAATACATTTGTTAAAAAGAACATTTTTTTTATAAAAACTTTTTTTTTCTATTTTTAATTAACTTTTTATTCTTTATTCAAAATCCCCCCATATCTAATTTGGCATAATTTCTTTTATTAAAAAATCCCACGGTTTCTGTTAGTTGGGTCATATTCCACTTCAAACTGCTCAGTTGCCTAAGAAAAATCCGTTTTTTCCCCTTTTTCAAACGGTTCCCTAGGTGCCTGTGGGAGGAGTCCAAGGGAGGGGTTCCCCTTTTTAGAAAGCGGCGACTGTCTCCTTTCTATTGGGGGGTGTTTTGGGGGCACCGCCCCCTCCCCCTCCGCCCCCACCCAAAAAACGGTGTGAGTGGTACTAAACATTTCCCATGAAAACCATAATGAACGTGCAACCCTGTGCCAAACTCGGCATAACCACTTCCGAGCAAACTAAGCAGCCGCCATTTAATTTGGCAAACAAAAGTTTGTCTGCATAACACCGACCTACGTTCTTTCCTTCTACCTTGTTAAATATGCCATGGCCTTTCCCGTATTATGCAACTATATATGTACCCCTACCTCGCCCCAAACGAAGCTTCGTCCGTCTGACAAAGGTGAATTCGCAGCTCTCTTAACTTTGGAGATACTTGGTTTAATCGGCAAATTGACACACGCATGTTGGAATCCTCCTTTTTTTAAATAAAACTACCAATTTTTTTTTTAAATAAAGCTCCCAAACTTTTTTTTAAATAAAACGATCAATTGTTTTTCTCAAGTTCCAGCCAAACTATTAATTAGACATTTAAACTAGTGATGAGCGATATTTCTCTACCGGTGATTTTATCACTGTGATTTAAAAATCGGTATTAGTGACTGCTAGAGCTAGGCTACAATATCAGTGATTGATATTTCGCTATGAATGAAACTCACATGGAACACATCAAGATAACCAACCGTTCAGCTATAGAAAAACTAAAAAAGCAGACCGATAGTACTTTTTACGCTGATTTCAACTATATAAATATTATTTGCCGCAATCAAAAAGTAAAGGAGATATAAAAGGTTAAAGAAAATTTTTGCGATATTTAAAAATATTAATATTTTCTAAACTACGTAACCGATTAAATAAGTAATAATATCAAAATAAAGACAATTAATCCGTCTTTAAGCCCATATATAAAATGCGTTTGCTTGCTTATATATTTATTTATTTATTTATTTATTTATTTATTTACTGAAGTCAATGAACAGAATATTCTTACAGACTACACATGTTGGAAAGTATTACTAGTTTAATTACATTATTCAAAACAATTATTCACATGAAACTGACATTTTTTTGGCAGTTCGCCACACTCAAAATAAATTAACAAACGCTTACATATAAGTTGAGATCATAAACTACACTAATGACTGATAAAATAATCACTTAACTGGGCTTTAAGAGCAGATTTAGAAACTGATAAGTCTAGGTCTAAAGAATTTGCGAAGACGTTAAACTCAGCTAGAGTTCTATTAATCGGAGCATTGGCACTATATTAAAAAACAAATAAAATGTTATAATTTTTTCATAAAATAACCTTTTTTAGAAAAAAGTGCATTATCAATGCTAAAAACATATATATTATTTAGAAAGTGCAAGTTCTTACCTTTAATTTGATATGCATATTTTATTATGATCTACTTTTAAGGTTTAAGAATTTAGTGATAAAAAAAATTAAAAGCATTTACAAGCAAAAGTGACAAGTGTGGGTGATATCATAGTTTCTTTTGCCCAGAACTTCTTTCTGCGTAGGCGGCCTTCGGCCGCACTTAGTGATTATAACCCTCACTAAGTAGAATTCTCCTTTCTGTGTTGCTGAAGAAGTGAGGCTGAAAACCTTTTGCAGAGAACACCTTTCTGCGTAGGCGGCCTTCGGCCGCACTTAGTGATTATAACCTTCACTAAGTAGAATTCTCCTTTCTGTGTTGCCGAAGAAGTGAGGCTGAACTCCTTTTGCAGAGAACACCTTTCTACGTAGGCGGCCTTCGGCCGCACTTAGTGATTATAACCCTCACTAAGTAGAATTCTCCTGTGTTTTTTCTTAATGAAATTTGCTGATTACACGTTCGCACTTGCTTTCCAGACTTCGAAATTTTACGGCACCTACACATAATGTTTTTTTGTATTACAGTTTAATAGACGCACGGTAAACTTACCTCCAAACGAATCCATCCGATGATGCAGTGCACTCCAACAATTTCAGCGGATGGCCCCGAGCGCATAAATATTGCCCTTCACGAGGAATTAAATTCCACTCCTGCAAATGTTCGAGCACATTTGCATTAATCTTAAGACCGTCCTCACTTTCAAACATTTTATATATTTTAAATAAATTAAGAGTATTCATCTTATTAAAAAAATATTCAAAACACGTTTTTTATCTCCGCCGGAACACAAACAAATGAAAAATATCTGTAAGTATATACATATATGTACATATAAAACGGCATAAATTTTCCCGCTTCCAACAAAAACAGTACCCTTTCCAAAAAAGTCCGTTAACTCGCCTTGTTTAATTAACTAAAATATGCATTTGCACATACATGCATTTATATTTTTTATTATCACTGAATTCTGAAAACTCAAAAGCAAATCATAATATAATAAGTATATCAAATCAAAGGTAAGAACTTGCACTTTTTAAATAATATAAATTTGTTTAGCATTGATTATGGACTTTTTCTAAAAAAGGGTTATTACATTTTATTATTATGACATTTTTTTGGTTTTATAATATTTTTGGCTTAAATATATAAAAAAGCATACACATTTTATATATCAGCTTGAAGATAAATTAATTGTCTTTATTTTGACATCATTAGTTTTTAAATCGGTTACGCAGTTTAGAAAATATTAATGTTTTAAAATATCACCATTTTTTTGTTTTACCTCTTATATCTGCTTTGCTTTTTAATTGCGGCAAATAATATTTATATAGTTAAAATCAGCGTAAAAAGTACTAGCAATCTGCATTTTTAGTTTTTCTCTAGCTGAACGGTTGGTTATCTTGATGTATGCCAAAAAGTGTGTGACGTTCGTAATTTTGATGTTTGCTATTTCTGTTTTGCTTCTTTGTTTATGTGTATTTTGTCGGTGGTTTATTTCAGTGATTTTTAAGTGATTTTTTGTGCAAATGTAATTAAAATGAAGTGCGCGGTGATTGAATGCAAAAACACGTACATAAACAATAAATTGGTTAGCACAAACATGTGCACAACATTGCTTGCATTTTTTCTTTATGCTTCTTTTCCATATTCTTTGTTTACTTTTCACAGAAAATAACATGGCGCCGAAATTACAAACGTCAGCCAGAAATTTACTTTTTTCTTTTGCTCCATCTTGTCAGATCTTGTGTAGTTGGACCATGACATCTGGCAATAGGTAGTCATTAAAAGTTGCGAAAGGTGATATTTCTCTACGCTTTTTTATTTTTCTTTGTGAATATGGTTGTTTTAATGTGAATGAAAATCACATCTGGCAATAGCTAGTCAACAAAAGTTGCGAATGATGATTTTCCTCTATCATGGTAAAAATTGTGATTTTACAATTTTTTATTTTTCATTCTGAATATGGTTGGGGAAAATTTTGGTATGCGGACGCCAAATTCTAGAAAAAGTGGTGATGAGGGGGATAGAATAGGACTCCCTGATTTAAAAAATACCCCCCCTTTTTTCTAGCAACCCTATAGTTTTTATATAATTTGTTGTTAAAGTTTTCGTATAAACGATGAATAAGACAGCAAAATAACATCAAACATGCTGCTGCCAGACTAGAATTTTGAATAATAAAAGCAGATTTTTAATTTGGAATCTTCCCTTAGTAGAATTTTTCTTCTTTTCTGTGTTGCCGAAGAAGAGGGGCTGAACACCTTTTGCAGAGAACACCTCTCTACGTAGGTGGCCTTCGGCCGCACTTAGGGATCATAACCCTCACTAAGTAGAGTTCTCCTTTCTGTGTTGCCAAAGAAGGGAGGCTGAACACATTTTGCAGAGAACCACTTTCTGCGTAGGCGGTCTTCGGCCGCACTTAGGGATTATAACCCTCACTACGTAGAATTCTCCTTTCTGTGTTGCC
>NW_023458557.1:27580473-27591502 GCF_013731165.1 Rhagoletis pomonella | reverse complement strand
TAGGGATTATAACCCTCACTACGTAGAATTCTCCTTTCTGTGTTGCCGAAAAAAGGGGGCTTAACACCTTTTGCAGAGAACACCTTTCTGTGTAGGCGGCCTGCGACCGCACTTAGGAATTATAACCCTCACTACGTATAATTATTTCTAATGTATTGTTTTGTACAGTATGGCAGCACATTTTATGTGGCAGTTGGCAACCATGTGTTATTGTAAATATGGGTGCAATGTAATGTAATTTACAACTTTATAAAAGTTGGATTAAAGTTATTTATATACAAGATAAAATAAAATAAAAGTGTGTAAACTATTAGGTAGTGTTATGTGCATTTATATATATGAAAGTATGTGAAAAATTCACTCTTTGATAAGGAAATCAAGTGGAACGACTTAAGGAATTTTAACAACAAATAACTTTTAAACAATAATATTGTTTATATTTTTTAGTTATACATGTTTTAGAGGATACTTCCCTAAATATCCTGACCAAGTTTCATTTGTTAATTCCACCTGGTTTTCCTAAAACAAAAGTTGCAGCTGAATACTAAAGCCCACCCTATGGTTGTTTTAAATGGACATTTTCATGCACGCGGTTTGATTTGCATGATCGCGTTTATTTCAAAATTTGTATCAACGAGTAAAAATATATGGGCTGTTCACAGTTCGTTCGAAATAGTGTCTCAAAATGTAGACGTCTACATTTTGAGACGTTTTCTAACCGTAAAATCTGTTGTTTCCCATACAAAATTGGAAAACGACGCCGTCTACATTTTGTCACACTCAAAGGTTGGGACACGAATTTCGATACGATACGATACCATATCGATACTTTTGGCATTCGATACCGATATTTTTTACTCGATAGTTTTAAAACGATATTTTTTGGAATCGAGTACCAGAATCCTAGTATCGTATCGAATGTCATAAACTCAAAATAGTCAGCTTTCAGACACGTCAAGTCTTGCTTTCAAGTCTGCTCGTTCCAAGGCGAAGGAGGTGAGAAGAAAGGGGAAGAGTGCAGATACCTCTCATTTAAAGAACCACGAACTTGAATTCAATAAAAGTTGACGCGTCTGGAAGCAAATAGAAAACACAAAAGAGAATGCGAAAAAATTGCTCTCAAGACTTATCTGATTATCAACTCTTCCCGATACAAATTGGGCTTTAAAGAACTGACATTTTTTACTATCGTTAGGATTGCATGTGGCGGGACTTAAACACGCGAGCTCGGTATTTTAAGTCAACACCTCAATCTCTACGTGTAAAAGTAGTAGATTGGCGCTTACAAAATATGTTAGCGTTTAACCGAGCTTCTCCGATTTGTTGCGTGCGCCTTGATGTTGTGCCACAAAGGGCGTTTTTATGAGGAGCTGTTTTTCATGGCAGAAATACGCTCGGAGGTTTCTAATCACTTTTTCAGATATTTATTTTTTTGGATTTTGGTATCGATATTTGCGATATCGAGTCTTTTTATTCCGATATTATTGGGTACCCGATATTTTTCCAGCGATACTTTAAAGGCCCGTCCACATAGAACTTTGGCGTTGCGTTGGCGTTGGCGTCGCTTCAACAGCTGACTATGAATACATGAATTCAAATGCAGCCGTCCACATAGCCAAAATTCGACAACGCTCACGCCAACACAAAGCAAAAAGATGGCCAACTCTCATCTTTTCGCGTGCGTCGCTCGTCAGCTGTTGCAAATAAATAAAATTATGTGAAATATTTTCCTTTTTAATCAAGTGCGGGCAAGAAATATCGTTTTTAATGCAATTATTGATATGAAATATTAATTTATCTGTCGTTAGTATATTAATGTAGTGGCCCAAGCATTCGCTGCCAAGCGCTCATTGTAGCAAGCATACTTTTAACGTGCGTTCTGTCAAACCAACGCCAACGCCAAAGCTAACACGAAAGTTCTATGTGGACCGGCCTTAAATGAGTACCATATCGATACTTTCGGTTCGATATCGTGGCCCTACTCAAAGGTATGTTTTTTTCGCGTCTACATTTTGCAACTTCGCAGCAGGGTTGCATTATGGCAATACCAATCAAATTTTTTTAATTTATTGGGCACGTTTTCCGTATTTGCATTTGATTTGAGCGCAATGGCAGCTGAAAACAAACAAATCAAGGAAAAGAAAGAACAAATATTGGCAATTGGTAATAAAGTTAAACAATTAAAATTTTGCAGAACCAAAATCGAAAGGCGACATATAAAAACAAGACGTCTACATTTTGAGACACAATTTGGAATGAACTGTGAACACACCAATAGTTTGCGGGACCCCGTATTTGTGGATTCGCTAGTCATGACCAGGCATGGGCAGAGACTTAGCAGGTGCTAAAAGAGCGTAAGCATCGCGTGTACGTATACAAGCGAGAGCGTAACGATGAGAACGCGACAGCATGAAAATGAATTGGACACACTTACACATTCTTACTTTTAGCTCACGTTTGTTTGTGGTCGTGCCCACCTCTGGGCATGACGGTATTGTCCGGTGTAAACCTTAAGTTATTAAAAGACCTAGCGATAGCAATAGCCATAAAAAATCACTGTGATTTAAAAATCGCATTAGTTGCGTTCCAGAAGCAGTACGAATAGCAGTGTTGCCGTTTTAGCCCTTTAGTGGCTAGATTTAGCTACCACATACTTTTTTTGGCCACATAAATTTAAAATTGCCCCTAGCCCTTTTTTTTTGAAGAATTTACTTATACTTGGCAAGAAAAAGTTGTATATGCTTAATTTGATCTAATTTTTTCATTTATGTAAGAGACGAATTTTTAAACTAAGAAAGACCGATTTATATACATATCTATATGTATTGTATGTTCCTTACGTTTTTATACATACATACTGTAAGAGTGTTAAGGCTGTTAACTTATCTATTAACGATTTAACTATAGTTTAAAATAGATAAGTTTACGGCCCTTAATATGATTCATTTGTTAAATGGCCCGTCAAGTCGATTGAACGTGTATGTTCTTGTGGTATAATTGTACCAGCTGCTGGTGTCGTGAGTGGTGAAATTAACTCAATTTTCTAAGTAAAAAGTATTTTGGCAGAAATTTCTTGCACTATATGTACGGTGACCATATTAACCAACGTAAAATAAAGGACTTTTTTTCAAAATGATAAAAGTACCATATCCTAATTTAAATCAAACATTTACTAGTACATTATATTATCTAATTGTACAAGTTTCCCTTATTAAAAGGCACTGTAAACGGGGTTTTAACCGATTCCGCAAAATTAAACCCAGTCCTTATCTCTTGGTGCCAAAATGTGTTTCTCATAATTCATTCAACACGACGAAGCCAGCACACAGTGGTTTAAAATTGGAACTTGATGTTCATAATTCACTAGAGCCTTCATTTTTGAACCTATTGGATTATTCTTTTTTATGGAAGCTTATAAAATTAGTAAGAGATCAGTTGAGCACGAATTTTGAAAGTGCAGAAAAAGTAGCAATTTTGAAGTATATCGATTCCCTTTTTCCAGTTAATAAATGTTACATAATAAAACCTAATTGAAATCAATTGTAGGGTTCCTCCAAAATGAAGAATAAATCAGAAGAAAAATTGGAAATGTTATAAAAAAAATTTCACCGAAATTAAAAAAATTTGAATTTTTAGAAAAATTTTGAGTATGCAGTTTTATAGACCATTAAATTGTAGTATAATAAATGAAAGTTGCAAGTGGCTAAGGGATTGCGTGATTTTAAAAATAATTTTTTTCCCTAACACTTCGAGCACATCTGCATGCGAAATGGGAAATAAGTGCGTTTGTTTTATTATTAAAAATCAACGGGAACTCTTAGACACTTGCACCTTGCTCTTTATTACAATAAAATTTAATGATATATTAAACTGCATATCCCAATTTTTTACTAAAAACCAAAAAAACGATAATAATTTTGTTGAAAATTTTTTATAACATTTCAAATTTTTGTGTGACTTTTTTTCGTTTTGGGAGAACCGAACAACTGTTTTCAACTGGTTTTGTAACATTTATTAGATGGAAAGTAGAATACATTTTCTTCAAAATTGCTACTTTTTCTGCACTTCGCACTAAAAAATTTAAAATAAAAATTCACAAATCAGGCTCAACTGAATACTTGCAAATTTTATAAGCTTTCATTAAAAAAAAAATTAACTAAATGAGTGAAAAATTAAGGCTCCAGTGAATTATGAACACTAAATGCCAGTTTTGAAACTCAGCGCGCAACACGTACTGGGCCCAACTTTCCCTTTTCTTTTGAGAATTTTACTCAAAGTATGTATATTAATTTTTCTATCAGTAATAGCAATGATTAGTGGTTTATAGATTGTACAAAGATTACCGATTAAATATCAACCCTTAAGACAGGTGCGAAACAAACTGGCGAAGGTTTTCATTATATTTTAAAAGGGACATTTTTATTATTTTGTATTCTCTGTTTAAAAATTTACCTCTGAAAAATCCACAGCTGATTTAAAGGACAGATTAAGAAATAAAGGACAAAATGCGTCCTTTATTTCGAAAAAAATTTTAAAGGACAGAGGGTTAAAATAAAGGACTGTCCTTTAAAATAAAGGACGGATGGTCACCGTAACTATATGAGCCAAAGTCGTGTTTGTGGAAGATTAAGTTACCGATATTGCAGTTCTGAATGTAAAAAAAAAATAAAATGTTTAACAAAATCGTAAAAAAATTATGAAATTTCGGCTCTAATCATTTCGATCTTTCCTCGACCTTATTTGTAAGGAAATAAATACTGTACCAGCATGCTGGTAAGTTATATGCTTCGGGCCTGATGGTGCAATCACTTGATGGAGCCAGCAACCTGGTTTCGTATATTTCCAATTTTATACGGAAAGGTTTTTGTTTGGATAAAATATTTGTTTTTCTCCCAGAGTTCATTGTTTTTCTATACCATTACTTATTGAAAATGTTCGCGTGTATACTTACATATGTATATGTAAGTAAAAAATTTTAGCTACCATTTTTAGCCACAACGACTTTTTTTAGCTCTTTTTTAGCCCTTTTTTAAAGGAATTTGGCTACCATTAAAAGATTCGCGGCAACACTGACGAATAGCAGGTTTTGCAGGATTTTACTGGGCATACATCAAGATAACCAACCGTTCAGCTACAGAAAAACTAAAAATGCAGATCGCTAGTACTTTTTACTATGATTTTAACTATATAAATATTATTTTCCGCAATTAAAAAGTAAAGTAGATATAAGGTGTAAAACAAAAAAAAATTTATATTTTCAAATATTAATATTTTCTAAACTACGTAACCGATTCAAAATACGTCAGAATAAAGACAATTAACTTATCTTCAAGTTGATATATAAAATGTTATGCTTTTTTTATATATTTAAGCCAAAAATATTATCAAACAAAAAGTGTTTCATAATTTTTTGATAAAATAACCTCTTTTTAGAAAAAGTCCATAATCAATGTTAAAAAAATTTATATTATTTAGAAAGTGCAAGTTTTTATCTTTAATTTGATATACATATTATATTATGAGTTGCTTTTGAGCTGTCAGAATTCAGTGATAATAAAAAATATAAATGCATGTATGTGCAAATGCATATTGTAGTTAATTAAACAAGGCGAGTTAACGGATTTTTTTGGAAAGGGTACTGTTTTTGTTGGAAGCGGGAAAATTTATGCCGTTTTATATGTACATATATGTATATACAAACACCTATTTTCCATTCGTTTGTGTTCTGGAGGAGATAAAAAAACTTTTTTGAATAATTAAAAAAGATGACTACTCTTAATTTATTTAAAATATATAAAACGTTTGAAAGTGAGGACGGACTTAAGATTACTCCGAATGTGCTCGAACAGTTGCAGGAAAGGAATTTAATTCCTCGAGAAGGTCAATATTTATGCGCTCGGGGCCATCCGCTGAAATTGTTGGATTGCACTGCATCATCTGATGGATTCGTTTGGAGGTAAGTTTATCGTGCGTCTATTAAATTGTAATATATTAAAATTTTAAGTATATGTGCCGTAAAATTTCGAAGTCTGGAAAGCAAGTGCGAACGTTTAATCAGCAAATTTCAGTAAGAAAATACACTTTCTTTGATATGTGGTGAAGCTCATTGCATTTTCTTACTTTTGGCTTAAGAATGGACACAAGATTTTATAATTTTTTAAATATTACCAGACCGACCGGAGTTGATTGGTGTAATTTTTGCCGTGAGGAAGCGTATGACGGCATGATTGTAAAGGGGCAGTAAATTGGAGGTGGCGGGTCTATTGTTGAGATAGACGAAAATAAATTCCGACGCCGGAAGTATCATCGCGGACACGCAGTTGATGCGTTTTGGTGGAGTGGAGCGTGGTACCAAGTTTAAATTAAAAAATAATAATGAAAACAAGTGAATTTTGTATGTAATTTTTAAGAGGGGCAAAATTAATTATGTCATAATTTTTGAAGCACACCATATTCACCATAACGAAATGGCAAGTAAGTCAAAGTCTGTAACTCCACATTTCACAATTTTCAAACTTTTCGGTTTATCGCGTATAGTTTTTGAAGCATTTAATTTTAAGAACTTCTTAAGTATGTGTTGTATTCTACAAACAATTACGAATAATTTGATACCTTAGCAAGAGGTGTGCTTTCAGAATAAACCAACTTTTAAAGATAAAATATTCTGCGATCTTGAGCGTAATTTTTATTCCAAAAATATCTTAATTGAAGGCACATTTGGAAAATACGTCGAAACGATCTAAATATTTTTATAACTACTAGTCCTTATAACGTGGCATATACCTGTAAAATTCTTCAAAAAAATGTTCTCTAGAAGTATGTAAAACCCCCAATTTAGTACTTTTAATAATGCTCCTTCTTGTAGTCCGAATAATTCGAGCGTGGTATCAAATCAAATTTTTTTTCGTCAAAGGTTCTGATAGTTTTCTTACTTAATTGGAGCCTTTTAAATTCAATGGCCCAGCTTTTCCCGATTGTCTACACTTTTGGAGATAACGGTACTTGAAACTTTGCTTAAATTTGAACTATTTTATAAAAAAACTCTCTTAGTTTTGAAGATATTTTACTAAAATTTTGCACACGCTTGTATTTTAATATTTCCTTCACTATCTCATAAAATCATCGAAATCGGTTCACTCTAAAATCTAGCTCCCAAACAACTGATTGTCCAGAGATGCTGTTTTGCGTTATAACTCCTCCAATTAAATAGGTACAAATGTAATATAGGTTCACTTTAACATACAGCACGCATACAATTTATTAATCAGATATGAAGTTAGGGTTATAGCGCAAAAACACATATCTGAGTAATCAGTTGTATTGGAGCTATACGTTAAAGTGCACCCATTTCGATAATTTTAAGGAATAATTAAGCTAATATTAAAAAACCGTTATGTGCAAAATTTTAGTAAAATAACTTCAAACCGAGGGAGTTATTTATAAAATAGTTAAAATTTGATCAAATTTTCAAATACCGTTATCTCGAAAACCGGAGCCAATCTGGTAAAACGGGGGATGCCATTGAATTTATAACGTCCCAGTTAAGTGAGTTCAACTTTCAAAATCTCTGATCATAATTTACAACTTAAACAACGTAATTTGAACCCAGCTTATTCTTTTATTTTCTATTTCATGTTTATTCCTCGTCTAACTTTTGAAGCACTTGATTAAAATGAATTACACTTATACTAATCGATTTATTAAGAGAACACGAATAAAATGATATATAAAACATAGGCGTGCTCACAAATTTAAAAATTAAAAATTTTTTTTTGGAGGTGTACCTATTTTTTAGATTTGCCTCCAAAAAAAAAATTTTAATTTTTAAATTTGTGAGCACACTAAAATGTTTTTCATTGCAGGCGTATGATTGCTTAAGCAATGAAGGGTACGTTCACTTTAAAGTTAACCATTCGGTTAATTTCAAAGACCCAGAAACGCAACAACATACAAAAACAATTGAGAGACTTTGGCGGCATGTCAAATATTCAAATATTCAATGCCGCAGTACCACCGAAACAAATAAATTTTTAGCGGATATTTGGCAAAATTTATGTTTGTGAGGCACTGCAAACATGCAGGTTTAGATCCGTTGAGCATTTTTTTTAATGGCTGGTGCATTATAAAATCCACTGAATCCATACATGCCGGAAGAAGCAGAGGATTTTGAAATTTAGCTTATGGAAGAAGAGTAGGTGTTGCTTTAAATGATTTTTGTAAGCCCTTTCAATAATTTATTAATAATATAAAAGAAGAGGTCGGATGTTTTCTTTTTAAAGTGGAAAAAAGTGATGTGTCCTTTTTGTCTGGCAACACAGAAAGAAAAATTCTAATTAGTAAGGGTTATGATGCCTAAGAGCGGCCGAAGGCCTCCTACGCAGAAAAAAGTTCTGCAGAAAAGAAACTATGGTATCACTCTTACGCTTCCGCCCCATTTCTTGGCAATACAGAAAGGAGAATTCTACTTAGTGAGGATTATAGTCCCTAAGTACGTCCAAAGGCCGCCTACGCAGAAAGGTGTTCCCTGCAGAAGGTGTTCAGCTCCACTTCTTCGGCAACACAGAGAGGAGAATTCTACATAGTGAGGGTTATAATTCATAAGTGCGACTGAAGGCCGCCTGCCCCGAAAGGTGTTCTCTGCTAAAGGTGTCGAGCCCCCCTTCTTCGGCAACACAGAAAGGATAATTCTATTAGTGAGGGTTATAATCCCTAATTGCGGCCAAAGGCCGCCTGCGCAGAAAGGTATTCAGCCCCACTTTTTCAGCAACACAGAAAGGAGAATTCTACTTAGTGAGGGTTATAGTCCCTAAGTGCGGCTGAAGGCCGCCTGCCCCGAAAGGTGTCCTCTGCTAAAGGTGTCCAGCCCCCCTTCTTCGGCAACACAGAAAGGAGAATTCTATTAGTGAGGGTTATAATCCCTAATTGCGGCCAAAGGCCGCTTGCGCAGAAAGGTATTCAGCCCCATTTTTTCGGCAACACAGAAAGGAGAATTCTACTTAGTGAGGGTTACAATCCCTAAGTGCAGCCGAAGGCCGCCTGCGCAGAAAAGTGGTCCTTGCTAAAGGTGTTCACCCCCCTTCTTCGGCAACACAGAAAGAGAATTATATTTAGTGAGGGTTATAAGCCCTAATTGCGTCCGAAAGCCGCCTACGCATAAAGGTGTCCTCTGCAAAAGGTGTTCAGCCCCACTTCTTCGGTAACACGGAAAGGATAATTCTACTTAGTGAGGGTTATAATTCATAAGTGCGGCCGAAGCCCGGCTGCGCCGAAAGGTGTTCTCTGCTAAAGGTGTCCAGCCCCCTTTCTTCGGCAACACAGAAAGCAGAATTCTATTAGTGAGGGTTATAATCCCTAATTGCGGCCGAAGGCCGCCTGCGCAGAACGGTGTTCAGCCCCACTTTTTCGGCAACACAGAAAGGAAAATTCTACTTAGGGCCGGTTTCTCCATCTCTGGTTAACACTAACTCCCCGGTTAAACATTGTTATCGACGTTCTAACTCCATGCATATAACAGGGAGTCGATAAGGTCGGTAACGATGTTTATCGGGGGATTAGTGTTAACCGGAGATAGAGAAACCGGCCCTTAGTGTGGGTTACAATCCCTAAGTGTGGCCGAAGGCCACCTACGCAGAAAGGTGTTCTCTGCAAAATGTGTTCAGCCCCACTTCTTCGGCAACACATAAAGGAGAATTCTAACTAGAGACGGTTATAGTTCCTAACTGCGGCCGAAGGCCGCCTGCGCAGAAAGGTGTTCTCTGCAAAAGGTGTTCTGCCCCACTTCTTCGGCAACACAGAAAGGAGAATTCTACTTAGTGAGGGTTATAATGCCAAAGTGCGGCCGAAGGCCGTCTACGCAGAAAGGTGTTCTCTGCAAAAGGTGTTAAGCCCCATTTCTTCGGCAACACAAAAGGAAAATTCTACTTAGTGAGGGTTATAATCCATAAGTGCGGCCGAAGGCCGTCTACGCCGAAAGGTGTTCTCTGTGGAAGGTGATCAGCTCCGCTTCTTCGGCAATATAGAAAGGAGAATTCTACTTATTAAGAGTTATGATCCCTAAGCGCGACCGAAGGCCGCCTACGCAGAAAGAAGTTCTGGGCAAAAAAAACTATGATATCACCCACACTTGCCACTTCCTTGTAAATGCTTTTAATTTTTTTATCACTGAATTCTTAAACCTCAAATGTAGATCATAATAAAATATGTATATCAAGTTAAAGTTTGTCTTTAGCATTGATTGACATTTTTCTAAAATAGGTTATTTTATGAAAAAATTATAACATTTTATTGGTTTTTTAATATTTTTGGCTTAAATATATAAACAAGAACAAACATTTTATATATCAACTTAAAAATAGATTAATTGTCTTTATTTTGACATCATTGCTTTTTTAATCGGTTACGTAGTTTAGAAAATATTAATATTATAAATATCGCAAACAATTTTTTAACCTCTTATATCTTCTTTACTATTTAATTGCGGCAAATGATATTCACATAGTTGAAATCAGCGCTAAAAGTACTATCGGTCTGC
Organism: Rhagoletis pomonella; assembly: GCF_013731165.1. Lineage (NCBI taxonomy): Eukaryota > Metazoa > Arthropoda > Insecta > Diptera > Tephritidae > Rhagoletis > Rhagoletis pomonella. The sequence continues at coordinate 27,580,971 of NW_023458557.1, read as the reverse complement.
ATTTTTAGTTTTCCTAGAGCTGAACGGTTGGTTATCTTGATGTGTTCCGTGTAAAATCCTGTAAATTCCACTATTCGTACTGTTGCTGGAACGCAATTAATCACTCTTTTCACTGATACTGAAAAATCGCTATTTCGCCCACCTCTAATATAAACGATGCATTAATGGTGGCAAACTATCGAATGCTCTACTGATACTATCGATTGTTTTTATTTCAGTGTCGATAGTTTTCCAAAACGATTGGCGCATATTCATAGTCATATTTAGTACTCAGCTAAGTCGAAACTATTCTAAGGGCCGGTTACTCAATGTCTGCTTAACACTAATCTACGGTTAAACATCGTTATCGACGTCTTCGACTCCATGCATACAAAAGGGAGTCGGTTACGTCGATAACTATGTTTAACCGGAGATTAGTGTTAACCAGACATTGAGTAACCGGCCCTGAGTCACAACTAAAGCTATTCATAGTCGCCTTAGTTTCGACTTTTCTGGCTA